>NC_061512.1:239905053-240068857 GCF_022539505.1 Lolium rigidum | reverse complement strand
CTAGGTTCGGGGCCCTCGATGAGGTAAAACCCTTACGTCCTGCCTGTACTGCATTCTTGATTATGATGAAAACAGGTTACAATGGGGTGCCGAATTGTTCGGGCTGAGATCTCGTCGAGATAGCTAATTGCTAGGGTAACCTAGTTCTAAGCTTCGTTGGCTAAGATTGCTAAGATTGATTGTGTCCTCGATAGCCCCTCTCCTGGCCTTTATATAGGTGGCCGTGTCCCGAGAGGTCTATTCGAGTACGAGTAGGTTCTGATAGATCTATCTCCAATCTTTCCTTGTCCGGCTTCTTCCATGTCTTGTACTCCAAGTAATCTTCCGCCGCACCATCCTAGTGGCCCATCTTGCCATCGGGTACCTTCATGGGCTTCTAGTTGGACCGTGTAGGGTAGAGCAACATTGGTTACCCGAAGGGTAATGCCCACGTCAGTAGCCCCCGAGTGTCTATCCGAACGTAGTTCGGGTAGAGACTAAAGCATGTCCTCTTCCGAAGTTCTTCTCCTCGATCATTCTTGCCTTTCTTCTATCTTCTATCGGGTGCGCGTCAGCGCTCCCGATGGGAGTAGCCTCCGAGTCTAGGTACCGGATGCTTGCAACCGTGCGTAGACTCAAGTTGTACTCACTCGAGCATCTTCTTCTACCGAAGCTTTTTCCCTGCAAGTCTTGCGTAGACCATCCGATACATTTTCTTTATGCAAGGGATAACGAATAACGTGCCCAACTTTTGTTGGTTAACTGCCGATGGCAAAACAACGTTACCCTACACAGAATCAAGTCCTCGGGCATGATCCTGGAGTGCGAAAAAAAGTTTTATCGGGTGCGCGTTCAGCGCTCCCGATGGGAGTGTAGCCCCCGAGTCTGAGCACGGGCGCTTACGTCCGGGTGCAGACTCGAGTCACGTTTTTCCTTTGAATCTTGATTCTATTGGGTGCGCGCAAGCGCTCCCGATGGGAGTAGCCCCCGAGCCTAGGTGCGGATGCTCGCAATCCGTGCGTAGGCTCAAGTTGACCACCCGATACTTTCTTATCTCTTCGTATGCAATCATTCCTCATGACGTCATTGATGACGTTTTTATGTCCCTTTAATTTTGACTGATAAGACGCGACCAGCCAGCCCTGTTTTCGAGCAATTCCTGCTTTTCTTACACGGTTAGCGAGGCACCTCCTCGATTTCCGCAACCATTAACTGGAGAAAAGGCCCACTAACGATACTAGGCCTTCCTTAAGTTTCCCAAGAGATAGAAATCCCTAATCTTTTCCTTCATTCATCCCTTTGCTGTTCTTCCTCTTCTCCCGTTCACAACTACTGCGCCGCCACCATCGCTTCCAGCATTTTCCCCGGATCTTGCAATGGTGAAGAAGAAGAATCGCTAGCGCCGCCGCCAGACTCTACGAGCGGAGGCACCGCCGCCAAATCTTCCTTGATCCCTCCGAAGGAGGGCGCTCCAAGCGCTCCTCCCACACTCCGGCGCCGCCAGCTGCTCATTAGCCGTGCCCGGAGATTGATAGCTTCGACCGTCACTCGGGTGACGTGGGCATTACCCTCTCGGGTAACTATCAAGCATTGCTCTACCCTGCACGGGCCCAACCGGAGGCCCATGAAGGTACCCGATGGCAAGATGGGCCACTAGGACGGTGCGATCGGAAGATTACTTGGAGTACAAGACATGGAGGAAGCCAAACAAGGAAAGATTAGAGATAGATCTCGTCGTAAACCAACTCGTACCTCAGTATAGACCTCTCGAGACCCGGCCACCTATATAAAGGCCAGGAGAGGGGCTATCGAGGGATACAATCAATCTTAGCAATCTTAGCCAACGAAGTTTAGAACTAGGTTACCCTAGCAACTAGCATCTCGACGAGATCATAGCCGAACTATTCGGCACCCCATTGTAACCTGTTTTCACCATAATCAAAGAATAGACAGGCAGGATGTAAGGGTTTTACCTCATCGAGGGCCCCGAACCTGGGTAAATCGCTCTCCCCGCTTGTCTGCGTACCGATGTCTCGTGTCAGCTTGCAGGATTCCATCAACCCTAAGCCCCTATCGGAGGGCATTGCCGAGGAGCACCCTCGACAATTGGCGCCGTCTGTGGGAACCCTGTCGGCACAAGGAAGGGCATCGGCAGATCCGATCATGACATCGACGGCTTCGCCGATAGCTTTATCAGCAACTTCATCAACACCATCATCGCCAAACCTAGGAAGCCCGATTCGATTCGGCTCTTACGAGTTTACCCCACACAACGATTCCTCCCGCTCGAACTTTTCAGATCTACAAGGAAACATGGAGATGACCTTCGGTAGCGTCCACTACAATGTCAACGCAGAGGGAATCCTTCGATTGCTGGAATCCCCCACTTCCAGATCGACGGGTTCAGACGCGTCATCGTCACTCGACCTGTCGGCTGGTCTGACGGAATCGACGTGCTCACCCGTGCCCTCGACTCCCCGCTCGGTGTCCTCCATGTCGGTAGGGTCGGATGATTCCTCATCTTCGAAACTAACTTTGTACTACTGCCTGAACTGCGACACCAGGCATGGGCTGGGATCAAGCGACACGCCGTTCGTCTGTAACGCCCAGTATTCATCGGGAGATGACAGTATCGGCAGCACCATCCAGGGAACCACCCGAAGAACGGCACACCATCAGGTTTATGTCGCCAACAACACGGGAAACACAAGGCGCAGAGGAGACGAGGACCATACCCCCCGTTCCAGTAGAAGTGCAAGTTTTGAAAATAGCGCCAGCAACCGCGACAGCGATTACACCATCGCGGATGAAGAGTGGGCAGCAGCAAGGGCAGCAGTACTCAACAACACGCCGCTCCCCGAAGGAGCCTCGGTTGGAACTCTCAATGCTTATCGCTCCATACTGGAGAAAAACCGGGAACACCTGTCGAAAGAGCAAGCCACCCTCGAGAGACGCCTATCTGCGGCGGACCGATCTAGCGAACGGCGAAGGGGCTCACAAGGGAGTGCCTCCCGAAACACTCAGGGAACAGGCAAGCACCGGTCGAGATAATCCAGGCTTTCGGAAGATGACGCCAGGGAAATAACGTCGAATCTGACCAAATCCTTTATGACTATGGATAGCGCCGGCATGCCACGACCGAAAACCGTTGCAGGAGCAACAGCCAACCTCGCCGCATACCTCATCAACCAACGCCCTGAAGGGTCCATGGCTCAAGCTCATCGAGGTGACCTGGAGAGTCTCGCAATATTTGGGAACAACCTAGTCCCGCCAAAGGAAAAGACCACCGTCCAAGGTAGTGGGTCGAAACATCATGTGAGAGATGCTCGGGACGAAATCACCCAGAGCAAGATCGACAAAGCAAGGCGACGACGCGCCACTAGGAAGGACGATGACAGCGATTCTTCAGATGAAGACTAGGAGTACGACGGCGAGCTCAGGGGAGCCGACTGTCTAAGTTACAAGATCCGTGAAACAATGCCGCCCAAGAAATTTAAGCCTACCCCAACCGATGCTGCCAAGTACGATGGGCAACAGGAACCAAGATCCTGGATAGACGACTACCTCGCAGACCGTGATCCCGCACAAAGGAAACCGAGATAGCGGCAATGCAATGCTTACAGCCTTTACTTGAAAGATTCAAGCACGGGCCTGGTTAAGGGGGCTGCCGAAAGGTTCTCGTCAAATCATGGGACGACCTAGTAGACGCCTTCGTTGCCAACTTCCAAGCAACATACAAGAGGCCCGTCGGGATCGAAGAACTACGGAATTGCCGGCGTAAGCGTAAGGAGTCGATGCGTTCATACATCGGGAGATTCACAAAGCTCCCGAACGCCGCCGAAGACGTATCTGTCGACAGAGCAATCGACGCTTTCAGCGACGGCGTTCAGCGGGAAAGTTACATAGAAGAACTCGGGCGCAAAAAGCCAAAAACAATAACCAAGCTAATGGAAATCGCCAACAGCTGGGCTGATGGCGAGGACAACGTAGGAAGGCCACGGCAGCGTAGTGATGACGAAGACGATGACCAACCGAAGCACGACTCGGGTGGCCGAAGGGATCGTCACAAGAGAAGGAAAAACCGCAACTACGATGATAACAATCTGGTAGCCGCAGGGTATTCCGATCGGCAGGACAATCGAGACGACAGGCACGATGGTAACCGGAACAACTCTGGGAACCGTGGTAATTATAAACCACGACAGCAGAGGACTCCCGAACTACCCTACGCTGAACAGATTAACGCCACTTGTTACCTGCATTCGTATGTTGATTCCAAGGACGGCAAAACGAAGTCAAGTCACCTGCTCAGGGACTGCCGGCAGTTCCTTGACATGCACAAACTTATCCAGCGATCAAGGCCAAGCAACAACTACCACCACCACCCCCACCTCCACCGCAGAGATCAAGTCCAAGCAGGCTCAACCCCATCAACCCAACGAGGCGTTTCCACCGCCACGTGGGCAGATGAGCATGATCCACAGGACAGGCGTTTCGAAAAGGGAAATGAAGAAGCTCACCCGAGAAATCAACTTGGCAGAAAGCATCATGGCAAACATCCCTGAGTACGTCGACTGGTCTTCTCGTAACATTACGTTCGGCCGAGCGGATCACCCGATGACCATACCAAAACCAGGACACGCCGCCTTGGTAGTCGAAGCACAAATTGGGGGGTTCAAGATGAGCAAAGTCTTCATGGATGGTGGAAGCGGACTAAACCTGATATTCGTCGACACAATCAGAAGCATGGGGATCACCATGAGTATGCTGGAAGAAACAGACACCTGCTTCCACGGGATCCTTCCAACTGCGCCGGGCTACTCTCTTGGCAAAGTCTACCTGAATGTTATCTTTGGTAGAGCCGACAATTTCAGGAAGGAAAAAATCGAGTTCGAAGTGGTGAACTGGGAGTCACAGTATCACGCTATACTCGGGAGACCAGCGTATGCCAAGTTCATGGCTGTGCCCCATTATGCATACCTCAAGCTGAAAATACCTGGGAACAATGGGACAAACATCACAGTCTATGGAAGTTTTTCACGCTCAGACAATTGTGATCGCGACTTTCAGAGGATTGCTGCAAAGTTCGGGCAACAACGAGAAATCATTGACCCTCCGCCCAAGCTGTCTTTACGAGAGATCAAGGAAGAAAAAGATGGCAGGGAAACCAAGAAGAAGCCGGCCGCTCTCGCCCTCAAAGCTTCGGCAGCAGAAGCTTCGGCAGCGAAGCCTCGGCAGCAAAGGGTTCGGCAGTTGATGGCACAGAAGGCTTAGGAGATAGCAAGACGATGGCAACCACCGCTCAAACCCCTGATGAAACCAGCAACGCTACAGCAACCACTAACGCGGTGAAGAAGCCAGAAGAAGAGAAGAACCCCTTCCTTGACTAAGCAGCTTACTAGCCTTTATTTTCTTTTTCCCTTTATTACAAATAGGGCCTTCTCCTTTTCGCCCTCTAGCATCGTGCTTACCTTATTAATAAGAACTTAAGCTTCGATTCTTTGTTAAGCATTGCCGTAACTTCCAAACTCCTAAAGCCCCATCACTATGTAAAAATAGTACGAGGCAGAAGATCGTGCTCCAAAAAGCCTCTACGAGTGCTAAAATGGCATTGACCTTTCCCTCTGCTACAGATGCCTCTACGAGTGCCGTAAATAGCAAGAGTTTGGAAATACACATAAACAACAACCCATGTTCGATATTTCACTTATGGAAATATCAAAGAACAACGGGCTCATCGGCAGAATCACTACACCCGAAATATTCGGGAGTGCCTCGTCGAAATTTAAAACGGTTGAAAGCAAAGTTGCGCATACAACAGGTTTAGCAAGACCCGCAACACAAGCTGATCACTCACATGATTTGCTAACCAACCAATATACATACATTTAAACGAGCAACTAAGATTCGCTCAAAACTTGCCAACGGCAATAACATGGTAAAAGTACATATGCATGTATCTACCGAATAAGAAGGCATCATTACATAATCCAAACACTTGGATAAAGTAGCCAAATTCTCTATTTACAAAACGGACATTAAATCCCTGAAATCAGCCTTGCGGAGTTCCTCTTTCTTCAGGTACCCTTGAGTCTTCCTCGAGTCTGTCGACAACTATGTTGGCAGGCAACAATACCTTCGGGTACAACGCCTCCAAGTCTCCAGTAGCGTTGGCAATCGACAGCAAACCTGCCGAAGGATAACGGGCAAGAACAAGGGCAAGTGTAAACCTGGCCTCTGCAAAAACTTGCGCGCGTACCAACTCTCGGACCTTCTTGGCGTTACCAAATTCAGACATCAAAGCAAGGAGAGTTGGGGGAACTGCGTTCAAAGGAAACATTGTCTTCCAAACCATCCTCATAGCCTGGTAGCACTTGTCAAAAAAGTGATGGACCTACTGAACCCGATCTTGAAATTGCGCGACAGCCGAAGCCTTCGAGTGCTCCCGCCAGAAAATCTCTTCGGATGAGGATAGCTGGGTCAATGCATTCACACGTTCGTGAATCCGCTTGTTCTCCTCTCGCACGATTCGGAGCTATGACCGGCACGAAGTAAACAAAGGATCAGATAAGATTCCATCAATCAAAGGGCGCAGATATCAAAGGACTCACAGTTCAAGCTCTCGGTAGCCTTATGTAGCTCAGTAAGAGCATAGCGCTCTACGTCGGCTGCAATCTCGCCCTTCTTGTTGACAATCGCAGCCAAGGCGTAAGTGCTGCGCAGGTCCTTCTCCATCTGCGTGATCCGATCCTTCATTCGTTGGACCCGATCACCTTCGGGAAGAACGCCCGAAGAGTCATCAACAAACGAGGGCACCGGGAAAACCTGCAGGCAACAACGTCAAAAGGTTGATAGTTATGGACAAATCAAGCATCCAATGTAACTCCCATCGGGAGAGGTACAAGAAATTCCTATCAGGAGAAGTGCAAATGAAGATATTATGACAAAAGTGTGTCGGCAACATTGCCAGACACGTTGTTCATTACAAACTTAAGTTCTCGCAACGGAATAATGTTTCATACTAGCTCAAGGATAAAATTGTTACAACAATCAAGGAGCCTCGAGTCCGAGTCGACAGACCGGGGCCGCCGATGCCTTTCCCGACGAAACTAAATCAAGGAGCTGGCGAGCACAAGTACGGGCGGATGCTGTAAAGGCGCTTAAGTTAACAAGTCGCCCATCTTTCTCTTTCGGCAGCTCCTTAGTCATTTCTTCGATATCAGCCTTAAAGCCGTAACCCATCATAAGTTGGAAGGCAAGGAGGGCACCATAGGTACGTGAGGTGCGCTTGAATACCTCGATGACCTCCTTGGTGTCGACTGCGAAGGCGTTAATCAGCTGCCCCAGAGTTTTCTCCTGCTTGGCCTTGGGGAATATCATCGAATGCATCCGCGCCGCAGCACCCTTTCCCTTGTCAAGCAGCTCCCGGGTAAGCTGGTGGGTGGCGAGAACCATTGACACACCATTTTCCGGGGAGTTGCCTGGAACTTTGTCCAAGGCAGTAGCAGGGATGCTGGCGGCTTCTGCAAAGAAATTAAAGGAAATCATTGACGAAGAAGCAGATCCATAAAAAGTGGTGAATCTACAAGAGATGTAGGAACTTACCAAGCAGGGCCAAGGCAGATTGACGGAGGAGTTCATCCTTTTCTGCCGCCCAAGCTTCCTCCTCCTTCAGCCTCTCCTTCGACTTGTTCAGCTCTTCTTTCGTGGAGTCGACCTCCTGGCGAGCTATGGCAGCCTTTTTGATGGCGCCATCCAACTTTGAAGAGGAGGACTTAGCCTCCTCCTGCAGCCGAATTTTGTCCGCCTCCAGAGAGGTGAATTGAGAGGCGAAGGCCTCTAAAGAGGATATCACACCTCGTAGATCCTTGAAGAAAGGGAATGTTTTACAAAGATCATTAGGCAAAGGCACGTTCCAAAGGATTCTTGTTAGATTCGATAAAGACTTACAGAAGGAGGAGCTGTGGCAGCAGCAGGAGCATCTTTCCCTTTGGAAAGGGAGGAGGCAGTCGATGCTTGCGCCGTGGGAGCCGCTTTAGGAGCCGAAGCTTCGGAAGCTGCGGCGGCCGGCGAGACAGCATCAGACATGGCCCTCTTAGGAGGAGGCTCAATGAAAGCATCGTCACTACAAGAAAGGTTTGATTGAACAAGTTATGAGAAAAATGTGAAAAGACCAAGGAGCTGAAAATGGTAAAAAGAAGAAAAACACTTACATATCAAGGAGATCATCTTCATCGGCAAAACCGCCGATTGATCTCTTCGTAGGTGGAGCCCTGGTCTCCTCCGTAGCTGCATTAACAAAGGCATCGTGATCAGCGTCATCATCACGCACTGATCCCTCTGTGTCGCAAGTATCATCGGCTGGTGGGGGGAGATTGGTGTGAGCAGTTTTAGAGTCTATCGGGTCATCGTGATCGCTTGTTGGATTTGTACGCTCAATAGTACGAGAGTCAACGGGTTCTGAAGAGCCTCTTCCTTCGGAAGTATCATTTGGCAAGTTATGAAAGTCCCCGGAAGCTACGAGGGTCTGTAGAAGAAAAGACGAATGAGAATCATGTCGGTTAAGGAAATAGCAGCATAACAAGAGTCTGAGGAGGGAAATTACCTCTGGTGGTGGATGATCGGCATCAAAAGGAGTATACGGAGACATCAATGGGATCGAGTCTTCTTGGCTGAAGAAATTGAGGCGACGGACTTCATCGAGCGCTTCTTTTCCGACAGTTCGGCAGCGTTAATTCTGGTCTCATCTTTTGGACCCGAATACAACCACATTGGATGAATTCTAGCCATGATTGGTTGGATTCGACGTTTCAGAAACACTGCCGCTACCTCAGTACCAACCATGGTTTGGCCATCAGCTTCTTTGATCCGAAGAAATCTAGCAAATAGTTCGTCGGCTGCTACTTTTTCGTCGGGAGAAAGAACATTCTTCCAGGAATTCTTAGGCTTGGCTTCAAGGGCATCGACAAAGCAGGGAAGTTGAGATTCGGGTGATAAGGAATCCTTGATATAGAACCACTTCAATCTCCACCCTTGCACGGACTCCCTCATTGGGAAATTGAAGTAATTGACATCCGAACGAGCTACAAATCCCACTCCTCCGGTGACAAAAAATCCGTTACTACTGCTGTATCTTTTCACATAGAAGATCTTTCTCCACAACCCAAAATGAGGCTCAACGCCCAGATATGCTTCGCAGAGGGTGATAAACACAGAAACGTGGAGGATTGAGTTGGGAGTGAGTTGCCATAGTTGGATTTCGTAAGTTCGCAAGAGATGGAGGAGGAATTCATGGACGGGAAGCGAAAGGCCTCGGTATAAGAACGATAAGAACATCACGGTAAAACCGGCAGGGGGATTAGGTCGAGAAATCGCACCTGGAAAGATCACGTTCCCCTCATCAGAGGAGATCAATCCTAGGCTTCGAGATCTTTTTTCGTCACGCTTGGTGACGGTAGAAGCTGTCCAATCTCCGGGCCTGGCTGCTGAACTTGGTGGTGCCGGCGGCGCCGGAGCTGGGGGAGGAGCGCCGGCGGCGCCTTTCTTCGAAAGAATCGAGGAGGATTTGGCGGCGGCACCGCCGCTCGTGGAACTGGCGGCGGCGCTAGGGTTCTTCTTCTTCACCATTGTGAGATCTGGGAGAAATCGGAATGACAGTGGTGGCGGCGCGAGCGGTTGTGAACAGGAAAAGAAGAAGAACAGCGAAGGGATGAATGAAGGAGAATGCTAGGAATTTCTATCTCTTGGGGAACTTAAGAAAGGCTTCGTATTGTTAATGGGCCTTTTCTCCAGTTAATGGTTGTGGAAATCGAGGAGGTGCCTCACTAACCGTGTAAAGAGGAGCAGGAATTGCTCGAGAATAGGGCTGGCAGGTCGCGTCTTATCAGTTAAAATCAAGGGGACAGGAAAAACGTCATCGATGACATCATGGGTAATGATTGCATACGAAGAGATAAGAAAATGTCGGGTGATCAACTTGAGCCTACGCACGGATTGCGAGCATCCGACCTAGGCTCGGGGGCTACTCCCATCGGGAGCGCGGACGCGCACCCGATAGAATAAAGACTCGAAGGAAAAAACGTGACTCGAGTCTGCACTCGGACGTAAGTGCCCGTGCTCAGACTCGGGGGCTACACTCCCATCGGGAGCGCTGAATGCGCACCCGATAAAACTTTTTTCGCACTCCAGGATCATGCCCGGGGACTTGATTCTGTGTAGGATAACGTTGTTTTGCCATCGGCAGTTAACCAACAAAAGTTGGACGCGTTATTCGTTATCCCTTGCTTAAAGAAAATGTATCGGATGGACTACAGAGACTTGCAGGAAAAAGCTTCGGCAGAAGAAAATGTTCGAGTGGTACAACTTGAGTCTACGCACGGATTGCAAGCATGCGTACCTAGACTCGGGGGCTACTCCCATCGGGAGCACTGACGCGCACCCGATAGAAAATAGAAGATAGAAGAAATGCAAGAATGATCAAGGAGAAGAACTTCGGAGGAAGACATGCTCTAGTCTCTACCCGAACTATGTTCGGCTAGACACTCGGGGGCTACTGACGTGGGCATTACCCTTCGGGTAACCAATGTTGCTCTACCCTACACGGTCCAACTAGAGGCCCATGAAGGTACCCGATGGCAAGATGGGCCACTAGGGCGGTGCGACGGAAGATTACTTGGAGTACAAGACGCGGAAGGAGCCGAACAAGGAAAGATTGGGGATAGATCTATTGTAAACCTACTCGTACTCGATTAGGCCTCTCGGGACCTGGCCACCTATATAAAGGCCAGGAGAGGGGCTATCGGGGGACAATTAATCTTAGAAAAACTAGCCAGCAGAAGCTTAGAACTAGGTTACCCTAGCAACTAGCATCTCGACGAGATCATAGCCGAACTATTCGGCACCCCATTGTAACCTGTTTTCACCATAATCAAAGAACAGACAGGCAGGACGTCAGGGTTTTACCTCATCGAGGGCCCCGAACCTGGGTAAATCGCTCTCCCCGCTTGTCTGCGTACCGATGTCTCGTGTCAGCTTGCAGGATTCCATCAACCCTAAGCCCCTATCGGAGGGCATTGCCGAGGAGCACCCTCGACAACTGGTTTGAGAAACATGTAAGATGTTCAATTGCACTCTGACTTGTCTATGTGTTTTCACATGAGATGACCTCTTGTCTATTTTGTAATCGTAGATCTCGAAACTCCATGCGGAGAATCCAGGCGCTGTTATTGCTGATCTCCTTGTCCTATCACGTGGTCCAGATAAGAGGGTGTTGATAGCTGCAGCTTGCAATGCCAATGGTGTCCATTACAGCTCCTATGAGCGTGAACAACATTTGAAGACACGAAATAGTGGCATCACAACCGATGGAGATCACTTGACAACCGGAAAGAAGAGATCGGAGTCATTTGACCATTATGGTCACATACAAGAGGTTATTCGAGTTGTTCTATAGTGATAAGGTTACCGTCCGATCCGTGGTTCTATTTAAGTGTTACTCGGTACAACCAAGATCCAAACAAGGGCAAAGGTGCCGGAAATGATGGGTATTTCATATCGGTCAATACTACCGCTCGATGGTACAAGGATGACCCTTATATTTTGGTACCTCAAGCGGCCAAGGTACTTTTCTTGGAAGACAGATCTAGAAAAGGATGGCAAGTATGTGCAAAAGTTTGTGGCAAGGAACATATATGATTTGGATGAGAATGCGGATCCAATAATTGGTGCCCAGCAAGATGATTTCGCTGGTTCTAGGCAAACTAAAGTTGCTGACATTGATGAAACCTCGTTGGATACAGGTATCCCTGCACATGATGGAGAAGTAGATTTCACTGTTGAGGTTAGTATAGTCGACAAAGAGATGGATAAACTGAAGCTACCTGGTGAATCTCAGGAGGAGAATGGACACGACGAGCAGGATGAGACCATGCACGAATATCAGAATGAAGACGGAGGTGATGATGATGATGATGATGATGATGATGATGATTAGACTCTTGTCTCTGTATCATGCTGTGAGATGAAGAACCATGATTTGTTTTGATTTTTCTATTTGGAAAACGTATGAGTCCTGAAGACAATTATCTGTTGGATTGTAATCCCATGATGACTAATTATTTATGTTTGTTGTCCTACTAAAAGTTGGTCAAACTTAATTGTGTGGAAGTAATCCCAGGCCGTTTGATTCATAGGGTCATATCCCATAGGAAAATAGAATGATAATAGATCAAACTAATGCAAAATATCTTATAACCACAATCAAATAGAATTTCTCTTGACATAGGATTCAAATTGGCATGGCATCCCTATCATACAGGGTTTTTATTCATACTATGCTACAAATCGAAAATAAGATGGGTCAGCACTTTATCGCGGCAGATAGGGCAGCTGGCGTTCGTTACAAACCAGGAGAAAATGCACTTCCTATGGAACGGGTGTTTGCATCCCCGGAGACGCACCGTTGTGCGCCGCGACAGCCCCAGCATGCATATGCTGCAGTGGCCGTCCTCCGGCGCAACTAGGACCCAACTGTCTTGCAGCGCCGGCAAGTTGACGATGAGCCGGTGGTCCACTCTAAGGGTGAGGTCGAAGTGGAGGCCACCGACCCGACGACACGCCTGCTGCCACATCAGGTGCATAACATCGTAAGGCATGATGATGTCCCACTCCTCCTCCGTGAGGTTCAGGTTCTTGAGCAGCCATACACGGGCAAGAATCTCGCGCATAGTTCGCACGACATAGCCCCCACTACGCAGCTCCCTCGGAGGCAAGCCAAGATCCAGCACCACCTCTTCGCAGGGTGTAGTGGTGATATCGTCCTCATCCAATGGGGCAGGGAGGGGGCCGGCCATCCTCCTGAGCTCGTACGTCCTCGAGAAGAAGATGTGCACTCTCATAGTGTACGGGGACGCCTCGCCCTCGCCCACGGCCGGCGGCTCGCCGACGGAGAAGTCGGTCGTGCTTGCCGACACACGGCAGGCACGGAAGACATGTGGGCCAGACTCGATGATGCGCTCGCGTGAGGAGCGCTCTAGTAGGGGCGTCGCCGCCATTGGGGATTCTTCGGAGGGGTGTAGACTGGCGGCTAGTCGACGGTGAGGTGGTTGGTGTGAGATCTCTGGGATGAGGCCAGGGGAAGTGGGCGAAGTGCTCGGGACTAGGGACTCCCCTCAACTTTCCGCACTAGTATAATAATAATTGGTGGACGAGGGAGACTAGTCCAGAGACTACCCAAAGTTGAGTACAGTAGTAGTACATCATGTTCGAGGGAAAATGCCCAAGATTTATATCAAAATTCAAGCTAATTTTGCCTATTTTGTTCTGCCATTTTTTTCTTGAACACAGTTCTGCCGTTCATTAGACATCATCCAACGGCCTTGGTCTCTGGGATTCGCTGCTACAGTGTCATCTACTATTTTCTACCCATTTCCAGAAACATCCATAAAGCTATAGATAGCTTTCCTGCTTGTTGGCCCCACCCCATTTTTTTAATATTTTCTTCCTTATCCCCTTCGCTCATGCTAGCAGCTACTTGCAGCCATTGCTACACCAGCGAGGTGATCTCTATGATAGGCACGGTTTTAGTAAGACAGCAAGTTGTAGATAGCTAACCATGAGACACATGCCTCTCTGGTTGAGACTGAGCTCGCTCTTGTGATTGGGCTCCAATGGTCGAGGTGAGTCACAGCTGCAATGACAGAGGTTTGTGCTGGATGTAGGCACTGGGATAGAATTAATTAGCACAGAGGCGTAACTAGCACTAGATGGAGAAGGCATAGTACACATATCGGACACGAAGTCGCGTCTGGCGAGCAGCTCGCATTCACTTGCATCAGTGCGGTACAACAAAGATGATGAAGAAGGATTGGAGCTTTGAAGGTAGTCGAAAAGTTACAAAAAATAATACGTGCAAAACTTAACCTCGTATAAACGCACATGCATGGATAATTTTACATTTCTGCATGAGAAAGACATGTCAATTTTCAGTAAGACATGGTTTGATTTGTCAAATTTGATGCTCCTTAATGCATTTTAAGTGAAAATTACAGGTTTATTCATTATAATTGCCGATTTTTAACGTTACATGCAGCTGACTAGCAAACTATAAGTGTGTGATTGCTTGCTTCCAAAATAAGGATATGTAATCATTTTGTATAAGGTAGTACCAATTAGTCGTTATATTGCAGAACTTAAAGAGTTTTGAGAGATTCAACTCGTTGCTACTCCATAAAAATGGTCATGTTGACAAATTTGATCCAGTGTTGAACAGAGCCAGAAACATTTCTAAAACTTGAGCATGGAAGAGGCTAGGGGTAAATGCCCCAAGGCCAGCCGAGCCTATCGTAGGTGCCGTCGCGAGGCCGATGTGCTCGTCGCCGGTACGTATCTCCGCTTAATAGGTACCTTAATTTGGGGCGCGCGCGCTGCGCTACCCCGAGCTCGAGACGCCGCCGTACCGCTAGCTCGACCATGGCGGCGGAGGCGGAAGCGGAGCGGCGGCGGCGGAAGGTAAAGCTCCTGCTGACAAACATATTAGGCACAAATGGGCAACCTTCAGTAACCCATGTTCCATTTTTTTGTCAGGATAACCCCATGTACCACCTTCCCAATAGAAAAAGTACTGTTCAACCTTCCCCTGTTGGGCCCAATATTTCACTTTTGGGTTGCCAACGAACATCTACATGGTAATTGTTATCGGTCTACTTGCTCCGGCTGTCGAAGCCCAATAACTACAAATGGGCCTTTCTGCTCATGCAATTTCGGCCCTTTTCTAATGAAACACAGATCCTATGATTGGCAAAAAAAACACGGAGATTCTACATAAAAGTTGTTTTTATTTATTTTGAATTATTGGGTTCCAATTTTTGAAACTGCTCATGCCCAATATGAAAATCCATGATCGCTCCATACCCACATGGATAACGGTATTTTTAAAAATTCATAAAGTGGATTTGAAATTTAAAACATATCCTGATAATTCCATGATTTAATCTATCAACTTGCAAGATCTTGGAGCGAAAGAGCTTGTATTAGTCTGGCAAAAATAATACCGATAAACCTGTCGTTAACAAGAAATGAAGGTTTATCGTTCGGAGAGGATGCCACGTGGGACCCATGAGACAATGAGCATCCTCAACGTTTCAAAGAAAAAGGCAAGTAGCCCGAAAATAGGGGTAAAAAATAAACCCTAGAAAGGAAACATTTATAGTTCATAGAGGCTGACTCGTGGGACCGATCTCGCCAGCAAGCATCCTCATCATTTCGAAGTCGGCAGGGATCGAAGAAAAAGGCAAATAGCCAGAAATTAGGGGTCAAAAATAAATCCAAAAAAGGAAACTTTTATTCTTCATAGAGGGTGACATGTGGGACCGACCTGCCAGCAGCGTTTCAAAGGGGGCAGGGGATCAAAAGAAAAAGGCAAATAGCCAGAAATTAGGGGTAAAAAATAATTCCAACAAAGGAATGGTTTATTGTTCATAGATGCTGACATGTGGGACCCATGAGCCACCTGCGACCTCAATTTCAAAGGCGGCATATGAACGAAAGAAAAAGGCAAGTGACCAAAAATTAGGGGGTAAAAAAATCTAAGAAAAGAAACTTTATTGTACATAGAGGATGACATGCGGGTCCCATGAGCCAGCACCTTACTCAACGTTTCAGGGGCGGCATGAGATCGAAAGAAAAAGGAAAGTGACCAAATATCAGGAGCAAAAAATAATCCAAGAAAAGAAACTTTTATTGTACATAGAGGATGACATATGGGTCCCACTTATACAAGCTCTCCAAGATCTTGCAAGTTGATTGTACATAGAGGATGACATGCGGGCCCCTTATGTCAGCAGCTTACACAACGTTTCCAAGGCGGCAGGGGATCAAAAGAAAAAGGAAGTAGCCAGAAATTAGCGGTCAAAAATAACTCCAAGAAAGGAAACTTTTATTGTTCATAGAGGATGACATGTGGGACCCATGCGCTAGCAGCTTCCTCAATGTTTCAAAGGCGGCATGAGATCGAAAGAAAAAGACAAGAGACCAAATATCAGGATTCAGGAGCCAAAAATAATCCAAGAAAAGAAACTTTATTGTACATAAAAGATGACATGCGGGTCCCATTTTGCAGCAGCGGTGTCAACGTTTCAAATGCGGCTTGAGATAAAAAGAAAAAGAGTAGCCAGAAATTAGGGGGTAAAAAAAACTCCAAGAAAAGAAAGTTGATTGTACATAGAGGATGGCATGCGGGTCCCATTTTGCAGCTTACTCAACGTTTCCAAGGCGGCAGGGGATCAAAAGAAAAAGGAAATAGCCAAAAATAAGAGGGTGAAAAAAATCCAAGAAAAGAAACTTTTATAGTACAGAGGATGACATGTGGGTCCCATGAGCCAGCAGCTTCCTCAACGTTTCAGAGGCTGCATGAGATCGAAAGAAAAAGGCAAGTGACCAAATATCAGGAGCCAAAAATAATCCAAGAAAAGAAACTAGATTGTACATAGAGGATGACATGCGGGTCCCATTTTGCAGCAGTGGTCCCAACGTTTCAAATGCGGCTTGAGATCAAAAGAAAAAAGAAATTAGGGGGTAAAAACTCCAAGAAAGGAAAGCTTTATCGTTCATACAGGCTAACATGTGGGACCTATGAGCCAGCAGCTTACTCAACGTTTCAAAGGAGGCAGGGGATCAAAAGAAAAAGGAAATAGCCAAAAATCAGAGGGTGAAAAAAAATCCAAGAAATTAAACTTTTATTGTACATAGAGGATGACATGCGGGTCCCATGAGCCAGCAGCTTCCTCAACGTTTCAAACGTGGCATGAGATCGAAAGAAAAAGGTAAGTGACCAAATATCAGGAGCCAAAAATAATCCAAGAAAAGAAACTTTATTGTACATAGAGGATGACACGCGGGTCCCATTTTGCAGCAGCAGCCTCAACGTTTCCAAGGCGGCACAGGACCAAAAGAAAAATGAAGTAGCCGTAAATCGGGGGTGAAAAAAATCCAAGAAAAGAAAGATTTCAATTGGGCTGCATCTGGACATCTGGGCCTTCGAACTATCCTGCTGGGCCTTTTGACTCGTACAATTTCAGGCCACTCCAAAACATGAAAGTTCGGATTTTTCTCAAAAAAAAAAACAGGAAAGTCCTATGCTTCGCAAAAACAAAAAACAAGGAGATTCAACATATAAGTTGTAAAAATAAAGATTTAATTTATCCGTTGCAATAGCTCAGAGCGAAATACACTGTTTATTGTCTGCAAAATAATCAAGATATCACATGTTTCTTGTACGGGGAGGCTGACATGCGGGACCCATGAGCCAGCAGCGTCGTCAACGTTTCAAAGGCGGCAGGGGATCGAAAATAAAAAAAAATCAGTTGGTAAAAAAATCCAAGAAAAGAAAACATTTATCGTTCTGAGAAGATGACATGCGGGACCCATGAGGCAGCAGCATCCTCAACGTTTCCAAGGCGGCAGGGGATCAAAAGAAAAAAAGGAAATAGCCGGAAATTAATTAGGGGTCAAAAATAAATCCACCAAAGGAAACTTTTATTGTTCATAGAGGATGACATGTGGGACCGACCCGCCAACGAGTCCTCAACGTTTCAAAGGGGGCAGGGGATCAAAAGAAAAAGGCAAATAGCCAGAAATTAGGGGTCAAAAATAACTCCAAGAAAGGAAACTTTAATTGTTCGTAGAGGATGACATGCGGGACCCATGAGCCAGCAGCTTACTCAACGTTTCAAAAGGCGGCATGAGATCGAAAGAAAAAGGCAAGTGACCAAATATGAGGTGCCAAAAACAATCTAAGATTTATTGTACATAGAGGATGACATGCGGGTCCCATTTTGCAGCAGCGGTCTCAATGTTTGACATGCGGCTTGAGATCAAAAGAAAAAGAAAGTAGCTAGAAATTAGGGGTAAAAAAACTCCAAGAAAGGAAAGCTTTATCGTTCATACAGGCTGACATGTGGGACCTATGAGCCAGCAGAGTCCTCAACGTTTCAAAGGCGGCAGGGGATCAAAAGAAAAAGGAAATAGCCAAAAATCTGAGTGTGAAAAAAACCAAGAAAATGAACTTTTATAGTACATAGAGGATGACATGCGGGTCCCATGAGCCTGCAGGTTCCTCAACGTTTCAAACGTGGCATGAGATCGCAAGAAAAAGGCAAGTGACCAAATATCAGGAGCCAAAAATATTCAAGAAAAGAAACTTGATTGTACATAGAGGATGACATGCGGGTCCCATTTAGCAGCAGCGGTATCACCGTTTGAGAGGCTGCACGGGATCGAAAGAAAAAGGCAAGTGACCAAATATCAGGAGCCAAAAATAATCCAAGAAAAGAAATTTTATTGTACATAGAGGATGACATGCGGGTCCCATTTTGCAACAGCGGTCTCAACGTTTCCAAGGCGGCACAGGACCAAAAGAAAAATGAAGTAGCCAGAAATCAGGGGGTGAAAAAAACCAAGAAAAGAAAGATTTCAATTGGGCTCCATCTGGACATTTGGGCCTTCGAACTATCCTGCTGGGCCTTTTGACTCGTACAATTTCAGCCCACTCCAAAACAGGAAAGTTCGGATTTTTCTAAAAAAAACAGGAAAGACCTATGCTTCGCAAAAACAAAAAACAAGGAGATTCAACATATAAGTTTGTTTATGTAAAAATAAATATTTAATTTATCCGTTTGCAATAGCTCAGAGCGCAATACACTGTTTATTGTCTGCAAAATAATCAAGATATCACATGTTTCTTGTACGGGGAGGCTGACATCGTGGACCCATGAGCCAGCAGCGTCGTCAACGTTTTAAAGGCGGCAGGGGATGGAAAGAAAAAATATACTCCCTCCGTTACTTTTTAATTGACTCAAATTTAGTACAAAGTTGTACTAAATCTGAGTCAATTAAAAAAGAACGGAGGGAGTACCAGAAATCTGTTGGTAAAAAATCCAAGAAAAGAAACATTTTCGTACTGAGAGGATGACATGCGGGACCCATGAGGCAGCAGCATCCTCAGCGTTTATTGTTCATAGAGGCTGACATGTGGGACCCGTGAGCCAGCAGCGTCCTCAACGTTTTAAAGGCGGCAGGAGATCGAAAGAAAAAATAAGCCAAAAATCATTTGGTAAACAAAATCCAAGAAAAAGAAACATTTACCGTTCTGAGAGGATGACATGCGGGACCCATGAGGCAGCAGCATCCTCAACTATTCCAAGGCGGCAGGGGATCAAAAGAAAAAAAGGAAATATCCAGAAATTAATTAGGGGTTCAAAATAATCCATCAAAGGAAACTTTTATTGTTCATAGAGGATGACATGTGGGACCGACCTGCCAACAGCGTCCTCATCGTTTCAAAGTGGGCAGGAGATCAAAAGAAAAAGGCAAATAACCAGAAATTAGGGGTCAAAAATAACTCCAAGAAATGAAATCTTTTATTGTTCGTAGAGGATGACATGCGGGACCCATGAGCCAGCAGCTTACTCAACGTCTCAAAGGCGGCATGAGATCGAAAGAAAAAGGCAAGTGACAAAATATCAGGAGCCAAAGATAATCCAAGAAAATAAACTTTATTTTACATAGAGGATGACATGCGGGTCCCATTTAGCAGTAGCGGTCTCAATGTTTCAAATGCGGCTTGAGATCAAAAGAAAAAGAAAGTTGATTGTACATAGAGGATGACATGCGGGTCCCATGAGTCAGCAGCTTACTCAACGTTTCAAAGGCTGCGGGGATCAAAAGAAAAAGGAAATAGCCAAAATTCTGAGGGTGAAAAAAAATTCAAGAAAATAAACTTTTATAGCACATAGAGGATGACATGCGGGTCCCATGAGCCACCAGGTTCCTCAACCTTTCAAGGCATGAGATCGAAAGAAAAAGGCAAGTGACCAAAAATCAGAGGGTGGAAAATAATCCAAGAAAAGAAACTTTTATTGTACATACAGGATGACATGCGGGTCCCATTTTACAGCAGCAGTCCCAACGTTTCAAATGCGACTTGAGATCAAAAGAAAAAGAAAGTAGCCAGAAATTAGGGTGCCAAAAAAAATCCTAGAAAAAAAGTTGATGGACATAGAGGATGACATGCGGGTCCCATGAGCCAGCAGGTTCCTCATCGTTTCAAACGTGGCATGAGATCGAAAGAAAAAGGCAAGTGACCAAATATCAGGATCCAAAAATAATTCAAGAAAAGAAACTTGATTGTACATAGAGGCTGACATGTGGGACCTATGAGCCAGCAGAGTCCTCAACGTTTCAAAGGCGGCAGGGGATCAAAAGAAAAAGGAAATAGCCAAAAATCAGAGGGTGAAAAAAAAACCAAGAAAATGAACTTTTATAGTACATAGAGGATGACATGCGGGTCCCATAAGCCAGCAGGTTCCTCAACGTTTCAAACGTGGCATGAGATCGAAAGAAAAAGGCAAGTGACCAAATATGAGGAGCCAAAAATAATTCAAGAAAAGAAAGTTTTATAGTACATAGAGGATGACATGCGGGTCCCATTTAGAAGCAGCGGTCTCAACGTTTCCAAGGCGGCAAGGGATCAAAAGAAAAAGGAAGTAGCCAGAAATCAGGGGGTCAAAACAATCCAAGAATAGAAAGAATTTTGGTTCATAGAGGATGACATGCGGGACCCATGAGTGCCAAAAATAATCCAAGAAAAGAAATTTTATTGTACATAGAGGATGACATGCGGGTCCCATTTTGCAGCGAGCGGTCTCAACGTTTCCAAGGCGGCACAGGACCAAAAGAAAAATGAAGTAGCCAGAAATCAGGGGGTGAAAAAAAATCCAAGAAGAAAGATTTCAATTGGGCTGCATCTGGACATCTTGGCCTTCGAACTATCCTGCTTGGTCTTTTGACTCGTACAATTTCAGCCCACTCCAAAACAGGAAAGTTCGGAATTTTCTAAAAAAACAGGAAAGTCCTATGCTTCGCAAAAACAAAAAAAACAAGGAGATTCAACATATAAGTTTGTTTATGTAAAAATAAAGATTTATTTTATCCGTTTGAAATAGCTCAGAGCGCAATACACTGTTTATTGTCTGCAAAATAATCAAGATATCACATGTTTGTTGTACGGGGAGGCTGACATCGGGGACCCATGAGCCAGCAGCGTCGTCAACGTTTTAAAGGCGGCAGGGGATGGAAAGAAAAAATAAACCAAAAATCTATTGGTAAAAAATCCAAGAAAAGAAACATTTTCGTTCTAAGAGGATGACATGCGGGACCCATGAGGCAGCAGCATCCTCAGCGTTTATTGTTCATAGAGGCTGACATGTGGGACCCGTGAGCCAGCAGCGTCCTCAACGTTTTAAAGGCTGCAGGAGATCGAAAGAAAAAATAAGCCAAAAAACGTTTGGTCAACAAAATCCAAGAAAAGAAACATTTACCGTTCTGAGAGGATGACATGCGGGACCCATGAGGCAGTAGCATCCTCAGCGATTTCAAGGCGGCAGTGGATCAAAAGAAAAAAAGGAAATATCCAGAAATTGATTAGGGGTTCAAAATAAATCTATCAAAGGAAACTTTTATTGTTCATAGAGGTTGACATGTGGGACCGACCCGCCAACAGCGTCCTCATCGTTTCAGAGGGGGCAGGAGATCAAAAGAAAAAGGCAAATAGCCAGAAATTAGGGGTCAAAAATAATTCCAAGAAAGAAAACTTTTATTGTCGTAGAGGATGACATGCGGGACCCATGAGCCAGCAGCTTAGTCAACGTTTCAAAGGCGGCATGAGATCGAAAGAAAAAGGCAAGTGACCAAATATCAAGTGCCAAAAAAATCCAAGAAAAGAAAGTTTTATTGTACATAGAGGATGACATGCGGGTCCCATGAGCCAGTAGGTTCCTCAACGTTTCAAACGTGGCATGAGATCGAAAGAAAAAGGCAAGTGACAAAATATCAGGATCCAAAAATAATTCAAGGATAGAAACTTGATTGTACATAGAGGCTGACATGTGGGACCTATGAGCCAGCAGAGTCCTCAACGTTTCAAAGGCGGCAGGGGATCAAAAGAAAAAGGAAATAGCCAAAAATCAGAGGGTGAAAAAAAGCCAAGAAAATGAACTTTTATAGTACATAGAGGATGACATGCGGGTCCCATGAACCAGCAGGTTCCTCATCGTTTCAAACGTGGCATGAGATCAAAAGAAAAAGGCAAGTGACCAAATATCAGGATCCAAAAATAATTCAAGAAAAGAAACTTGATTGTACATAGAGGATGACATGTGGGACCTATGAGCCAGCAGAGTCCTCAACGTTTCAAAGGCGGCAGGGGATCAAAAGAAAAAGGAAATAGCCAAAAATCAGAGGGTGAAAAAAAATCCAAGAAAATAAACTTTTATAGCACATAGAAGATGACATGCGGGTCCCATGAGCCAGCAGGTTCCTCAACGTTTCAAACGTGGCATGAGATCGAAAGAAAAAAACAAGTGACCAAATATGAGGAGCCAAAAATAATTCAAGAAAAGAAAGTTTTATAGTACATAGAGGATGACATGCGGGTCCCATTTAGCAGCAGCGGTATCACCGTTTGAGAGGCTGCACGGGATCGAAAGAAAAAGGCAAGTGACCAAATATGAGGAGCCAAAAATAATTCAAGAAAAGAAAGCTTTATAGTACATAGAGGATGACATGCGGGTCCCATTTAGCAGCAGCGGTATCACCGTTTGAGAGGCGGCAGGGGATCGAAAGAAAAAGGCAAGTGACCAAATATGAGGAGCCAAAAATAATTCAAGAAAAGAAAGTTTTATAGTACATAGAGGATGACATGCGGGTCCCATTTAGCAGCAGCGGTATCACCGTTTGAGAGGCGGCAGGGATCGAAAGAAAAAGGCAAGTGACCAAATATGAGGAGCCAAAAATAATTCAAGAAAAGAAAGTTTTATAGTACATAGAGGATGACATGCGGGTCCCATTTAGCAGCAGCGGTATCACCGTTTGAGAGGCGGAGGGGATCGAAAGAAAAAGGCAAGTGACCAAATATGAGGTGCCAAAAAAACTCCAAGAAAAGAAAGTTGATTGCACATAGAGGATGACATGCGGGTCCCATTTAGCAGCAGCGGTCTCAACGTTTCCAAGGCGGCAAGGGATCAAAAGAAAAAGGAAGTAGCCAGAAATCAGGGGGTCAAAAAATCCAAGAATAGAAAGAATTTTGGTTCATAGAGGATGACATGCGGGACCCATGATCCTGCATCGTAAACGGCTCGATCGGAGAGCGTTGAACGAGATGGCGCGATCAAGAAAAAAAACAATGCCAGAGAGGCTACCATCTGGGCCCTACATCCCTCGGCGGTGCGGATTTGCGTTGACTCGGCCGGCGAACCGGAGATTTCGAGATGCACCACGTCCCGGGCCACCATACGCCACGTTTTGGCCGTTTTCGTCGGGCTAGGTGGCCTCAAAAACGAGAAAAAAAACGTTTTGACATGCACAACGGAGAGACCAAAAATCGTCGGCCATAGTACACCAGCAACCATGGCGCGACTTCAACTTCGTCGGCCATGGCAACTTTTCTTGTAGTGGGTGTTGCGCCGCACTACATCCCGCCGCCATCAACCTTCGACGTGCTTCTTGGCTCCTACTGGTTCGATAAACCTTGGTTTCTTACTGAGGGAAAACTTGCTGCCGTGCGCATCATACCTTACTCTTGGGGTTCCCAACGAACGTGTGTATTACACGCCATCAAGCATATTTTCTGGCGCCGTTCCCGGGGACCTGAGGAAAAGTTACTCCACAAAGATTTCTAACTCCCACGTCAACTGCACGCCAGCAACATATTTTCTGGCGCCGTTGCCGGGGAGATCAAGACACGCTGCAAGGGGAGTCTCCACAATCCAATCTCTTTACTTTGTTTTTGTCTTGCTTTATTTTATTTACTTTCTTGTTTGCTGCATTATATCAAAACACAAAAAAATTAGTTGCTAGTTTTACTTTATTTACTGTCTTGTTCTCTATATCAAAAACACAAAAAAATTAGTTACTTGCATTTACTTTATTTACTTTTTGTTTATTTCATCATGTTTCCTCCTAAGTACACTCTAAAAGACATACCGGTAGGACGTGGGTCTATAATTGGGAGAGATAATATAGAAGATTTTTTCACTCATGTTAGTACCACTGAAGATTTTGAAGATAGACACTTGGTAGAACTTGCTCCTACTTATGAAATTGCTTCTTGCTTCT
The DNA here is from genome assembly GCF_022539505.1 of Lolium rigidum. Taxonomy (NCBI): domain Eukaryota; kingdom Viridiplantae; phylum Streptophyta; class Magnoliopsida; order Poales; family Poaceae; genus Lolium; species Lolium rigidum. The sequence continues at coordinate 240,044,710 of NC_061512.1, read as the reverse complement.
TTAGTTCACATGTTGGAAACTAAATTTGTTAATCTTAATCCTATAATCCAACACATGTTTCTCACACTTGGTGATATGGAAGAAGGGGAAAAGAAAGATTTTATTTTAGAAACCCTTCTTAAAGAATTTGGTGGTGTAGCAAGAGAGGCTAGAAAGGTCTTTATCAAATACAATATGCTTGGCTCTTATACCAATTTTGTTAGTATCCTTCAAAAGATGGATATGGAGAGAGTAAGGTACACTAATAATATTAATGATGGTGGGGAGATTAAGACAACAATACCTTGTAAGCTCCTGGGAATGAATGACGCTCTAGAAAATAACTATGGTTGGCTTGTTCCTGAAAATTTGTTTGACGAGGATAGCAAGCCTAAGAATAATGAAAAGGGAGCCTCTGAAACTCACATAGATAAGATAAAATTCATAGTTGAGAAAACTCCCAACACCTATGTTGATGCTTCATCTTTTGATAACACTTGATATACACTTTCTGCGCCTAGCTGAAAGGCGTTAAAGAAAAGCGCTTATGGGAGACAACCCATGTTTTTACTACAGAACTTTATTTTATATTTGAGTCTTGGAAGTTGTTACTACTGTAGCAACCTCTCCTTATCTTAGTTTTGTGCATTGTTGTGCCAAGTAAAGTCGTTGATAGTAAGGTTCATACTAGATTTGGATTACTGCGCAGAAACAGATTTCTTTGCTGTCACGAATTTCGACCTAATTCTCTGTAGGTAACTCAGAAAATTATGCCAATTTACGTGAGTGATCCTCAGATATGTACGCAACTTTCATTCAATTTGGGCATTTTCATCTGAGCAAGTCTGGTGCCACTTTAAAATTTGTCTTTACGAACTGTTCTGTTTTGACAGATTCTGCCTTTTATTTCGCATTGCCTCTTTTGCTATGTTGGATGAATTTCTTTGTTCCATTAATGTCCAGTAGCTTTGTGCAATGTCCAGAAGTGTTAAGAATGATTATGTCACCTCTGAACATGTAAATTTTTATTATGCACTAACCCTCTAATGAGTTGTTTCGAGTTTGGTGTGGAGGAAGTTTTCAAGGATCAAGAGAGGGAGATGATACAATATGATCAAGGAGAGTGAAAGCTCTAAGCTTGGGGATGCCCCGGTGGTTCACCCCTGCATATTTTAAGAAGACTCAAGCGTCTAAGCTTGGGGATGCCCAAGGCATCCCCTTCTTCATCGACAATATTATCAGGTTCCTCCCCTGAAACTATATTTTTATTCCATCACATCTTATGTGCTTTGCTTGGAGCGTCGGTTTGTTTTTGTTTTTGTTTTTTTTTTGAATAAAATGGATCCTAGCATTCATTGTGTGGGAGAGAGACACGCTCCGTTGTTGCATATGGACAAATATGTCCTTAGGCTTTACTCATAGTATTCATGGCGAAGGTTGAATCTTCTTCGTTAAATTGTTATATGGTTGGAATCGGGAAATGCTACATGTAGTAATTCTAAAATGTCTTGAATAATTTGATACTTGGCAATTGTTGTGCTCATGTTTAAGCTCTTGCATCATATACTTTGCACCTATTAATGAAGAAATACATAGAGCTTGCTAAAATTTGGTTTGCATAATTGGTCTCTCTAAAGTCTAGATAATTTCTAGTATTGAGTTTTGAACAACAAGGAAGACGGTGTAGAGTCTTATAATGTTTACAATATGTCTTGTATGTAAGTTTTGCTGCACCGGTTCATCCTTGTGTTTGTTTCAAATAACCTTGCTAGCCTAAACCTTGTATCGAGAGGGAATACTTCTCATGCATCCAAAATCCTTGAGCCAACCACTATGCCATTTGTGTCCACCATACCTACCTACTACATGGTATTTCTCCGCCATTCCAAAGTAAATTGCTTGAGTGCTACCTTTAAAATTTCCATTCTTTACCTTTGCAATATATAGCTCATGGGACAAATAGCTTAAAAACTATTGTGGTATTGAATATGTACTTATGCATTTTATCTCTTATTAAGTTGTTTGTTGTGCGATAACCATGTTCCTGGGGACGCCATCAACTACTCTTTGTTGAATATCATGTGACTTGCTATGCATGTCCGTCTTGTCTGAAGTAAGGGAGATTTACCACTCATTTAATGGTTAGAGCATGCATACTGTTAGAGAGAAGAATATTGGGCCGCTAACTAAAGCCATGAATCATGGTGGAAGTTTCAGTTTTGGACATATATCCTCAATCTCATATGAGAACATTAATTGTTGCTACATGCTTATGCATTAAAGATGAGTCCATTATCTGTTGTCTATGTTGTCCCGGTATGGATGTCTAAGTTGAGAATAATCAAAAGCGAGAAATCCAAATGCGAGCTTTCTCCTTAGACCTTTGTACGAGGCGGCATAGAGGTACCCCTTTGTGACACTTGGTTAAAACATGTGTATTGCGATGATAATCCCGGTAATCCAAGCTAATTAGGACAAGGTGCGGGCACTATTAGTACACTATGCATGAGGCTTGCAACTTGTAAGATATAATTTACATAACACATATGCTTTATTACTACCGTTGACAAAATTGTTTCTTGTTTTCAAAACCAAAGCTCTAGCACAAATATAGCAATCAATGCTTCCCTCTCGTGAAGGGCCTTTCTTTTACTTTTATGTTGAGTCAGTTCACCTATCTCTTTCCACCTCAAGAAGCAAACACTTGTGTGAAGCTGTGCATTGATTCCTACATACTTGCATATTGCACTTGTTATATTACTTTACATTGACAATATCCATGAGATATACATGTTATAAGTTGAAAGCAACCGCTGAAACTCAATCTTCCTTTGTGTTGCTTCAATACCTTTACTTTGATTTATTGCTTTATGAGTTAACTCTTATGCAAGACTTATTGATGCTTGTCTTGAAAGTACTATTCATGAAAAGTCTTTGCTTTATGATTCATTTGTTTACTCATGTCATTACCATTGTTTTGATCGCTGCATTCATTACATATGCTTACAATTGTATGATCAAGGTTATGATGGCATGTCACTCCGGAAATTATCTTTGTTATCGTTTACACCGCTCGGGACGAGCAGGAGCTAAGCTTGGGGATGCTGATACGTCTCCGACGTATCGATAATTTCTTATGTTCCATGCCACATTATTGATGATATCTACATGTTTTATGCATACTTTATGTCATATTTATGCATTTTCCGGCACTAACCTATTAACGAGATGCCGAAGAGCCAGTTCTTTGTTTTCTGCTGTTTTTGGTTTCAGAAATCCTACTTACGAAGTGGGGCCACGAGGCGCCGCCACACTAGGGCGGCGCGGCCCAAGCCTTGGCCGCGCCGGCCTGTTGTGTGGGGCCCTCGTGTGGCCCCCTGACCTGCCCTTCCGCCTACTTAAAGCCTCCGTCGTGAAACCCCCGATGCCGAGAGCCACGATACGGAAAACCTTGCGAGACGCCGCCGCCGCCAATCCCATCTCGGAGGATTCAGGAGATCGCCTCCGGCACCCTGCCGGAGAGGGGAATCATCTCCCGGAGGATTCTTCACCGCCATGATCGCCTCCGGAGTGATGAGTGAGTAGTTCACCCCTGGACTATGGGTCCATAGCAGTAGCTACATGGTCGTCTTCTCCTTATGTGCTTCATTGTCGGATCTTGTGAGCTGCCTAACATGATCAAGATCATCTATCTGTAATGCTATATGTTGTGTTTGTCGGGATCCGATGGATAGAGAATATTATGTTATGTTGATTATCAATCTATTACCTATGTGTTGTTTATGATCTTGCATGCTCTCCGTTATTAGTAGAGGCTGCGGCCAAGTTTTTGCTCTTAACTCCAAGAGGGAGTATTTATGCTCGATAGTGGGTTCATGCCTCCATTAAATGCGGGACGATGACGAGAAAGTTCTAAGGTTGTGGATGTGCTTGTTGCCACTAGGGATAAAACATTGATGCTATGTCCGAGGATGTAGTTATTGATTACATTACGCACCATACTTAATGCAATTGTACTGTTGTTTGCAACTTAATGCTGGAAGGGGTTCGGATGATAACTTCGAAGGTGGACTTTTTAGGCATAGATGCATGTCTGGATAGCGGTCTATGTACTTTGTCGTAATGCCCAATTAAATCTCACTATACTCATCATATCATGTATGTGCATGGTCATGCCCTCTCTATTTGTCAATTGCCCGACTGTAATTTGTTCACCCAACATGCTATTTATCTTATGGGAGAGACACCTCTAGTGAACTGTGGACCCCGGTCCTATTCTTTACATCTGAATACAATCTACTGCAATACTTGTTCTTTACTGTTCTTCGCAAATAATCATCATCCACACTATACATATAATCCTTTGTTACAGCAAGCCGGTGAGATTGACAACCTCACTGTTTCGTTGGGGCAAAGTACTTTGGTTGTGTTGTGCAGGTTCCACGTTGGCGCCGGAATCCCTGGTGTTGCGCCGCACTACATCCCGCCGCCATCAACCTTCGACGTGCTTCTTGGCTCCCTCCTGGTTCGATAAACCTTGGTTTCTTGCGAGGGAAAACTTGCTGCTGTGCGCATCATACCTTCCTCTTGGGGTTCCCAACGAACGTGTGTATTACACGCCATCAAGCATATTTTCTGGCGCCGTTACCGGGGACCTGAGGAAAAGTTACTCCACAAAGATTTCTAACTCCCACGTCAACTGCACGCCAGCAATGACCTGCTTTATTTTCCTTCTGTATGCAGATTTGGCTACAATTCTGGATGGTCTCAGCAATACTTAATCCATGTTGACGTGATATTTGTCCATTGTTTCTTGGCTATATCATATCAAGAAAAGAGTATAAATATGTTAATATTTACTACGTATCAAGGCAGTTAGTTAGATAAAGTTGTTTGCTTGGATCGCTCTAGGATTGTGATTTGGTCATCTTTATATGAATGAAAGATTAGTTCTTCGAATCATGAACCGGGTGTGATGTGTGCAATCTCGCGATGAGGCGGAAAACATGTCTTCACTGAAATACAGTAGGATCTTTAGTGAGTCAAAACAATTTTTCCTATATACTAATAGTGAGCTCCGAAATATTCTGTTTAATAATATCTGGTAGTGCTATCACTCGAAATCACTTGCATCCGTTTCTTCTCAGGTGTAGGGGAAGCGGTGCGCTGCTGCATGGTTTCGGATGGCCGACCCCTGAACCGGTGGTTGGCTGGTTGAGGTTGGTTCCAGACACATTTTCTCCATCCCATTTCCCGATCCAAGGTTGTGATGTTCTTGATCCCCTTTTAGTCTGTTTCTGATGTGTGCTTGATCGTTCTTTGTACAGGTTCATGCGGAACCACTGGGTTTGTGGTTTTCTGGACGGGTTTGCTCTTTTACTCTGAATCATGGATGCTTTGGTTTGGATGTTTGTGTAGTTACTAATCTCTATTTTTTTTTGGCTTTGTAGTTCAGTGTACAGATTTTCTCTTCCATTTTGTCGGTTCTTTTGGTTGCTTGTAACAGATTTATGTGCTTAGTAGGTTTGTTAATTCTGGAGCATTCGTAATTCGCAAAAGAAAAATCACAGTTATACAAAATTTATATTGGTAAGAGCTCCACGGGTTCGTGCGCCAAGGCGCACATTTAAATCTAGTACAACATAATGCTGCAACGCAAATCCCAATAATCCTACATGGTCGGCCTGCAAGACCTTGCAAAACCCCTGTTAGGTCTCCAATCCCTACTGGATTCTAGTTGCAGCCCAGAAATTCCCTAACACACACCCACATGAATCTCGCAAGAGCACACTGAAACATAACGTGGTTCACATCCTCCACCTCCCCATAGAGAGTGCACTCCCCGTTAGAGCGGTCGTTTCAAATCCAGATTTGTTCACATGAGGGGAGTTTGTTCCTGATCATTTGCCACATGAAGATTTTGATCTTCCTAGGAATATTGGAGCGCCACACATCCTTGAAGTGAACGGTGGTGCAATCATTACAAAGATTGTGGTAGATCGAGCTTGTGGAGTAGCACCCCGATGCATTTAGCTTCTAGACCACGTTGTCGTCACCCACCTTGAACCGCATGTGCTCGATATTGTGGGAAAGACTGTCCCAGTCAATAACTTCCGCCGTCCCAAAGGCTCTATGAAAGCCCAGAATCTAGCGGAAGTCCACCCTGGCATCGCTGATCTTAACATTCGGGCTCACACATACACGCACACACTCATTCCTATGAACACACACGCACACCTACCTCTATGAGAACCTTCGAGAGACCGCGTCGAAGAAACTGCTCTAGTCGGTCTTGAGATTCATGAAATCACCGTAGACACCTCGATATCGATGGAAACATCGCCTCCCACTAAAGAATATTTCGCTTTTATGAGACACCAAAGTGCCAAATCTAGGATTTTAATTCTGGTGAACTTGGGGTGCCATTTCCCTCCTAACAACCCAGCCATTGTTGGTTCACTTTCAAGTTTATGTACTAGTTTAATCCTAGGTGCTAATACCTCTTTTTTTCAGTTTGTTCACCTTTAATACTTACGGTTTTGTACATCGTAACTATAGACATATCACTTGTAAGCTATCTTGAATTGATCAACGCGATGCTAACTTTTAAGTTTATAAAAGCCAGAAACTCGAAACGGAGACGGATTTACACGTAACCCTTAATCTATTTTGAAGCACCAAGAATTTGAATTTCAAAGTTTCAAACAAAATCTGAAACAAAATTTTAAAGGTAGCCAATGATGCATACTATATATGTGCAAAATCTCAATACAAACTACTTTTTTTCTAGGCTACACCGTCAAATTTGTGTACCCTAGAATACAAAGTAGTTCGTACTAGGGTTTCACAGGTTTGTAGCATACATCCCTACGAAAATTTAATTCGCCCTCGGGTGCGTATGGTCTCTACCAGAAAAATCATATTTTGAAATGTCCAAAAAAATTGGCAAAAAAAAAAATCTACATCTACATCTCCTTAATCTGTCAAGTTTCACGGAAAATCAATATTTTTGTGATCTATGTAAAAAAGAGAAAATTTATCTTGTGAAAAACACTATTTTTAACACTGAATTTTGTCTTTTTACACACGTCACATGATAAGTCGATTTTTTCATGGAACGACTTTGTGAGTGCGTAGCACGTGAAGATGCACTTGCGAATTATTTATTTCAATTTCTTTGAAATTCAAAATGTGTGTAAGATGCATTTCAAAACAGAGGGAACATATGCTCTCATGTTCAAAACACCACTCCCCAAAATTCAATTCGGCCCCCGGATGCATATATATGCTCCCTCTATCAAACTCTAGAATTTTAAATTCTAATTTTAAGTGTTTTAAAATACAAATCTAGGTGTAGCTCGGTCATCATTTGTGCACTCTGAACAAAATCCGTTTTAAAAAATGCACCCATTCCATTCTTTTGATTCTCAATAAATTACCACAGAAAACGTAGCATTTTTTGCTTTTCTGGGAAAAAAAATGACGAGTACGATTTTTTAGACGACTATGACTCGGAGATCATAAGCTGAAATAGACCACATGTCGACCAATCATCGGCATCTTCGATAGGCCAAAACATGGAAACAAATCACGTCAAGAAAAGAAGGAAACAAACGAGCTCGAATAGACTCGAGAAGAGAGAGAGAGGGAGTGGCCGATTTGAGTTGGCCCTCGCGTGATCTCGAGTAGTTGTCGATGGAACAGTCTTCGTTGTTTGTCAGGCAGGAAAAGACACGCACACCGCTGTGCTGCTCACACCACACGTATGCAGGACAAAACGGTTAATTTTGTCCGTGTGTGTTTTTCACCAGAAGAAGAAAAAGTTAGGCACGCGAATGTAGAAGAAGCCACCTCGGACGGAGGAGAACGCTGTGGATGATGTCAGCCGGACGGGCTCCAAGCTTTTGTTGCCACTAGTGGAAAACAGGACTTTCGTACAAACCTTTTATCGCGGCCGCGTCTGGAGTCGCGATAGATGGTCTGGTCACGTCGCCCTAAAACCAGCTGGATGGCTCTGAACCTTTTATCGCAGCCTTTTGTCGCGGGTCGTAGACGCATCACCGCATAACAAAGGTCCGGAGGCTGCGACGGCCTGCTGGCACCCCTTTTGTCGCGGGTCGTGATACGGCCCGCGACAAACGATCCCTATACATACAGCCAGCCAGCTAGCCTGACAGTACGTACAATCGTGCCCTGCAACGACAGCATGTTACTAGTCCCGCGCTTGAATAATTAATCGCAGCGCGTACCGGCCGGCTAGATCGACGTCGATGTGTACTGCAATGACTGCCTCCCTACCGCCTTGTACCACGTACACATACGATTTCGTTTCGTATTTGGGTCAACATGCTTCTGATCGATCTCTTTTAAGCGGTAGGGCTTGCACTAATAGCATATAACCACAAATTATCAAGCTAAATCAACCAAATTGGTACCACTTATGGGTTTTCGACAAAAAAAAACCACGAGAAAGTTTTAAGTCTTCGCAAAAAAAGACAAGACCAAAAGAAAAGACAATAGATATATTATTTAATAATAGTAATAAAAATGAATAAAAAATAAATTATTTCATATTTAAGTTCCTCACATTTTTCTAATAATAATGGACATATTATTTGTCCAATTGCGATTTACAGATTCAAAGATATTAATTATGCCATATTATATGAGTAATGGATATATTATTTAATAATAGTAATAAAAATGAATAAAAAATAAATTATTTATATTTAAATTTCTCACATTTTTTTAATAATAATGGACATATTATTTGTCCAATTGCGATTTACAGATTCAAAGATATTAATTATGCCATATTATATGAATAATAGATATATTATTTAATAATAGTAATAAAAACTAAATTATTGATATTTAAATTACTGACGTTTTTCTAATAATAATGGACATATTATTTGTCCAATTGCGATTTACGGATTCAAAGATATTAATTATGCCATATTATATGAATAATAGATATATTATTTAATAATTGTAATAATAATGAAAATAAATAAATTATTTATATTTAAATTCCTCACATTTTTTTAATAATAATGGACGTATTATTTGTCCAATTGCGATTTACAGATTCAAAGATATTAATTATGCTATATTATATGAATAATATATATATTATTTAATAATAGTAATAAAAAATGAATAAAAAATAAATTAATTATATTTAAATTCCTCACGTTTTTCTAATAATAATGGACATATTATTTGTCCAATTGCGATTTACAGATTCAAATATATTAATTATGTCATATTATATGAATAATGGATATATTATTTAATAAAATAGTTTTATTACTTATTTTACTTTCATTAGAATTTAATATTATTATCTTATAAATTATTGTTTACTTAAAAAAATATTTTTGTTTTGTTTTCAAAAAATACAGAAAAGTGACACAATGGTATAAGAGTTAATAAGATTGATATGGTAGTATTGACAACAAGGTACAATCAGCTTCGCGGGAACACAGCAGGAAAGAATAGAGAAGTTAAGCGTGCTGAGGGTGGAGTAGTGTGAGGATGGGTGACCGACCGGGAAGTGTGACCAACACTTCAATTTGACTAAAGATTAAGTGTAATTAGTGTTAACAATGGTCCAAGTGAGAGAGTAACGAGTCAAAAAAAAAAAAAAAAGTAAAAAAGGGTAAAAGGTAAAAAGAAAATGAAAATACCCTAAAGGAGCAGCGTCCTGCGCGCGGCACGTAGAGGGCCTTTTGTCGTGGGCGGTGTTACCACTCGCGACAAAAGGGGGTGTCCCCTGCGCGCCCCGTGGTTACCACGTGGTGGACCTTATGTCGCGGGTGGTAAGCGACCCGCGATAAAAGGGGGGGGCCTTTTGTCGCGCCTCCGTTGTCGCGGCTGGCCGCCCGCGACATTAGGCCTGTTTTCCAGTAGTGTGCGTTCTCTCGCGTCGCGCGGAGCGTCCTCCATTTCTTATCCGGTCCCGACAAGTTAGGGACAGCGAAATCGACCGCTTCGATTTGCTTCTTTTTCCCCTTCTTTGCTGCCCTAGTGCGACGCCACCACCCCAACCCCACCTGCCGCCGCAGCGCCGCAGTAGTCGCCGTCGGCTCCGTTCTCGCCGCGCGGGAGAGCAGGATCGTACTCAGGCTTGGCTCCGCCGCGTACCTGCCGGCTGTTTTCGGGCCAAACGCTCCCGGTTGCGCCGCCCTTCCGCGCCGCCCACGACCTGTTCGGTCAATTGCGTCGGTAGGTTTCTTACTCGTGTTTTCGGCGCTATTGTGCGCGGCCATTGATCGCAGTTTGTACCCACGCAGATGGACATGTGGCAGATGTTGGACAAGTTCCGCGCTGAGGTCGTCGACTCCTCTTCCGACGAGTTTTGCCTTGTGTCCTCCTCGTCGTCGAAGGTGCTCGTCGGCTGCGCCTTCGCCTTCGCTTCCGCCTCCGCCTTCGCCCAGGCCGCCGCGTCCTCAACCTCTTCCTCCTCCTTCTCCTCAGCTTCTTCCTCCTCCTGCTCCTCGACCTCTTCCTCCTCCTCCTCATCGGCCTTCCATTCCTCATCGCTGTCCGGCGGCGGGGAATCGTCACTGCTAGGCGTTGCAGCTTTGTCGCGCCAATGGCCCCTCGTTGTCGGTATCCGATGGCAAAGAGAGATTGCTCATGCTAACAGAGGATGGTGAGAGAGGAGAGAAGAGATGAATGACGCCGTCCGGTTGTAGATCAGAAAGCGTATATGTAGGGGTCTATCGACGAAGAGAGCGGCGGCGGTTGCTCTTCCGCGAAGTTCATGCTCCATTACGGCGGTTCCCGCGTCGAGGCCACTGCGACGGTTCCCCGACGAGGCTTCCCAGGCCACTTCGCGGACCATTACGGTGGTTCAATGCGTCGATCGACACGGTTGCCACTGCGACGGTTCCCCTTCCCGACGCCTGCACCTTCGCTATGTACGCGGTGGTTGAGCGTCAGCAGGCGACCATGGGCTCGCCGCTAGAAAAATGGGTCTAATTTTACATCCATCCAGCGTTAAATAGCGCCGGATTTCGGCATGAGAAACCAAACGGCTGGAGCTGGAGATGCTCTAACTCGCACGAGGTCGTTAGGGCAATGGTGGAGACGGGTACTCGACGTGGGCAGAAACGGAAACGGTGTTGTCGGTTGTCGACGTGGTAGCCTACCGAACGGCGTCCCGTAATCCTATACTCCGCCACTCCCATGAAGGAACCAGCAGCAAGCAAGCAAGAAAGCGGCCTGCCCCTTTAGTGTTTGCGTGTTTGTTCGCTCACCATCACCATGGGCACGTACTGCCAGATTCGTTTTCCCGACGGCGACGCAGTTCAGATTCCGGCCGACCACAACGGTAGCAGACGAGCGGCGTATACCACACGAGCACGCACACACTCGCAGCCATGCCAAAGCCTAGTAGCGCCACGTGCCCTCGCGCCTCGACCGGAGCCACGGCATAGGTCAAAGCTAGCTAGCCCAGCGCGCGTCACTTGCCAGCCAAGACCCAAGAGGGCATAGCCAAAGCTTCCCGTGCCACGCCGTGCGTCAGCGAGGACGTGGCCTCGCCGTCTTTGGACGCTAGCGGCGGTGTCACTCCTCGTCAGCAGCGGGGACGCCGTATAAAACACGCGCGCCCGGCGAGGGCCTGCAGATCGATCAGTGCATAGACAACTAGAGACCACTAGCTAGCTTCACCACCGGACCACCCAGAGCGCGCGCGGCGGCCGGCGAGCAATCGAGCACGTACGGTCGGCAGGCCGGCGATCCATGAGGATGCCGGCGCTCTCCTGCGCCCTTCTCCTCCTCCTCGCCGTGACGTCTCCGGCGGCGGCGACCATCACCAAGGGCGACTTCCCGCCGGGGTTCATCTTCGGCACCGGCTCCTCCGCATACCAGGTCCGTTGCTCAGCTCGGGCCACCTATATCGGGGATTTCTCCGGTTTGTTCTCGTCGATCAAAACCATTGAATTAACCACAGCTGACAGTCATGACCAAAAGATACATAAGCAACTGCACTAACCAAGTAATCTAACTCTCGACCGGGGAAGATCAAGCTACCCAAATCTTCTTGGGAGCGACGATGATCCAGCGATCGATGCTCGTCTCCATGGAGACCTTCATGCAGGATACGCACGTCAATGGCTGCCAAGCATGCGGCCAAACAGTCGGTCAAATATCCTTGCTAGCGCCGCCGCATGCGCTGCTCCCGTCCATATGTTGCCCGCTCACTCTCAAAGTTCTGGACCATACTTTCATTTAATACATGGATTTTTCCTCCCTTAAATTAGAAATTAATATAGGTTGCATATACAGCAACATTTTTGTTTTGTTTTGCTTTCCTGGCCATCCTTTTTTTTCCTTCACCTGCTCCCTCTCCCTCTCGTCTGTCTCACTCTCGACGAGACTTTTGGCCGCACGGGAGACCTGAGCCATCCCGTCGGAAAAGTGGACGAATCGACCCATCGATTCGAAAGATATTTACAGAACGCTCGACAAAGTAGTGGACATGCAAATTTCTCTTCTCCTTCCATGTGTTCTTGCCTTTCTGCCATTTTCTACTTTCTATAGTTGTAATCCGAAGGCAAATAATCAAAAGCACTTAGCTTTTGCTTATCCAACAGCAGCTAGTCCAAGACGACTTTGCTTTTCTAGCTCTCGAGACCTTCACGCACGTCAACAGAACGCTCGAGAAAGCAGTCGGTCTCTCAAAGTTCTAGATCATACGTTCATGTAATACATGGATTTTTCTCCTCTTGAATTGGAAATTAATAGAGGTTGCATACTCCCTCTGTCCACAAATAAGTGTACTTCTAGCTTTTGTATTAAGTTAAACATTTTAAGTTTTGATCAACCGTGGAAAATAAAGTAGCAACATATATCATGAGATTTTGGTATAATTTGAAACTACATTTCAAAACGAATCTCGGGATACTAAATTAGTGTCATAAATGCTACTATTTTTTCCTATATATTTGGTCAAAGTTTAAAGAGTTTGACTAAACACAAAACCTAAATGTACACTTATTTCATGGACGAAGAGAGTATATGCCAACATTTTTTGTTTTGCTTTCCTGGTAGTGGTAATATTCTCGTCGACTTCAAGTTACTGTCCTGGCCTTCCTTTTCTCGTTCACCTGCTACCTCTCCTCTCGTCTGTATCAGTGTCGACGAGACTTTCGCCCACACGTGACTAGTGAGACGTGAGTACTGAGTACGTGACGAATCCCGTTGGAGAAGTGGACGAGTCGATCCGACTGATTGTTACGAACGCTCGAGAAAGCAGTGGACAGGGAAATTTCTCTTCTGCTTCCATGTGTCCCCGCCTTTCTGCCATTTTTCTAATTTCTATAGTTGATGATCTGAAGGCAAATAATCAAAACCACATGCTTTTGCTGATGCAACAGCAGCTAGTCCGAGAAGTCTTTGTTTTTTTAGCTGTGGCACGAGAATCCTCAGTAATAGAGATATTCTAGACAGTAATATCTTCTAGAAGCTTAAATTCAGGACCCATCTCTGACTGGGGCATTATTTTCTGAAGTTATTTGTCCCTGCCGCTGCAAACTCCCAAGTTAACAACAGCTTGCAGCCGTCCTTCTCCCACGAGACCAGAAGCACTGCTTTGCTACTGACAGCTCGCGTTGATTGGTCGCCTCTGCTTTGTTTTTGACGACGACATGTTCGTCGTTCCATATACCACCGAGATGTCGTTTTCTCGCTACGTTACCTTTCGCCATCTGTTCAACGTCACTGGGCTGCTCTCTCCTTTGGCCGCTTCCTCCGTGTGGCTGGCTGGAGCCATGCCTGGAGTGAAAACAAAGCATACTTGATCAGTGGAAGTTGAAAAACAGACAGTGACATTTGGCAGAATCGAACCGTAAATGGCCTGAAACTACTGAGTGCAGGAAAACAAATTTATGAGTCTGGACATGCGAGAGTTCAGACAAAAACAGGTCAAAACTGTGTTTTCAGAAGAAACAAAAGTGCTTATTTTGCTAAGAAAATTGGTTAAAGTAATTTCTCAGGAAATTCATATGCACGTGTACCTTAGTCTTACTAGCCTGAATTTCCTCCCAATTTCTCAGATTGAAGGTGCAGTTGACGAAGATGGAAGGAAACCCAGCATCTGGGACACGTTCACACATGCAGGTTAGTATAAGATTTTTCTCGAGCCAGCCAGTCTGAATTTATCATGCATTTTTTGCTTTCCTGATCATGACATGGAGTTCTTGTGACTTCCCTCAGGCTACTCTACAGGCGGAGCGAACGCTGACGTGACTGCAGATCAATATCATAAGTACAAGGTTAGTTTACAGTAAATGGCAGACTTTTCAGATGAAAATTACTGGATGTCAAACTTATGGTGGTAACACTCACTCTCTGCCTGACAACAGGAAGATGTAAAACTTTTGAGTGACTTGGGCGTTGACGCGTACAGATTTTCCATTGCCTGGCCTCGGCTTATTCCCGGTAAGGCCATACAAACGACAGTAGAACAACAGCACATGTTGAATAATGCGTCTTCAATTCTTCATTCCTCAACAAAAAAAAAAACGTGTCTTGGAAAAATTGGCTAGCATTACACTGACTTGGTCGTTTGTGAATCATGCAGACGGGCGAGGAGCTGTCAATCCAAAGGGGCTGGAGTACTACAACAATCTTATCAATGAACTCCTGAGCCATGGTATGTAAATTAGTCCCTTGGCAGACTGAATTCTTCATCTAGGAATAAACTTCAAGGATTTTCAAATGTCCAGCTGTGCAAAGATAACCCATGCATCTTTCTGCCTTTTCATCCAGGAATTCAGCCTCACGTAACGATATATCATTTCGACTTCCCTCAGGCTCTGCAAGATGAATACAGTGGATTGCTTAGCCACAAATTCATGTACTTTCTTTTTGCCACAAATATCATTTCTGTTACTGCACGTGCAATTCCATAAAAATAAAAGAAATAACAGTCTTGCGCTTCCTGTGATATGGTTGCAGAGATGACTACACTGCATATGCAGATGTGTGCTTCAAGAACTTTGGCGACAGGGTGAAGTACTGGAGCACTGTCAATGAGCCAAACATCGAGCCGATTGGCGGATACGATCAGGGCATCCTCCCACCGCGCCGATGCTCATTCCCATTCGGCATCCTCAGTTGCGACAACGGTAACTCTACCACAGAGCCATACATTGTAGCGCACCATCTTCTGCTTGCACATGCCTCCGCAGCGACCCTATATAAAGAGAAGTACCAGGTTAGGAACGATGGCACATTTTACAGAACCAGCCTGTTCATATTTTTTTTTAAACATGGCGGGACAGCCTGTTCATCTGGATTAGTCATTCTCACATGCGTAACATTCCCTTTTGTTCCTTATTCATCAGGCCACGCAAGGAGGCAAAATTGGACTCACATTGCTGGGTTGGTGGTATGAGCCAGGGACGCAAGCACCCGAGGATGTAGCAGCAGCTGCAAGGATGAATGATTTCCACATTGGATGGTATGTTCTAAAGTACATCTCAAGTACAATTGGAAGATCTAGAATCTATACATAACGACAGCTAATGATCAAGTTATCATGACACAGGTATATGCATCCATTGGTGCATGGAGATTACCCCCCAGTGATGAGGAAGAATGTTGGGTCCAGGCTACCATCTTTCACCGCTGAAGAGCTGGAGAGAGTGCGCGGATCTTTCGATTATGTCGGATTTAACCACTACATTGCCGTATACGTGAAGGCTGATCTTAGCAAGCTGGACCAGAACCTGAGAGATTACATGGGTGATGCAGCAGTGAAATATGACAGTAAGAATTCTAGTAACCTCAAGTTCTGTTATATGCTGTATCCCGTAATGTGATGAGAGAAATGGGATTAACCTAAAAGTTCTGTAAATGTATTCTTGCAGTGCCATTTCTGAACTCAAAGAACCAGGTATTTGCCGATACTTTTCATTTCACTAAATCTAGTTGGGAAGTGAAATTTGTTTGCAGCGTAACTAAATCATTTGTATGTCTGCGTCGCTAAACTTAACAGTTGTTGTTCGGATTGAAAACCGATTTCGCGACATCGACTCCATGGGCTCTGAAAAAAATGCTGGAGCATCTCCAGGTCAAATACAAGAACCCCGTGGTCATGATCCACGAGAACGGTAAATTATAACAGAAGTTTCAGCAACCCGATATATCATCATCCTGAGAAATCATCAACATGTCATCTCATCTCCGCGTTTCCTCGTATGTTCATATCCATCAGGAGCTGCCAGCGTACGTGACCCCTCAGGCGGGAACAACTACGACGACGAGTTCAGGTCGCAGTACCTGCAGGATTACATCGAGGCGGCCCTTGAATCCAGCAGGTACCAACTCCCTCCATTCATCACACAAAAGGAGCAATGCCATAACTGAAATAAATTGATACAACAGTTTACTCATCATTCTCCTCTCTGTTGCTGGGTGTCCAGGAATGGGTCGAACGTGCAGGGCTACTTTGTATGGTCATTCCTCGACGTCTTCGAGTACCTCTTCGGCTACCAAATGGGCTTCGGCCTCTACGGCGTCGACTTCAACTCCGAGGAGAGGACGAGGTACCAGAGGCACTCTGCCAAGTGGTTCGCCAGCTTCCTCCGTGGCGGGGAGCTCAGGCCAGTGGCTCTACCTGGCAAGGCCTACTCCCAGTGATGTTTGCACATTCCAAGCTGTCAGTATTGGAGATATTAGAAGAATTTATGAATAAGCCTCATACGTAGAGCATGGATAATTGGGTGGTGACATGATATTAATTACTGTTTTGTTTTCTGGATAGAAGTTGAATTTTTTGTTTGTGAAGTAGGGTTCGTTCATAGGTCTCTGCTCCTTTTCTCTCGATTGTTTCAACTATACCAATGTTGATGTGTGTTCTGAAAATAATATAATATGTGGTATACAAAGTTTAGATACCTGAATTCAGATAGTACTAGTAGCCAATAGTTCACCGAATGTTGGATCAGCACCTGCCATTACCTTCATATGATGACCGAATACGACCCACAATTTTTAGTTCAAATCCAGATACCTGAATTTAGGTAGCAACTACACACTTTTCTGAATTTCAGGTTTAACAGCATTTCAAAATGGTCGACGACGCTCAAGGCACCTACATATCCAAGCAAAGAGCCTGCTATTTATCTTGTGTGTCCAAATGACCAAACAAATTGCAGTGCCTCTAAGAAAAAGGTCAACACGAAAAGAAAGGGTGACGGTGCAATAGTTAGGACCTACATCAATCTACCGTTACATGGAACTTGAGCAGATTACTATGTTTCAACTCGAGGTTAGGAATAAGTAAGTAAATAAAAGACATATATAGTACCTATGGGAGCACCCTTACTCTAAACAAAAGGAACCACTCAAAAGAGTAACATTCATGTACCTACTGACGAAGGCATTTTCAAACTAAGTCAACCAGGCTAACTGTTGTTGCTTAGGACTACTCTGGAGTCAAATACATTAATAGTACTCCCTCCGATTCATATTACTTGTCGCTAATATGGATGTATCTACAACTAAGAGACGGTTAATATGAATCGGAGGGATTAGGATTTTTTAGCAGACACGTTCAGATGGTAAAAAAAACTCAACTATTTGGATTTAAATTACATCCGGCCTTATAAAAGAGAAATCAAAGCATTTTTGTTTCTTATCGGGTAGCTGGTACAAACGAGCTTATTTGCAGCAGAATTGTTGAACAAAAGCTGAATAACTACATTGTTTATTTCATGTTTCATAACACAAGGTATATATATGCAGGTCGTTTTAAAAGATTTGTGAAACATGAATAAACACATAAATTTTATTAGCAAACATATAAAAGTTAATTTCAGGTGCAGGTACTATATATATGTACAACTTTCAGCTTTTGACATCACATGCTGCCATTCTAGCGACGCCACTGAACTATCTTGTAGAGAAGAATAATACCAGCTGTATGAGAGTCATAACTTGGTAAGCCTCCAAATGTGCAAACAGAGTTACATATATAAATAACATTTAGGATGATAGGAATTCGATTACTGAGAAAAAAATAAAAATGGCCAGAAGAAAACACAAATGTTTTGCACTCAATAAAATACATAATATGCAGCTTGTTATAAACTGAAAGAAATTTTGATCCCAATATGGTCATGAACTACATAAATTCTTGGAAATAAACAGTTTGCAAAATATATTAAAATGTTTACAATGTAAAAAATAAATAACTTTGAAGCAGAAGCAAATTTACACCACCTGTTCAATTAACATGTCATAGTAGCTTATCAAATGGGATAATCAGGTCATGTACTTCTTGATATTCCAGGTTCAGCATCTGTGCCACTAGTTGCCAAGTCTACAAGCAAAAGAACGAAAATAAATTAACCAAAAATCTATGAAAAGTTCAACACAAAAAACGAGGGTGAATGTGCAATAGTTAGGACTTATGTCAATCTACCATTACTTATAACTTGAACAAATTACTAGCTTTAGACTCAAGTTTAGGAATAGGTAAACAAAGACATATATAGTGCCTATGGGAGCACACTTTAACAAAATGAATCGCTCAAAACTGTAATGTTCATCTACCTACTAATGAAGGTTTCTAAAACTAGAGCCAATCTAGTAATTCTGTTGTCTAGAAAAACTCTGGAGTGGATTTATTCGATGATCAGTCAAATGCCGTAATGATAATACTTTTTAACAGACACATTTTGGTGGGAAAATAACTCAACTTATCAGGTAATCTGGTATAAACGAACTTATATGCAGACAAATTCTTGAAGAAAAGGGGAACATAATTGTATTGTTTAATTCAGTTTTCATAACACAGGGCATATATGCAAGTCGTTTTCAAAGATTTGTGATTAACAGGAAATACGAAGTGGCAAAGCTATAAGACTGGTGTAAGTGACATCACAGAAATTTTATTACCAATCAAGTAGTGGTTAATTTCAGGTGTATGTACTATATGTATGTAGAACTTTCAGCTTTTGACATCACATGCTGCTATTCCTAGTGATGCCACTGAACTATCTTGCAGAGAAAAATAATACCTTCAGCACCATGGGTTCAGAAAACTGACACGAAACAAAAGATTTGATTTATGCAGTAATTGCTAGCTAACCCTTAAGCACAAAAATGGTACCCCAGCAAACACATATTAAAAAGATAAATATACTTTGATACTCTTAGAATGTAAGGGCCAACAATTACCTGAAGCATAATAGCTTGTGTAGGGAAAATAGGAGGTAATGAAATTGGTTCCAAAAATCTCCTTGAACCGCATTGAGTCGAGTTGGATCATGAATAAACCAATAGAAATCCGTAGAAGTATCACATTGTGATCCTCATCGTACCCCAGTATCAATGGCCAGATGTCCTCGACGGGCACTCCTGGCGAAAGGTGACTAGCCAGTTCAATGGTTTCCTGAGGGACCCATCTGCCAACCTCATCCGAATAGACCCATAACAGCATGCTCAGTTCTGTAAAAACAACGAGTCCAAGACTACCTTCCGCTGTCCGTATGATCTCGGAAGAAAAGTAGCCCGTACAGCGGTACACTGGCTTCTCGATTACAACAAGCTTCTGCGCATCAGAATGAAGCTGAAGTGTGTCACCTTCGTTGCTAATCATCCAGCAAAGTGTGCTCCTAATCAAGACACTCCCTCTTCCCCAATTGCTCAACCCATCTGTAATTGTCGTTGAGATACGATTTCCCCATACAGCAGACTTGGATCTGTAGAGGCAAGCGAATGCGCGTGTGTGACCTTGGCCACCGCGCACCAAGGCCAATTGGAAGGAGCTCAAGTCGCAATCGCCGTGCACATGTCCATGGTCGTCATCGCCGGCAGCGCAGAGCACCGCCGCGTACGTGACTTGTACAGTGTTGTCGAACTCGGGTGGAAGAGCAACTCTGCGTTGCTGACCGGAGATTGGGTTCCACACGAGGGCCTCGGGAAGCTTCTTGCTGAGGAAAAGGGCGAGGCCGTGGCGGCAATCCACCAAGTCCAAGCGCTCGCCGTCGGGGCGCTGCTTCAGGGAGAAGCGCGTGGCCGGGATGCGGTCGGGCGGGTCCAGCGTGGGAGTGAAGCAGTGGAGGGGGCCGTATCCTTGGAAGGAGATGAAGCCGAGGAGCGGCGGCTTCCGGTGGTGCGCGCGGAAGCGGCGGAGGAAGCCGGGGTCGGAGACGAGGCGGCGCCAGCGCTTGCAGACGACGGAGGCGCGGAGGAGGGAGGACGGCTGCGGGGGAAGGCGGAGGAGGATCTCGAGGAGGAGGTCGTCGTCGTCCAGCGGGGCGGCATGCGCCGGGACCGGCAAGACGGGGGACGCTTCAAGGCGGCGGCGGACCATGGAAACCTCGCTAGTGTTGGTCTCGACTCTTTTTTTTTTTTTAGAAGTTGGTCTCGACTCTCGAGTCGCTTTGTCGCAACTCTCGCAAGGGCCAACGTCTTTTGGGAAACCCTTTGCTACCGCTGGAAATTTTGCTGTTTCTGAAACATGTTTTTGCTGTTTTTTCAAGAACTAGCCGCATCCATAGAGCATCTCCACCAGCCTCCTAAAAATATGCGTCGACAGGTGCGTCGACAATGTGATATGGGGACGTTGATACCTGCTCCCCAATTTGGGGAGAGGTTAGACACGATCCCAATAGCAACTAAAACAACCTTAAACCGAAAATTTGGTGGTTTTCATTCGAATTTGTAAAAAGTTTGAAGTAAAAAAAAATCCTAATCTAATGATGGTGGTGGAACGTGTTGATGTCGAGGCTATCAACACCGTCACCGTCTCACCTTCAGAGGAAGAGCTGAAGTCAAAGTCACTGCTCTCTTTGGCGTCCTCTGTTTTTTACCATTGTTGCTGGTGTGGGTGCCGGTGAAGGGTCGTGGGGGTCGACAACGTTCTTGTTGTTGAAGACTGACCACCACAACGCATGTCGTTGCATCGCCGCCGACATGTCCTCGTCGATCAACCGGTGAACCAACAGATGATGCCCCGGTGCATCCTTTGGTTCATCGGCGCCGCGATACTCCGCCTGCATGTCCACCTCACACCATTTCTTTTCCGGCGGAAACACCGTGAGAATTGGTGGGAGGAGCGGCACCCTACGGTCCCTTAGGTGTAGATGCCCATGTGGCAGTGGGTGCACCTCCTTCTTCACTGTGGAGCCCAATGAGCCGGATCGCAAAAAACTAGAACGGGAAGAAGTTGGGTACGCCAGCGTAGCGATGGACTGCGGTACCGGAAAACAAGAGACTTGTCGCGGAGGATCGTCGGAGTTTCATGGGCGATACCTGACAAGGTATTAACTTGTCAATGCCTATGGATTGTAGGCTAGGGTTTAGTTGGAAGTAGAGGGCAAGTAGATCTCGAAGGTTTCAGCCAAAAAAAGTACTCGACGATTATGAAAACTAGGGTTTGTAGACAATGATTCGATGATCTTCGCGCCCTCGACCCCCCTTATATAGGAGGCGGAGCCGAGGGATTCGTGCT
The DNA here is from genome assembly GCF_022539505.1 of Lolium rigidum. Lineage (NCBI taxonomy): Eukaryota > Viridiplantae > Streptophyta > Magnoliopsida > Poales > Poaceae > Lolium > Lolium rigidum. The sequence continues at coordinate 240,023,250 of NC_061512.1, read as the reverse complement.
GTACAAGTTACAAAGTCCGGGAAGGTTTCAAACTCATCCCGTAAGATTACAAATAAGACTTTCTATTACAATTCTAACTTTCCTTAATAACATCTTGGGCTTCCGAATCTTCTTATACTTCGATTAGTGGGCCTTCAATAAACCCCGAGTACTATCTTCGGCAGGCCCATTAGGGATGCCTATGTCAGTAGCCCCCGAGATTTTGCTTGAATCGTAGAGTCAGGGAAAATCTCCACTGTTTATTTTTACTCGGCATCTTAAACCTTTCTATATTTCTTCATATAAATTTCTATATTGTACATGGATAATGGTAGTTGGGGCTAGTTCATCTGACGGATCAGGTACTAGTTAACTGCTCTAGTGGCAATCCGCAAAAACCTACTTCAAAATCACGTCCCTGGACATGACTTCGGGATACTGGTGTAAAGTTCGACAGGTGCCGCTTAAGGTCTTACCATTCTGTCGAGTCCCAGCTCATATTTATCGGGTACCTAACGCGTCCGTTAGGATTTTTCTTCGTATCTGTTGATACGGATAAAAGTAGCAAACCGACGTCAGAGACGGCGCCACGCCTCACGGAATAGATCTGGGGTCTTACCTTCGCAAAGTTTTGCGGCATTCAGAAATTGATCGCAACTTCGGCGTTCTGAGAATATATTGTCGAGTGCTTATTCGGCTGATGGAATGGCACATTTTATCGAGTCACGGATGACTTATATTGCTCTCCCGATGGGAGTACATGCAGAGTTATTTGTAACTCGAAATATACTCTCTTGCTATTCTATATTTCTTCTTTTCATTCTAACTTTTTTTCTTTTTTATAATTTCATCGGGCACGCGAACAGCGTTCCCGATGGGAGTAGCCCCCGAGGCTACAGCCAAGGACTTGTGCTTGGTTGTAGGCTCCACGTTATTATGCCGCCATATTTTCTTTCTTTCTCGAAGTTTTATAATTTCTCGGGTGCGCGAACAGCGCTCCCGATGGGAGTAGCCCCCGAGGCTATGAACAAATATTTGTATTTGATCATAGGCTCACACCATTTCTATTTTGTCTTTCTTGGTCTCTTTATTTTTCCAAAGTAGCCCCCGAGCATTTGTTCGAAAACTTGTATTTGATCAAAATCTCTCCAATACTTTTTCATGTCGCCTTTTGATGCAGCTTGTTAAGCCGAATTTTTCTTCTGTCAAGGTGACGTTAGTGCTGACGATAGCCACGATTGTTAGTCAAAAATTTGCGACAAGTCCTGTCTCGCTGCCATGCGGGCCCAATTGATCCACTATCTTGACATGTCGTACAAGTGGGGGACACACGTCCTCCGCTTTTTCTGGCGCACGCACCGTAACTTCTCCATCATTAAGTTACTTTTTTACCCTTGTTGCCACGTGGCTATCATCTGTCACACATTTTCCTTATCCAACGGTCCGTCGTTTCACCGCACCCCTATATGAGATCATCTTCTTCCTCCTCGGACACTTCCGCTCACGCCGTCCTCCTTCTCCCATCTCGCAAATTTCCTCCCCGCGATTCACAACCTCTTGAGCTCCTCACCTCCGGATCGCAAATCCTGCGCCATTGCTGATGCCGCCGCGCCGTTTGACGAGGCACAAGCACACCGGAATCTTCCATGGCCGCCGCGGATCTTGGAGCGGCGGAGTGGGAAAGGTCAAGAATTTCCTCCCAAGACATCAACATGTTGAAGAAGCCGGGGATCAGCAAGAAATCCAAGGCGCCGTGCTTCCCCGCTGAGGAGAGCTACCCAACCCCTCCAATGGGGTACCGGGTATGTTTTGTTGATCACCTCATCCGCGGTCTGTCCGCCCCCATTCATCCTTTTCTTCGTGGATTGCTTTTTGTCTACGGTTTGCAACTCCACCACCTCACGCCAAACTCCATTCTTCACATCTCCATTTTCATCACACTTTGCGAGGCCTTCCTTGGCGTCCAGCCCTAACCGGGCGCTATGGAAGCGCATTTTCTTCTCGCCGTCGTAATGGCTCGCCTCAATGTCGCCTATAATATAGGCGGCGTTGTAATTTCGTTCGTCCCACCGTTGACTACTTCGACGTCAAGCTTCCCGACTCGGCTCAAGGATGGCACAAGAAGTGGTTGTACATTCAGGAGGAAAACCATGGATGTGCGGAGGACAATATTCCTCCTTTTGATGGCGCCGAAAAAATCTTTCGCCGCCGTTCCTGGGACGCGGAGGCCACCGAAGAAGAAAAGGCGTCGACAGAAGCTTTGATGACTCGTATCCACGAGTTGCAAAATACTCGCGGCCAAGAATTATCGGGTATCCAAATCACTGCATACTTTCTTAGTATTAGAGTGCAGCCACTTCAAGCTCGCAAATATCCTCTCTGGAAATATGCTGGCAACGAAGACGTAGATCGGCTGTCGGTGAATTTGGAGGTCAAGGATTTAGAAAAACTTGTCCGAAAAATTTCATCTCTCAGCAAAAGAGATGCTGTCCCTTCTTCTTGCCGTGTGACGCCGTTCAGCCGCCGCCAATCCACTTCCCAAGGTAATCTTTGTCTATTTGTCTTGTTGTTGCTGTGCTATCTTTTTGTTACTTCTTTCCTGATATCACTCCCTCGCTTTACTTTGCACAGGATCATCCAAAACTTGTCTCGCTTCCTCCTCTTCCTGAAGGTGGAGAAGTCGAAGAAAGGGCCATTGTCACCGATGACAATCAAGAAGCTCCGTCTTTTGTGAATGAACCCGTGGATTCTCGAAAATCTGCGGGATCTTCCGAAGGCACTACGTCGGCCCAATCTCCTCCTCCCGCTGTTTCTCCAAAAGGGAAAAGGAAAAGGAGTAACGCCGAAGATTCCGGCACTTCCAAAGCCGAAGAAGTTGATCCTTCACATCAGAAGGCAACTTATGATCCATATCTCGCATCCCTCGTCAGCTCGTAAGTCATCTTGATTTCCCCTTATTTCTGTAGTCGAAGTTTTTGCTTCATCTTGCTTTTTATGCTATCGATCTTTAATCGCAGTGATGATGAGGAAGAAGTACCGACTCGTGACGTGGCTCCTCGGACGAGCGTGTCACATACTTTGCTTGTGTCGGAGACGTTAGTTGAAGGAGAAGAATCCTCGCCTCCTCAACAAAATCTCGTCACCACCACTCCTCCTTCAAGCCCCCTTGCTCCTTCACCAAAAAGGGCAAGGGTTGAAACGATCGTCGAGCCTGCCCCTCAATTGGGTAGCTCTTCTCAAGCGCTCTTGGATGATGTAAGTTTTTGACTTTCCTGTTAATATCTATATTTCCTCTGTTTTCCTCTTTTTGTGCCTTCATTTTTTTTTCCTCGTACCGATATTTTTTCTCTATTCCTCTTTGACAGCCTATGATCAAAGAGCTTGTTCGTATTGGGTCCCAATTCATTGGGTACCGTGAATATGCCAGCAGGACTGAAGGTAACAACTTTTTTGCTGTCATTATTTCCGATCTTCTTGCTTCTATCTTTATCGCAATTTTGATTGTTCTTTTCTATTTTGGCAGAGAAACTTGCAGAGGCCAACGAAGCTTGCCGACACTCTTGCTCGAAATTGGAGCAAAGTGAAAAGGCTCGCCGTAAAGCCGAACTTGACGCTAGCCAAGCAAAAGTAGAGGCTGATGAAGCCAAAGCAAAAGCTGCTAGTGTCGAAGAACTGCAGAAGAAACTTGAAGATGCTGAAGCTGCTGTAAATGAGCACAAGGCCGCACAAGCTAGTCGTGAAAAGGGAATCCTCAAGCGCGTGAACACACAAAATCGTCGCTTCCTCGGTAATTTTGTTGATCCCTTCTATTTTTCGTAAGACTTGCTTTCCTTTATTTTTACTTGCTGTCAACTAATATGTTATTTCTTCGGCAGGTCAAACGAGCCAAGATTTTCATCTTGAGAATCCCACCAATGATCCTCTGCTTGACGCGTTGTCTTATCTGGAGTTTCACGGCCAAGAAATTCGCGAAGGCGTGGTGAATGCTGACGCAGGATTGTCGAAGTTGTTCCCCTACTTCTTCCCGAAGAAAGAGGAGCCTAAGACTTTCCTCGCTCTTGCCAAGGACTTCAATCCGCCGGAGGATCTTGGACTGAAGATGCGCCAGGAAAACATGAAGGTTGCTGTTGAGAGCACTATTGCCCTGGTCGCTGACAGTCAACAAACTATTGACTGGATGAAAGTAGGCGACACCGAGCAGATAGAACCATCAAGATGGAGGTCGTTGATCAAGGCAGCCAAGCCCAACACGAAGAAAATCCTGGCCTATCTCGGGATCAAGCCATCTTCGACTCCTAGCTCATCAAGGCCGGAGGTCTAGTTGAATGCCTTTGCTTTTTCTTTCCTTTGCTTTCTCTATTCCTTTTGCCGTTGTCGCCATTTTAGCCTTGGCGACAATTACTCTGTTAGTCTCTCTGGAGAACTTCTTTTGTAATGTCCGTGTAAATTTTCTAGAAATTAATGAAATCCCTCTTCGTGCTTATCATTGATCCTGGGACTTTCTTTTCCATTTAATATTTGATAATTATTCGACCAACCCTTGTTCTCGCCGCTGCTTCACCTCGCATCTTCCTTCTCGAAGAAAGTACTAGTCGATGATAATCCCCTCGAAGGTTCTTCAAGCAAACATTTGTCGGAAGATTTGCAAGAACTTCGACAACAACTTCAATTCATGAAGAAACAAACTCTGCAATGATGGAACAATCTCGGAAAGCATCTGAGCAAGAAAAACTTGCTCTCCAACAAGCCAAAGAGGCTACGGCTGCCAAGGATGCTGCTGTATTGGAAGCAAAGGAAGCCACGACCCGAGAAAATAGTATGCTCGAGCTAATGCTGAAAGCTAGCACAGATATGTTAGGTACGTTTTTCCGACCTCACAATGCCTCCTCTTTATTTTGCTGTGCCTTCTTTCAAATTTCTTGCCTTGTCGCTTAATAGGCTCGGTTCTTGATGCTGCTGCCGAAGATCGAAGAGTGAACGAGAGAACAAATCTTCTTGTCAATCTTTCCCTTAACCATGGCTGTTTGTTCTGGGCCACTCCTGAACGAACCCAACAAATTGTCAGGTTCCAAGATCGTGCTTGCCAAGTGCGCGAATTTCTCAATTTTTGCACGACAACATTAACCCTTGTTTATAGGACTTTATTTCCTCGAAATGAGGCTCCCAAGACTCTTCCTGAATTACTGGAGGTATTCAGAGATGCTCCCCGTATTCATAATTTTGTGCAAGCTCAACTCACTGCTGGAGCAAGGTTCGCCATGATTATGATAAATATTTGTCATCCAAAGTTAGACCTGACGAAGATTGTTGCTCGATTGCCCGGCTAAGAAAACGCGGCGAAAAAATGATATTGACACCATTGATGATATGGTAGCTCTCGTGGCCGAGTCGATGATAGATGAGCTTCTTCGGATGGACTCGGAATTCTTCATCAAGGGGTCCTATGCTGAACATAAAACAACCAGAGGCTTGTCCGTAGATAGTATTTTGGGCTTTAACTGATTTGTATCATATTGGAAACCTTGTATCTCTATCTTTTTTGATTTCTTTTTTTATTTCCGAAGAAATTTGTTGTATATTGCGAAGTGCTCCATATTGTTGGAGCCCCCGAGCCTTCTGGCTAAAGGTTGTACTATTTTTTCCATCTTGAAGATTTTTCCTTCTGTTGTAATAAGACATCCTTGTTTTTTCATTGATGGATTGCAAATCTTCGAGTATCTTTAATATCGAAGTTCTATATTTTCATTGCGAGGTTCTTGGACCAAGGCATTTAAGATTTTTGACGTCTATACTATATTTATAATTGTTGGCTTCCGATTTTTATATTTGGCGAGGTGTTATTGGACCAAGGCGAAATATTTCGGTAAATCTATATTGTACGTGTTTTGAAACTTAAAGGCGTTAAGCCCCCGAGCGTGTCGAAGAATAAGTATATCTCCACTATCTTTATTATATTGCAGCACCGCGAGCCCGCCTCATTAAAAACCTTTCCGGCCCCACTCGGTGCCCCGAAAAGGAAAAGAGTGCGTCTGAAAACTCGCGGGCGTTTCAGTACATTGTATTTTTACAGAGAAGGACTATATTTCGGCTCTAGGCGTAGAACCGCCCGAGCTGTGCCACGTTCCGGGGGTTTTTCTCAGGACCCCTGTCTTCTTGTCCTTGATCCTGTATGCTCCTCCGTCGATGACTTCCGTGACGATGTAAGGCCCCAACCATGGTGACTCGAGCTTTTCTGTACTTTGCTGGTTGAGCCGCAGGACCAAATCACCGACTTGGAAAGATCGCGGCCGCAATCGTCGACTGTGGTAGTTCTTCAAGTCTTGCTGGTATTTGGTAACCCGTGACAGTACTTCATCTCGAGCTTCATCGAGTGCATCCATATCGTCCTCCCTAGTTTTTCGTGATGTTTCTTCGTCGTACTCTGTTACTCTTGGAGAATCGTGCTCTATTTCAATTGGTAGTACGGCTTCAGCTCCGTGGACGAGGAAGAACGGGGTTTCTTGTGTCGCCGTGTTTGGTGTTGTTCGGATGCTCCACAAAACACTTGGCAGTTCTTCTCGGCCAGGTGTGTCGAGCCTTTTCGAGCGGTCCTAGCAGACGTTTTTTAATGCCATTGCAGATAATGCCGTTGGCTTTCTCGACTTGACCATTAGTTTGGGGATGTGCAACTGACGCGAAGTGCAATTTGATGCCCACTTCTGCACAGTATGCCTTGAACTCCTTCGACGTAAAGTTGCTGCCATTGTCTGTGACGATGCTGTGAGGTACTCCAAACCGAAAGACGATGCCCTTCACGAATTTTATTGCTGATTGTGCATCTGGTGAATTTATCGGCTTCGCTTCTACCCACTTGGTGAATTTGTCGACAGCAACCAACAGGTACTCGTAACCTCCTAGCGAAGCTTTGTGCAACTTGCCGACCATGTCGAGTCCCCACTGGGCAAAGGGCCATGACAATGGTATTGGCATTAGTTCTGCCGCCGGAGAGTGCGGTTTTGCGGCAAATCTCTGGCACGCGTCGCAAGTTCGTACTATCTCTTTTGCATCCTCGATTGCTGTCAACCAGTAGAATCCTGCCCGAAAGACTTTGGCTGCAATAGCTCGACTGCTTGCGTGGTGACCACATATTCCCTCGTGCACATCTTTTAGGATTATTCTTCCTTCTTCTGGTGTGACACACCTTTGCAAGACGCCTGAAATACTTCGCTTATATAACTCCCCTTTGACCACTGTGAAAGCTTTGGATCATCGAATAACTTGCCTTGCTTCAATTGGATCGTCGGGTATTTCCTTCCTGAGGATATACGATACGTACGCTTGCATCCAAGGAACTTCTATCATCATCACAAGTTCTTTGTCCTCTTCGTCCTCCACGGTTTCTTTGAGAGACGCCGAAGTTTTTCCTTCTTTTGCTTTTTCTCGCATCTTCTTCGGCTTCGTTGATCTCTCCGCTATTTCTTCCCAAAACACGCCCGGCGGGATTGGGAGGCATTGTGACCCGATGTTTGCGAGGACGTCGGCTTCATCATTGCTCGCCTATCGATATGATTTACCTCGCATCCATCAAACAGCTTCTCAAGCTCATTGTATACTTCCTTGTATGCTATCATGCTATCATTGACTGCATCACATTGGTTCATAACTTGCTGAGCCACCAATTGTGAGTCGTCAAAGATTTTTAGTCGAGTTGCACCGCAAGCCTTCGCCATCTTCATCCCGTGTATAAGGGCTTCATATTCTGCTTCATTGTTAGATGCGTTTGGGAACGTCATCCGTAGGACATATTTCAATTTGTCGCCTTTAGGTGATATGAGTATTACTCCTGCGCCAGCTCCTTCTACTCTCTTGGATCCGTCGAAGTTCATTGTCCAAGTTCTCGACAAATCTGGGGGTCCCGTGTTTTGCAGCCTCCATCCACTCGCGATGAAATCCGGCAAAACTTGCGACTTGATTGCCTTTCTTTTTTCATACGTGATGTCCCGAGGGGAAAGTTCTATTCCCCAAAGGGAGACACGCCCGTAGCTTCGGATTGTTCAAGTATATTTGAGAGAGGTGCTTCGTTGACTACTATTATCGGGTGTGCCGAAAAATAGTGGCGCAACTTTCTTGCTGTTGTAATTACTCCATATGCTAGTTTCTGGTACTGCGGGTACCGCTGTTTGGACGGCGATAAAACTTCACTAATGAAATATACCGGCCTTTGTACTCCATGGAGTTTTCCTTCTTCTTCTCTTTCGACAACTAGCACCGTGCTAACCACTTGGGGTGTGGCTGCGATATACAACAGGAGAGGTTCCTTTTCCTTCGGCGCCACCAAGACTGGTGGTGTCGAGATTTTGCGTTTCAGATCCTCGAAAGCTCTATCTGCTTCTTCGTTCCACCGGAATTTCTCCCCTTGCTTTATCAAAGCGTAGAACGGTAGTGCTTTTTCTCCCGACTCGGCGACGAATCTACTTAAAGCCGCGACTCGCCCAGTTAATTGTTGTATTTCTTTTAACTTGGCTGGCTTCCTCATCGTTACGATGGCTTGTATTTTGTCGGGGTTTGCTTCGATCCCTCTTGCTGAAACTAAGAACCCAAGAAGTTCTCCTGCTGGGACGCCAAAAGAGCATTTCGTCGGGTTTAGCTTGATGCAGAATTTGTCGAGGTTATCAAAAGTTTCCTTGAGATCTTCGATCAACGTCGTCCCCTTTCTCGACGTTATGACTACATCATCAATGTATACTTGTACATTTTTTCCAATCTGTGTTGCCAAACACTTCTGCATCATCCTCTGATACGTTGCTCCCGCGTTTTTCAACCCGAAGGGCATTGTTTTATAACAAAATACGCCGTATGGTGTGATGAACGCTGTTTTGGCTTCGTCGTCTTCTTTTAATCTGATCTGGTTATAGCCACAGTATGCGTCCAAAAAGGAAAGACGTTCACATCCTGCCGTGGAGTCGATAATCTGATCGATCCTTGGGAGGGGAAAGTGATCCTTTGGACAATGTTTATTGAGACACGTAAAGTCGACACACATGCGAAGGACTTTAGTGTTTTTCTTTGGCACCATCACTGGGTTGGCTACCCAAGTGGCTTCGGTGGATATCTCTTTGATGAAACCAGCTTCTCCGAGTCGATCAATTTCGATAGCATAGCTTTGCGGTTTGGTTCCGAAAACGTCGCAAAGGTTGTTTGATTGGTCTCGCTAGTGGATCCAAGTTTAGGTGGTGCTCGGCAAGTTCCCCGGGTACTCCCGGCATGTCACCTGGACACCATGCGAAGATTTTCCAGCTCTCACGGAGGAACTTGACGAGCGCGCTTTCCTATGCGAGGTCCATGTCATTTGCAATGGATGTCGTCTTTTTTGGATCCGTCGGGTGAATCTCGCACCTCCTTAGAATTTTTCTCGTTGTTGAAAGTTGATTCTTTATTTGGCCTTGCAACGTCCGGCAAGACGTCGTAGTCAGTCATGAGCCTTGATGCCAAATACTCAGCTTGCATCCCGAAAGTTTCTGATAATCGATGAAAATCCTTGTCACATTTATCGGCTAGGGCGAAGCTTCCTTTGATTGTAATTGGTCCTTTAGGTCCGGGCATCCTCCACAATAGATACGTGTAATGTGGTACCGCCATAAATCTAGCATATGCTGGTCGTCCCAACAGAGCGTGGTATTGTGACGGGAAATCTACGACTTCAAACTCCAATTTCTCGATTCTGTAATTTTCTCGGGTCCCAAACTGAACGTCGAGATTTATCTTCCCCAACGGATAGCTTGGCTTCTCCGGCGTGATGCCGTGGAATCTCGTGTCCGTTGGTTTCGTGTTTGCTAAGGAGATGTTCATCTTCCTTAATGTATCTCGCGTACATGAGGTCTCAAGCCGCCGCCGCCATCTATAAATACGCGAGACACGTCAAATCCTCGCGATGACCGCCGGTAGTATGAGTGCCGACCGCCCCGGTCGAGGAACTTGTCGCGGATGATCTCGCTATGGTGAAGCCAATGTCTTGCCCCGACCAATTAAGGTACTCAACTCGTTGGTGGAGGCATCTTCTCTCGCCATGAACACCTATCGCGAGATTACTTTCGAGTTCTATTGGACGGCCTTCCCTTCGAATCATCGAGACCGCTCCATTAGAATTGGGGTCAACGTAAGGTGGTGGTGCAGCGCCGCCGCTATTCTTAGCCGATGTCGATTGTCATCTCGTTATCGCGGGAGGAGGTGGTAGGTGGACCTCACTTCTGGGTTCTCGAGGGTTTCTTTGCGCTGCCTGAGCATTAGCATGCCCTGCATATCTCAGCATTGCCTGGAAATTTCGACAATCCTTCTGCAGATGTCCCGACTGTCTTTTTCCGTTGCTGTCGAGGAAAAAGTGCATCTGACACGGCCCGTTCAACATTTCTTCGGGAGACACAAAAGGCCTCTGGAACCTTGGCCCACTGTTTTGCCTATTTTGTCGAAATTCGTCTATATTGTCACTTCGTTGCTCATTACTTCTCTGGTAGTCCTCTCGATTATTTCCTCCTGCACTGGCTCTGAAACCGGCCGAAATTTGACTCCGGAGCATCATAATTCGAGTATTGCCGAGGAAATCGTCGCCTTGATTGATAATTTCGACCGCGGTCCTCCTCTCGGAGACCTATGCCGTTTGTTGTGGACAGCATCTTCTCCATCCGCCCATCCGTTTGCTATTTCCATTAATGCGTATATCGTTTTTGGATTGGTTCTTCCCAAATCTTCGACAAAATCTCCACGCCTCGATCCCCGCGACAAATGCATCTATTGCCCTCTCGTCGATATATTTTCCGCCGAGTTTTTTATGATGTTCCACCTCTGGATATATTTTCTCATTGGCTCGTCTTGCTTCGTCGACACGCCCGTAACTCCTCTAGAGACGCGGGTTTCTGTGTGTGGATCGGAAATTCTTGACGAATATGTCCTCAAAGCTATCCCAAATCGTCGATAGACCCCGGAGGAAGCTTTTGATCCAAGATCGTGCAGCTCCACTTAAATGCACCTGAATACTTTGCATGGCCGTTGCCCCGGTCCCTCCAAGCTAACTTCACCGTCTCGAGGTAATCAACTAGCCAATCCTCCGGATCTTGCAGAGCCGTCGAATTTTTTGAAATGATCGTGCAACTTAAATCCCGAAGGAACTCGAGTTTTTCGTACTCTCCTTGTGAAACACGGCAAACCGCACATATCCTCGTCGTTTAATTCTGGGGAATACCGATGTTCCCTTCAGCCTTGCCGTGCTCTGTCCACCCTTGCTTGTGCTGCCGTGTCTCTTGCTCCACTTGTTCCTTCGACATTTGCTGCTGCTGCTGTCGTAGGTCGTGGACTATTTTGCCTTGCAGCCCCTTCTGGCGGTGTTGATACAAACGCCGTTCCCATGGCTTCAGCTCCTCGCCACCGCCATGTTGTACAAAGCCTCCCTTGGATCTCCGGAGGTGGCCTCGGATGCAAGGATAAAGGCTTGTGTCGCCATATACCCAGCTTCCGGTGTCTTAGGGATAATATTCCCTCTTGTGTCTATCGACATAAAAGACATGTCGAGATTTTGAACCAGGTACTCTCTTTCTCCTTCGTGTATGTGTTGTAACCTTGACCTTGCTCTCGTTCCGAGCTTCTCTATGGCTATCTCCCGAGGTTCCGGATTGGCGACTTAACTCGCCCTTCGTCCGCTTGACGCGGAGGCTGCCTCCTTTCTTCCGTTTAAAGCTTCGTCTGTTTTTCTAGTTCTCTTCCAGCTCTGGCGAGTCTATATTGATAAGCTTGCAGCTCTTGGATCAGTAGCGGCTTGTCCTCATTGGTTCCGAGCCATCTAAAGCTTTCGCAGCTCTATCCCAGTGCTGTTTGTGGAAGTTGAACTCGACGCGTGGTGTGGGCCCGGCATATTTAGTGCCCATACCTCTCCTTAGATCTGAGGGATCGACATAGGGATTGCCCAAATCGTCGAAAGCCTCCGATGTTTCCTCTTGATCGCGACTTGCATCTCCAATGGCAAAAACTTGATGATATTTTGGAGTTTTCACTTTGCTTGGTTTGGTGACACCACCATAGAATGTGGTGAAGACCTTCCCAATAGAGGTGGATTGGTCGATGAAGTCGAAGCTATCAGTGTCGCTTGAATCATCGCTTATATAAGAGTCCGCCGATGATTCAAAGGACATGTCGCTGAAGATTCTGGCGAGTTTTTCACTTGCCCCGCTCGTCGATGAAGCGTGGCGACGAAATCTCCCTATCGCCGGACTCGACGGATGATACCGAGTTTGAGAGATCGAACCACCCGACGAAAATCCCGATGAGATCGGAACTTCGAGACGATACACTCCTTCTCTCTCGACGCGGAAATCGAACTTTCCAAACGTCATCTTCATTGGCTCCTCCAGATACGCATATGCATCCAAACGGGAGGGCGGGTGAGGAACAAAATCAACAAGACCAGCTTCGATCCGTTTACCTCTCGTCCATGATGTTGCTTGCTACTGATGAAGTCGACGATCTTGAACGTGCCATCGAGATCAGCTCCTTGTCGCCTCTAATTCCCACAGACGGCGCCAATTGACAAGGTATTAACTTGTCAATGCCTATGGATTGTAGGCTAGGGTTTAGTTGGAAGTAGAGGGAAAGTAGATCTCGAAGGTTTCAGCCGAAAAGTACTCGACGATTATGAAAACTAGGGTTTGTAGACAATGATTCGATGATCTCTGCGCCCCTCGACCCCCCCTTATATAGGAGGCGGAGCCGAGGGATTCGTGTTGTACAAGTTACAAAGTCCGGGAAGGTTTCAAACTCATCCCGTAAGATTACAAATAAGACTTTCTATTACAATTCTAACTTTCCTTAATAACATCTTGGGCTTCCAAATCTTCTTATTCTTCGAGTAGTGGGCCTTCAATAAACCCCGGGTACTATCTTCGGCAGGCCCATTAGGGATGCCTATGTCAATACCCGTATGCCGCGAGCGTGCCGTCGACGCCACACCCATACCACCACTCGCGCTAGAAGACAGCCGGACACTCCAGGATGTTTGGAGCCCACATCGGTTGGTTACGTCTACATGATGATCGCAATCTAATCTTGCGACCGGCCGTCATCGGTTTCCTTATTCCAACGATCAGTCTATTGGTTCACCGGGCAAGAAGGCGAACAGTGCAGGGCGCGGGACACACGGCCTGAAGCGCGGCAACACGGCCCGGCATAATGCCGGGCAGGCCGGCACGGTCTTTGCATCAAGGACTCGTTCACTGGACGGCGAGGGACTGCCGTGGTTCTGCGCCGGAGAGGCAGATCGGCGTTGTTGTGTCGTCAAGCACCCGTTCACGGAACGGCGGCCGGGGAAAGGAGGCCCTTCTGCAAAGTATACTACGGTGTATACTGAAACTATGGTTTCTGACCATAGTATTTGTGTTGACCAACAATGTATGAGGCATATATTCCATTTTGTCATTCTATTTGCTTTGAGATTTTCAAAATGCCGATGATTAAAATGTATGGTCACCGTACACTCGGGGGTGGCGTAAGTGAGCCTGGTAAGATAGCACAAATATCAATCTCTTGTGCATTGGACTTGGTCTCACTCACGCCATCCCTGAATGTTAATATTTGTGTTGACCAATAATGTATGAGGCATTTATTTCATTTCTCTTGTGCATCGGACTTGTTGGTCTCATTTTCTTCCATTTTCATCATAGTAGGAACTGGATGAAGACCCCGATGCAAGCGAGCCTGGTGGGTAGAGATGAGGGAGCAAAGGAGGAACCGGATGAAGACTACTTTGTATCTCGAAATTGTGAATTTTGTATGAATTAAGAGTTGCATGCAAAACATTTGACACTTGCCACTATATATGTATCTCGATCGGGCTCTAAGTACTGTGATGATGATGTATAATGTTGCTATGTTATATGTGTCCATATTATATCTCGTCTATCCGTCTATATTATACCTGTATACTGTGTATAAAACTTGTATAAAACCTGTATAATACACCAGGGAGCACAAAATCGAGTATACCTGTACATTGTTCTGTGGCGCACCAAAATAGAATTCAGTGGCGCACCTATTTCTGTGGCGCAGCTGGACCGTATGCGCCACGTAACAGCCTAATTCCGTGGCGCATGCTACGGTGCGCCACAGAAACCCTATTTTTGTGGCGAAGTTTCTGTGGCGCACCGCCCGTGCGCCACAGAATCATATTTTCGTGCACCACTGATGAAGCTTTTCCTACTAGTGCCATGCCAAATTGGTCGGAGAGGAAAGAGACAGTACAGGAGCAAGGCTGCAGGTGCCAGCGATCCGAGGAGCCACCAGACCACGTCGCCGAAGCCGTGGCTGAACCCATCTGGCCAGATCAGCCTCAACCTTGATCTTGGCCCAATGATCCAACACACCCCCATGCTCGTCGAAGACTCGCTTGGGGCGCACCGCCTCCTCGTCGCCGTCGCACCAACGGAGGGCCTCAAGCCCCGGCCAGAAAAGCCACGCGGCCTTGTGCTCCCATCAAAGTTTCCCCATCTCCCGAGGAACCCCAACGTGCCGCACCTCGCCGTCCCAGCCACCGCCTTTGATGTGGAGGGTGCCGGTACCAATGCCGGCAAGGGATTGGGGGTGGAAGCGAGGGGGGGGGGGGGTGTCTCCAAAGCCATCCTGGAGGGAGCGACTCGTTTGGAGTATACTCCGTACTAGCACATTACCCGTGCTTCGCTACGGAATCACAATAGTAACACTACAAAATTTATTGGACATATGACTCTTGAAAAATATAATTGGAATACGTTACGCAATGCAATACCATAGAATGGATCATATTTGCGAGTGTGTATTTTGTATCCCAAGATTCACACATTTTTTTCTTCTCAAAAGCCAAAACAGAAATTGCGAGTGTCTATTTTGTATCCCAAGATCCACACATTTTTTTTCTCAAAAGCCAAAACAGAAATTGGAATTTGTTAAAATTTCAAAAGGAAATCATAGACGTCGATAATGAAGTTAGTTATGTTTTTCTTGAACCATCGACCCTTCCAGCAGCTGACGTCCTGGACACGAGGCCACTGCGCCGCAGCTGTACCCGTCGGCCGTCGTCACGTCATATGATCCCATCCATCGCCCCTCCCCCAACTGAACATTATCACTGCATCTCGACACGGTCGTGCAGCAATGCGGCATCCTTGGAAACTGACGGTTGAAGGTAGTCCGGTATCACGGTTCCATTGTTGGTATTGCCTTAAAGATTCCTCCAAGGTTGTCTAGTTCTGCTCGTCCTTAAAATTTCCCATATTTCTCTACATCAACTTAGAAGCACAGTACAGAAGAAACCAATCACAATCGGTAGTTGCTTGGGTTGTCCATGAATCAACAAGCAAAGCACGTGGATTACCCCTTTCTAGTTCAGTCTCAGGACCTCCAGGTAGAGTATCTATATGCAATTCAGCTGCACTTGGTGCTGACCATAGTCGTATCTATGTGCCCTTGAACTTTTCTTTTTGAGAATATGTCCCCTTGAACTAATGCAGCGCGGCATCGTGCAATTGCAAATGACGGGCAGCGCTGCAGCCAAAGCGCCTGATGAAACCACGACAGGGAATACGGCGCGGCGGCTCGTCGGTCATGGGCAGATGCGCTCGCGACGACAGGGTTGGGGTCAGGCAGGTGGGCGCGCTAAGTGCCCCGCACCGCCGGCGAACTCGGCCTAGACACCGCCGCCTGTTTCTCCGAGCCTCGCCAGCATTGGCTACGTGTTGAGACGAATGAATTGATTGATCGTGCCCTTCCTCTCCCTCCTGCAGGCACGCCGCCGCCGGCCGCCTTGTCGTCGGCCCCTGGCGAACTCGACCTACAGACCGCCGTCTGTTTCTCCATCTCTGGCACGGGATGGAGATGTAATTCATAGATCTTCTCTCAGACAGCCGGTCAAATATATGTAGAACAACCCGTAGGTAGTCTGCTCTAGATTGGGACTCCTACCAATCCACTCGTGCCGCAATTAGGAACACGATGGTGAAATTTCTTCCAGGACGGCCGAGCACATCTCCTTCCTTCTCTTCGTCTCCTCTTTTTCCAGCCGGCGGAGGCAGTCGTCTCACCGCCTTGTTTCACGATCGATGTGCTTCCATCGTCGACGCGCCAAGACCTGTCTCAGGCTAGAAACCTACTAAATTGATCCTCTCACGATGCGATGAATTAGGACGGCCGAGCACATATATCGCGGAGGACGTACACGGATCGGTCTCTGCCACGTGAAGTCTGCTCGATGCATGACCGGCTTTTTTGACGGACGAAGTAGACGGACCAATCACGTGCCGGTTTTTTTTACCTACCAACACCACCGATTCGTAACTTATTAGTAGAGATATAGGCCCAACCATCCGTACGTACGTGAGTCGAACTCGGACACGATCGATCGTGTCTTTATATAGTTTCAGCCGGGCCGCGAGATACAGGAAATCAAAGGGACTACGTACTGTCACATCCAAAAAAGGGGATTACTGAGTCGTTCCGGCCGGCACGCTTAGCGGAGATCAAACTAAGATGGACTACGCCACGGAAGGGCACTCGCTGCCGTCGCCGTCGTGCGGCGATGGCCGGAAGAGGACCGTGTGCTACTACTACGACTCCGGCATCGCAAACGTCGACTACGGCGCCGAGCACGTCATGGTGCCCCGCCGCGTGGCCATGACGCACGCCCTCGTCGCCTCCTACGGCCTCCTCCCCCACATGACCCGCCTCCGCACCACGCCCGCCACCGAGCACGACCTGCGCGCCTTCCACGACGACGGCTACGTCCGCCTCCTCCGCGACATCACCCCGGACGGCTACTACCGCCGCCACGACAACAACATCCGAGCGAGGGCCAGGGCGTGCCGCGTCGGCGTGCCGGACGAGGACGAGGAGGCCGACGGCGGCCACTACGACAACCCCGTCATCGACGGCCTCTGGGACTACTGCCTCCGCTACGCCGGCGGGTCGCTCGCCGCCGCCCGCGCGCTGGCCGGCGGCCGCTCCGACATCGCCATCAACTGGTCCGGCGGCATGCACCACGCCTGCAGCGGCAAGGCCAGCGGCTTCTGCTACGTCAACGACATCGTGCTCGCCATCCAGCACCTCCTCGACACCTTCGCCCGCGTGCTCTACGTGGACATCGACGTCCACCACGGCGACGGCGTGGAGGAGCACTTCAAGGGCGACGACCGGGTCATGACCGTCTCCTTCCACCGCTACGACGGTGACCAGTACTTCTTCCCGGGCACCGGCAAGGCCGGGGACGTCGGCGAGGGCAAGGGAAAGTACCGCACCCTCAACGTGCCCATGAAGGCGGGCATGGACGACGCCTCGTACCTGCACAGCCTCTTCGTGCCCATCATGGACACCGTCATGAGCAGGTTCCGACCTGACGCCGTCGTGCTGCAGTGCGGCGCCGACTCGCTTTACGGCGACAGGCTCGGCGGCTTCAACCTGTCCGTGAGTGGCCACGCCGCATGCGTCAGCTACCTCCGCAGCTGCAACGTGCCGCTGCTCCTCCTCGGCGGCGGCGGGTACACCGTCAACCACGTCGCCTCCTGCTGGTGCTACGAGACGGCGGTCGCCGTCGGCAAGGAGAATGAGATCCCCGACGACATACCGCACCACGGCTACGAGCACTACTACAGGGACCAGGGCTACAAGCTCCACTACCCGGTGCCCAAGAAGAGCAGTATCAAGAAGGAAGACGTCGACAAGATAAAGCAGCACGCCCTCGAAAACCTATCCATGCTCAACGAGCCACCGCCCACGTCGACTCTAGTACTGCACCACCGGCCAAGCACAACCCATGCGATCGACCACCACAAGGCCCTCTACGACGACGACTACAACCCTAGGTCCAAGAGACACAGGGAAGATGACGACCCCATGGAGAGGCTGCACCGCCTCTGCGGCAAGGCGGACGCCATCAAGTTCTTCACCGACCTGGGGAAGACGTACATGAAAGGAAAAAATATTAATAGTCCTACAAGACTAGCCCCCTCGTCTATTCAAAGTAGACCCAACTCAAAAGATTAGTCGGCCGGTTTTGTGGTTCCGGAGCAGAGTTTAATTAGTTGGATCAATGGTACAGTCCTCCTTCCGCTTCAGCAAGCTGAAACTAGATCTCCCCCTACATTGGCAAGTAAATAATGAAATCTATGACACGCGCGGATATCTGATTATTCATACCAACTTTAAAATATCAAGTACTACATTATTTTTTGCAACATATGCATCTGTTTTGCACCAGCATAATTTGCAAGAATTTTGTACTCTTTTTTGTTTTCTTTTTTGTTGATGTGTTTCGCAATCATGCAACACAAAGAGCCTTAAACCTTTGGCCAGTGCTAGCCGTCGGTCGCCAGATCCGCGGCTGAAAGTCGGTTACAGTCTGTGACGTGCGCTTGCGATGACCAGAAACAACTGCAAATATGTTTGCATTTTGACCCCTCTACTTTTGAGAAATCAACCTGCGCTCCAAAGTTACTCCTATTAAACCGAGCAATTATGTCGTTTTACCCCTCGCCATCGTGTGATATTTACATCAAATATTTCACACAAGTGATTTACTCTAGGATAGGAACCATTGCAACAAAACTTTTCACCCGAAATACAAAAAACATATAATATTAGAACATTTTGAAAAAAGTCATGTTGTAGCATTAGGCGGTTAACAACAATTTTTTTACTGTAAGTTGATTTACCACAAAAATTGTCAGCAAGTTCAACCAAAATTAAGAAAATGTTAGAGCAAAGCCCCATGTGTTTGCAATAATCGAAAAATGGTTAACTAAAAAATTAATTTTCTACAAACTGATTGACAACAAAAACGACCAACTAGTTCAACAAAAAAACACAAACGATTACAACAAAATAATCATATATTTACAACATTATGAAAAAACATGCTAACATCATCGAAAATCCAAGAAAACACATAACTTGTAGCAAACTTTGCAACATCTGGCATCTACTTCCCCAACAAAACACATATGTCTTTGTTGCATTCTAAAATAGCTCATGCAACATTGAAAATCTAAGGGAAACGTAAAACTCGTGGCAAACACACAAGGACATATTGCAACATCTCATGTGTGCTCCCGCTACTAAACAAGTACGCATTTGTTAAAAAATTAACTAATGTATGCAACATTAAAAAATTCATTGCCAAAACTTGTCCATGGTGGACCATATCTCGCCATTTCGGCTTCACCGGCCGTGAATCCCACTTGACGAAGCCCTTGAACGATGTATACGGCACCCCAAGACCATTCACATCGCTTCATCTATCCCCGGGTTCATCGTAGAGAAATCATAAGGTTTCATAGGTGTAGGCTTGGATGGCTCTCCCTTCAAGTAGGATATATGCTGGCTTTGTAGAAGTGGTCGGTGGCTGAGAAAAGAAATTCAAATGAGAAAATTGAAATGATGCTTTTATAGGGGAAAATTATGTTGGGAGGGTGAAGATGGTTGATCACATAAAATGACGGAGGGACCGATCCTTATGCGCGCGAGCAGGAAACAAACGACGGTAGTGTGGCACCACCATTTCGTGGCAATGGGCCACGTAGCGGATTAAGTAGGAGGAGCCCCAATCGGGCCCGTCTGTACGCGAGTCCAACTCGGACACGATCGAGCATCTCCACTCGGCTCCCCTATATAGGCTCAACCGTTTTAGGGCCCATATGGGGAGCGCCGACGGTAAAACTAAAATAGGGACCGGGCGATCGCCCTGTCGCGGCCTCTATACAAACATAATTAAAATTTTAAAACTTCAGAAAACTCGACGAAAAAGTAAATTCATTGATAGTTCATCCTTATTTAGCCGATATTTGTACAAATTTGAAAACATAGATTAAAAAAACTAGCTACTGTTGGACATCACCGCACCCTAGCCCTAGGTGGTGGTACATCACCGCCGCGTAGTCCTCGCCGTCGTCGGGGTCCTCCTCCTTCGGCTGCGGGAGGTAGCTGCTGCAGCCCTGGCCGGCTTCGCCGCGCCTCCTGCGCGGCCTGCTGGACAGGCCAAGTTCCTCGTCGTCATCGTCGAGGTTGATGACGAGGCCAAGGCGATGGTGGCGCTCCTCCTTCTCTCGGCGGTTGACCGCCGCGCTCCACGCCTCGGTGAACGCGTTCGTCAACGTGAAGGATTCCAGCTGGGCTTGGCGCATCCTAGGGAACTCCTCCGGGTCGTCCTCCGCCTTGACGATGGAGGCCACCACCTTGTACTGCGGCAGAGGCGTCCACTCGCGCTAGCACGGAGGAGAGGCCTCACGGATGACGAGGGAGCCTCTGCGACTGCCATCGTGGCGGCTGCCAGATGGTGCAGCCTCTACTGGCTCGTCCTTCACCGTCGCCAGAAACCTGGGCGACGGTGTGTTGTAGGGCGAGTACCTCGACAACGACCCGCGCGCCAAGGACCCACGCGAGGAGGAGGACGAGCACGATGACGAGGTGGACGATCGGCGCTCCGCCCACTGGCCGTCGTTGCCCCGCGGTGCTGCCAGCTGCTGGTCCCATGGTCGCATCTGCTGCGGTGGGTTGTTCCCGTCGACGATGTAGCGGAGGACCCACGCGAGGGTCCTCCCTGGCGCGCTCCACCACCGCCGCCGTCAAGTGATATTGTAGTTGGACGGCGGGTCACCGTTGCCGTCGTAGGAGGCGAGGCGATCCGCGCGCAGCTGGACAAAGAAGACGTCCCAGACGTCGTTGTTGTCCGGCTACCATGGGGGGTCATTCCGCTCCTCTGCCGTGAGGTGGTCCCAGCGCGCGTCCCAGAGGTTGCGCGTCTCGTTGACGTGGAGGGACCGCCGGCCGAAGCCATTGGCGGCGGCGCCTGCCCTCTCCAGGTCTTGGTGGTCAATGGCGGCTAGGGGCTCGCAGATGACGATGCGGCTAGGGACATGCGAGGTGGAATACGCGGCGAGGGAGGCGCGCGACGGTATATATAGCACCGAGGAAGGGCATTGGCGGGCATTAACACCGCCACTGAAGATGAGCGGGTGCATTAACACCGACGCGACTCGCCGTGAGCAGACTTTGACGGGCACGGAAGGCGATGAGGAAGACGATGCAGGCGTTTCCCGCGGCTTCTTCCCACGTCTATAAAATATCATGTATTACATTTGTTTGCAACATATGTATCTGTTTTGCACCAGCATAATTTGCAAACAAAAAAATTGTACTCTTTTTTTTTCATCTTTTATGTTGATGTGTTTCACAATCATGTCACGCAAAGAGCCTTAAACCTTTGGCCAGTGCTAGCTAGCCGTCGATCGCCCGATCCGGGGTTGAAAATCGGTTACAGTCTGTGACGTGCGCTTGTGATCCAATGGCCAGAAAGAACAGCAAAGATGTTTGCATTTTGACCCCTCTACTTTTGCAAAATCAACCTATGGTCCAAAGTTCCTCCAATTAAACCAAACAATTATATCGTTTTACCCCTCGCCATCTTGTGATATTTACATAAAATATTTCACACATGATTTACTCTAGGACAGGAAATATTGCAACAAAACTTTTCACCCGACATACAAAAAACATATAATATTTCAACATTTTGAAAAAAGTAATGTTGCAGCAATAGGTGGTTAACAACAATTTTTTTATTGCAAGTTGATTTCCCATAAAAATTGTTAGCAAGTTCAACTAAAATTAAGAAACTATTACAACAAAGCCCCATTTGTTAGCAATAATCGAAAAATGGTTAACCAAACAACTAATTTTCTACAAAGTGATTGACAACAAAAACG
This sequence comes from Lolium rigidum, assembly GCF_022539505.1. NCBI lineage: Eukaryota > Viridiplantae > Streptophyta > Magnoliopsida > Poales > Poaceae > Lolium > Lolium rigidum. The sequence goes on along the minus strand of NC_061512.1, from coordinate 240,001,528 downwards.
ACCAAATAGTTTAACAAAAAAACACAAACGATTATAACAAAATAATCATATATTTACAACATTGTGAAAAAACATGCTAACATCATCGAAAATCCAAGAAAACACATAACTTGTAGGAAACTTTGCAACATCTGGCATCTGCTTTCCCAAGAAAACGCATACGTCTTAGTTGCATTATAAAATAGCTTATGCAACATTGAAAATCTAAGGGAAACGTAAAACTCGTGGCAAAAGCATAGGGACGTGTTGCAACATCTCGTGCATGCTCTCGCTACTAAACCCAGAAGCATTTGTTACAAAATTAACTATGGTATGCAACATTAAAAAATTCATTGTCAAACCTTGTCAATGGTGGGACATATCTCGCCATTTTGGCTTCACCGGCCATGAATCCCGCTTGCCGAAGCCATTGGATGATGTATACGGCACCCCAAGACCATTCAAGTTGCTTCATCGATCCCCGTGATCATTGTAGAGAAATCAGAAGGTTTCACGGCTGTAGGCTTGGATGGCTCTGCCTTCAAGTAGGATATATGACGGCTTTGTAGAAGTGGTCGGTGGCTGAGAAAAGAAATTCAAATAAAAAATTGAAATGATGATTTTTTAGGGGAAAATTATGTTGGGAGGGTGAAGATGGCTGATCACATAAAACGACGGAGGGACCAATCTGTACACGCGCGAGCAGGAAACAAACGACGGCAGTGCGGCACCACCGTTTCGTGGCAATGGGCCACATAGCGGATTAAGTAGGAGGACCCTTCCGTACGCGAGTCCAACTCGGACACGATTGAGCTAAGAGCATCTCCACTGGGCTTCCCTACATGGTCTTCAGCGTAGCCGTTTTAGGATCCATATGAGGCACTGGAGCTAAAACTAAAATAGGGGTCGAACGGCTGCAAGTCGCGGCACTAGTAGGGAAAGCCTCATCAGTGGCGAACCAAAATAGATATTCTGTGGCGCATGGGCGGTGCGCCACAGAAACTTCGCCACAAAAATAAGGTTTCTCTGGCGAGCCAGCCCATGCGCCACAGAATGAAGGTTTCATGGATGGGTTTTATGCAGAACTACAACTCCTTGCAATATATGCCTCCCTGGTATAAACACGCTGTCTGGGTAGGTTTTATGACTTTGGGTGCAATACTCGTAATTCTATTGGTGCCTACTTCCGTAAAGATCTTAAAGCTTACATTGAGCAGACACATCGATCTATATTGTTGAATTTGTATTGCATCAATTTTTTTGGTATCAAAGTAATGATTTCAAAATTTAGCTTGTAAAGCAGCAACTTGCCGTGTTGCAGCTGTACGAACAAAGCCATGATGTCTATTTTCATTACCTCCCAGAAACACTGATAAAATTCAGCTGGAACCCGTCTGATTCCGGTGCTTTATTATGTTCCATCTATCTATCTATCTATTATATACTAAAAGCAAAATACAGATGTTTAATAGAGCCACCACGTTGAGCCACACCATCTTAATAATTCTAACTGTTAGATATAAAACTATTGGCTATGATTTAATGAAAGGTTATTAATTACGTAACCATGTGTAGGTCCATTTGACACGTTTGTATATATATAGAGCAGACTTTTCAATACTTTTCCTTAAATAACATGGACTCTAAATCTGCTAAACACCTACGTTCTTGGTTGTAGTAGAATAGAACGGATGTTGGATCCACAGTTTAGAGATACAACTTGACACGTTTCTTTTACCAAAACAAAGAGTTATATATCTGCACGGTATTGTACCCAAAAAAAGTACAATATACTTGTGGTTACCACAAATGGTATGATCAAACTTCAGTTTCAGGGTCCACGCCAAAAAAAAAATGACTTCAGTTCCACGATCGATATGTTGTGTCCAGAATAAGCAAGGAGCCTAACAATCGGTTATTAAATATCAGCCATAAAATTAATTGAGTCCCCTAGGATCGATCTGTTGCGTTAAGGAGACTACTAATCGGTCATTACATCTCAGACATAAAACGAAAACGTATCAGCATAGTGAGTCCAAACTCAAAAAAATACTATGATTGGGGCCTGCTAATTTGACTGCCGTGATGGACGTGGTGGCCGGCTGAGACGCATTGTCAGATGATGTTCTTCCTTCCTCCTCCGGTGAGGATAGAGCCTACGTGGATGGTCCATACGATTTTTCTTCGGCTACATCACCGATGTTCAAAGAGTTGGCACACGTTGAGCCACACCATCTTAATAATTCTAACTGTTAGATATAAAACTATTGGCTATGATTTAATGAAAGGTTATTAATTACGTAACCATGTGTAGGTCCATTTGACACGTTTGTATATATATAGAGCAGACTTTTCAATACTTTTCCTTAAATAACATGGACTCTAAATCTGCTAAACACCTACGTTCTTGGTTGTAGTAGAATAGAACGGATGTTGGATCCACAGTTTAGAGATACAACTTGACACGTTTCTTTTACCAAAACAAAGAGTTATATATCTGCACGGTATTGTACCCAAAAAAAGTACAATATACTTGTGGTTACCACAAATGGTATGATCAAACTTCAGTTTCAGGGTCCACGCCAAAAAAAAAAATGACTTCAGTTCCACGATCGATATGTTGTGTCCAGAATAAGCAAGGAGCCTAACAATCGGTTATTAAATATCAGCCATAAAATTAATTGAGTCCCCTAGGATCGATCTGTTGCGTTAAGGAGACTACTAATCGGTCATTACATCTCAGACATAAAACGAAAACGTATCAGCATAGTGAGTCCAAACTCAAAAAAATACTATGATCGGGGCCTGCTAATTTGACTGCCGTGATGGACGTGGTGGCCGGCTGAGACGCATTGTCAGATGATGTTCTTCCTTCCTCCTCCGGTGAGGATAGAGCCTACGTGGATGGTCCATACGATTTTTCTTCGGCTACATCACCGATGTTCAAAGAGTTGGCACATTCCAATAGGTAAGCGGAAGGGCTCGAGGCAAAATCCTATGCGAGTGGCCGGTGACTCTTTCCGTGTGTCGCCTTCGCTTAGAGACTTGGTACTGGACCCCTTTGCGGGAGCATAGGTGGGAGTTTCTGCAGCCTTGGTAGCCGAGAGCCGCTGAGGACTCACCGAGTGAAGTCGTTGGACTTTCATGAAGCTTTTGATGGGCCTAAGTGGGACCCTTCGACGGTGCAGCCGATGAACCAGAGGCGGTCGATGTGACAATGCTTTAGGTGAGGCTGCAGGCCGGAGCATGAGTAGCGAGTGCCACGACAACGGACACATCTAGAAGAACGCTGCCAAGAACATGCAGCTAAAGTTGCTAAATGCAAGACATTCATCCGCAGAAATCCAACTCACGAATTTCCGAATGCACGAGGTAATCATGATATTTTATCTACTTGGTCGCATTATATGTCAGAGGAACATTAGAAAAGCACGACTAGCACACATAGATGTGTTGCACTAATCAATACTATGTGCATCATAACAGTTTGATACGAGAGTAATTAATCTTTCCAACAGGTTAAGTGTTCAAGACTTCAAAGCATGTGAGTGTCTTTCAAATTTCTGTCATGAAATTATCTATAATGAGAACTTAAGTTTACCTATTCATATGATGATTAAGGCCTCTAAGAACCATTTAATCCATAAAAGCATCTACAATATAATTTTGTACAATTATTTCATACAATTTTTGCTTAGTTCAAATAAGTATGGACCTCAGTCCTCAGACTGTCCTGAACATTGCGTCGGAACTGCTTGGTCAAGTTGTGAAGTTTCTCTCGATGGGAGCACAAGACAGTAAACAATAATTTAAAATCATTGTCAAGATATAACTTAGAATAAGAAAATCTTCAAATAGTGAAAGAAGAAACATGCTACGCTGTCCAGATGACTCTTTGTCTAACATTCAAAACCTTTGATATGAATATATTTTTACTATTTAAATTGGAAATTGAAAATCATGCATATAGCATTGCTTAAAAATACCTCCAAAATCTTATAATCCTCATATATTTATATATTATAATAAAATTAGTGGAAAAATTTACATGTTAAAGATTCTGTGTTCGTGGCCCAAACATCAAAGTAGAAACTCACAAAATTATTAATGCATTGTCAAAATGGCTAAGTAAAGATGATGACCTCGCATTTGCGAGGGCCACTGTGCTAGTTTCTATAATAGCATCTTACACTTTCTTGTCGGTAAAGGTAGCCGTTAGAATAATATTGTCCTCAGGAGTTGCTCTATGAATATCTGCCACTAAATCCTCTCTCATAGTATAATTATTTTTAGCCCGTGCTCCAAATAATTTTTTATAATATTCACAAATGTAGATTCTAAGATTCTTCTCACCAACGATTCTCCCTTCTTCTTATTCTAACTGGAAAATTCGCTTCTTCCTATATTTACCATTAGCCATAAGATGGAAATACTTCGTGTTATTTCCTTATTCTTGGATAAATTTTAATTTTGCACGCTGAGCCCATTTCAACTCCTCGTCTCATCTCAGTTTTTTGATCTTTTCGTTTGCACGCCTTAGCAACTCCCGATCTGTTGAATTAAGGGGTGAGATTCAGCTATAATGTCTAGATCATCAATGATTTTAGTGAGTCTATCTCTTTCTTTTTTGTAGACCCCACTTTTATTCTTCGCCCATCCACGAAGGAAACGACGCACCTGTCTAATTTTTTTGCCAAGTATCTATGGGACTTAGACCGTTTGTCAGAGACTCCCACTCATATTTTATAAGATAAAAAATTCTCCTTCCCTTAACCAGGATAGTTCAAAAGTGAACAAAGCTTTATTTTCCAAATGAGCTTGCTTTCTGGAGTAAAGTAAGAGAGGTGTGTGATCCGACCCCATATGGGTCAATGCGCGCATTGAGGCTAATGGATATTTTTGTTCCCATTCTACACTGGCTATCACACGGTCTAGCTTTATATATGTAGGAATCTCACGACGACTCATCCAAGACGAAGAGGCTTAATCTGAGCCTTAGATATATTGCGATAAGTTAGACGAGTCAAGCAGCATAGAATGCTACTAAATAAGTTGCTGATCTCAAATAGCATCAGCCACTAGTAGAAAAAAGGCCTTTCATCCCAACCCATTAGTCCCCAAATATTTTGACCCGGGACTAATGGGGTCTTTATTCCCGGTTCTGCTGGTGACCCGAAACTAATGCTCCGACCCGGGACTAAAGGGTACCCTTTAGTCTCGGTAGGTAACACCAACCGGGATTAAAGGTTTTTCTGGTTTTTACTCCCCACGCACCCGGTTAGCCAATTTTTAGATTCTCAAAATTCCAAATGAAAATACGAAAGCAGGAATATTTTATTTTTTGCTATAAATTATGAATTTTATATTTCTAATTTTTTAAAAAAATTAAAATTAATAATTGCATCCTACATAAAGATTACTATTACTTTTACCCAATTTTTAGGTTTTAGGTTTGGCAAAAAAAATTAAAAAATACAAATCAAAAAGTTAATGTTTATTTATTTATTCAAGATTATTATTATATCATTACTTTTGTTTATTAAAAGAATTATTTGAAATTCAAACAAAAAATAAATGTGACATCGACCAACATGTTAATAGGATTGATATGATACTACTATCACATACATGCGCGCGAAGCAGTTGGATGCGGGACGGAATGGAACTCGGAAGTTAAGCGTGCTAGTGCTAGAGTAGTGGGAGGATGGATGACCGAGCGGGAAGTTTGACCACGAGTAAGTAATTTGACTAGAGATAAGTGTAGTTAGAGATAGAGACTAAACTATGCAAATAACTGAAATAATAGAAATTCCGAAAAAATAGAAAAAAATGGAGTGAAAAAAATAAAAAAAATAAAATTCGAGAATCCGGAGATATTTTCGTCCCGACGCGCGGAACTTACACTGTTGGATGCATGATAAGTAATATGCAAAATTTCCATTTGTTCTGAAATTTCCGTTCTGGCTCGGATCCTCTTAGAAGTTGGATCCTTCAGGAAGTCATAGTAGGGTTTTTGACGAAGAGGCCGACTAGGCTCTCATCATGTTCCAATGGAAGGAAAACTACCCAAATCCTCAAACTTGGTCCCCATACAAATACTTAAATTATTTCAGCCAACTGCAAAATAGATGTCACAGATTAAAGACTCACACCTGCGTGCCCGGATATCAAAGGCTACCAAATTGTTAAATCAATTGCGATTTTGATAGGCACTTGAGGGGATATTATGATATATTTACCATATTCTAGATGGTTTCTTAAATTACTCGATCCATAGGGGCATTAGCTTTCGGTCCTTGGTCATTTTATTAATATACCGTCAATGTCGCTACATTATTTCGATATCAAGCTTTATAATTATTTGTTACTTAAGTGAATAGTTGGAGCAACCTAGCTACCACTCACACACTCCAAGTTGATCACCAGTCACCAGTCACCACTGCTAATGGTTTTTTATTTTTTTGTACGGATACCACAGCTAGTGTATGATCCACTAATTGGAAGTTTGGGGCACATTGATCAGAGAGGAGTATAAGTTAATAAGCTTGTTATCTTGGAAGATTTACCTTGAAACTTTTAACTTATCTAAATGTTCAATTCTTTGCGATGAGGATATCTAAATGTGTTTAATTGGGATAAAAAGGATTGCCTGAGAGATGGTGCTGACAGTGGCAATCCTGCGGCGAAGCGAGGCTAGGACCAGGAGCCTGGCCATGAGGATGACAGTCTTGCTCTTGCACAACGACACCACCTTCTTGAGGTTGCCTATCTTCATCTTCGATGCGAAATCAAGGACACTAACTTAGGATGTGTGGTGCCTTAGGATTGGCATTAGAAGATAAATGAGTGCTAGATCTTCTGCTTTCAAAAAAAGTGCTAGATCTTCTGGTCAAGATGAGATAGTGTGGCTCAAGAGTATACAAGTTTCATATTCCCAGTCCTTGTCCTGAAAACACAATGGTGTGTATTTGTAGCCAGAAACTAGGCGTGCATCATGCACGGAGATGCACGGTGCATGTATGCTGCACTGTTTTTCACCAGCCGAAGGTCGTGAGATCTAGTGATTTATTTGAAGCCAATTGGCAGTTGTTCAGAATTGGATCTAACATAGGAACTTGAATTTGATCTACTATCTAAACTAAATAATCGATTCAATCTTTGATCGATATCAGGTGCATCCCCGAGTGGAAGATCTCGGGGGGGGGGGGGGCAATGCGGAAGTGGCGAGAAAACTTAGGATCGGGACCGCATGGCTAACCGCTCTAATACTATATATAGAAAGTTGTAATGTCTAATTTCTCGTGTTGTATCGATTTGATCCTTGCGGAGATATACATAGAGGTACACTGAGGGGACAAGACTTGAACTACAAGAAGAACTAATCCTAGTCTAACCTCAGCCGTAAATTTATTCTAACACTGGTGCGTTTGGAGACTCACGAACACCTCAGCCGACACCATCGGGTTCGGATCCTCCATGGGGAAGCCGTGCTCTGGGTAAAGCTCCGTCACTGGCGGGGCAACGACGACATCGAGCTGTTCATGCTGCAGTGTTTCCTGTCGCGGCAGCGAAACCTTGCCAATCTTTGTCACGGCACAACTCTATCCGATTCTCTGCCGCGATAGAAACATGCAGAGAAGAAGCGGGCGCAGGCTGCAGTTTGGATGCGATTGTCGCATGCTTGTACTTGTGCTGTGCGGGAGGAGCTGAGCGAGCATCTCAACCTTCCTTTTCCTCCTCAACTATCTGATACCACCAGTAGGACGTTGCGGATGGCGAGCCAACCTCATAATTTTTCAAATACATGCACCTGTGTGATAGTTGGACTCGTTATGGTGCCAAATTGGATGCCACAGATTAAAGACTCCCAGTTGCATGCCTGAAAATAGAAAGGCACTAAATTTTAATTTGAGGTTGGGGATATTATGATATTTATGTTTATCGTATTTCCCAATAATTTCTTAGATATTACTCCATCATATACTGGGATTACCTTTCGGTCATTGGTCATTTTAGTAACATATCATCAATGTAATCCTACTACATCAATTTGCTATCAAGCTTTATAATTCTCGTTTCTTAAGTGAATTATTGGAGAAAAATTGTTATCACTCACTCTCACCAAGTCGATCACCAGTCACTCACCACTCACCACTCACCACTGTTACTATTTTTTCATTTTTTTGCATGAATACCACTGCTATTGTGTGAACCACTAATTGGGAAGCATTGAGTTGTGGGGAAGTGCACTTAAGAAGCTATTTATGTATGGGATTACCTTGTAATTTGTCTATTTTTTAGCGAGGAATATATCAAAATCTATTTAATCAGGAGAAAAAGGATAACCACTGATAATGTAATATGTTTCATTCCGCATCATTGTTATTAAAACGAGTGTGCACTTTTCTAGATAATATGTTGTCGCTATATATGCTTAGGCTGAGAGATCTCATGATCATGTGATGGATTTGGAAAGAGCTTAGAGAAGGACACCAAAGGTTCATGCATGGAACAATATCAAGTGCCATCACATATAAAATACACTCCTTAATTTCACTCCTATATTATCTCACTTGTCTTCGACAAAGTACTATTAAAAAGGAGACATCGAGATGGATAAATTTCACTAGAAAAAGAAGAAACATCTCATGAGAAAATTGGTACAATATTGTACAGGAACACTTGTATATATGCTTATGTACACCACCACAAGCTGTTCACCATGACCTTGCATCACTAGCTAGCTACAGTATACCGATCTCACTTGGTCTCACCCAGCATATGGATCTATTGTTACTTGGTCAGTGCGAAAAGAAGCTACAAACTCTGGCTCATCCGGTTCCGGAACCTGTTGATGAACATGTCGGCAGCCTGGTCGATCTCATCGTCAACATTGAACTCCAACCCCTCCACCTCCCGATTACTCCTGATCACATCCATCACCGACGGCTCGTTCTCATTGTGGTCATCATCACACGCATCAAGTAGCATGTCGTGGATATCACGATCACCATCATCGAGGTCGTAGTCGTTGTAGCAACAATTATCATCGTCGAAGATGGAGTGCAAGGTCCAGTTAGGGCAAACACCAGCATCACAATCTTCTTCATGAAACAGTGCCAACTGATTAGAAATATCAACGGTGTGTCCATGATGAAGCGCGCCGCCCCCCAACCCCTTGCGCGGCATGATGGCCTTATCACTGTCCGTCCCCTGGTCGTTGCCCACCATGAGCGTATGGATACCCTGAGAGATGACACCGATGGTGGCAATCCTGCGGCGGAGCGATGCGAGGACGAGCAGCCTGGCCGTTAGGATGACGGTCTTGCTCTTGCACAACGCGGCCACCTTCTTGAAGTTGCCGATCTTCATCTTCGATGGGAAATCAAGGACAATTACTTAGGAGCTGTGGTTTCTCAGGATTAGGATGAACAGATCACTGAAGTGCTCTACTAATCCAGATGAGAGTGTGGAAGAAGAGGCTTCAGGTTTCAGATTCATGGGCCTTGTCCTGAAGCCACAAGGGTGTATTTATAGCCTGAAACTGGGCGTGCATGTACGTGCAACTTTGGTAATGTCATGATCAAACTATTGGTATGTCTATTAAAGCATACACAGTATGAAACAAAAATTTCGAAGGAAAAATATACGCATGACAGTAACATTTCGAGATAACAATTTGGCATGTGGAGTTGGCACTATGAGAGTGTTGGCAGTGGAAGCAAGTTAAAAGGCAAGAAAGCTAGCGATGTGATTTGTGGGAGGAAAGATATGGAGAAAGTGTTTGTTCCAGTTAGGCCATAAAGGGGTACATGCCCGAGTTGGGCGCGCGGATTGGCTCTTTGGGATCCCAAATTCCCAATATCTCCGGCCGTGAGCAAAAAGGTTAACTGAAGATAGCACACCGGTAGTAGGAAGCAGAAGCAACCAAACCGGGAGTGTCTTTTAAGTCTTTTCTTGGGGTTGTTTCCTTGTGATTCATGCCCAAAATTACCAAAGCGCGTACGTGCACGGGAAGGTCGTTACAGCAACGCCGTTCCTGCAGTGAGTGTATCACATAATGATGCAATTAACTGTCAGTTCTACCTCTAGGCTATAGCTTTGTGCAGCTAGCTTCTTCTCCGGCGTGCACTTTGTTGCTCCACCATCGACCAATCCCGGGATACACATACATATGGGAGCTTCCATTGGTTAATTTAGGGGAGACAACTGATGAAGCAGTCTCGGTCTCTCGGAAGGACCGGCATGCATGATGCGTGTGCTCTCCGGGTGCGCGCATCAACGAAACACAGCGGTATGCTTTTCAGCCTAGCTTGTTGGTCCGACATCAGAGAACTCCATGCATGCTTGGCATGCAGAGCTTGGTGGGCGACCGCGGCAACTCCTTTCACCTTTGCAGGACCGTTTCTTGTTTTGGAGATCGGTGGAACGGGAAGATCCTTTTTATTGCGTTGCACTGTTGTTGTCAGCATGCATATGTAGGCAGCGGCCGGGTTGGCTTTGAACAATTACGATATGCTTGTCTCGATCATCTCTGTGTTGCCTTTTGAGGACGTACGTGGACAAAACATCTGTGTTTTGTTGCGTTGTCTTGGTTCTGTAAGTTCATGCAATTTATTTTTTGAGGAAGTTCTCAAAGCTATTTCTCAAATGCCTTCCGATAAAGCCCCCGGTCCCGACGGTTTCACCGAAACCTTTTTCAAGAAGTGTTGGGGCATCATCAAAGTGGATGTCATGAGGGTCATTGAAAATTTCAATAACCTCCATGTTGCTCACTTTCAATGGGTAAACTCGGCGAACATTATTCTCTTGCCTAAGAAGGAGGGGGCGGAGGAAGTATCCGACTATAGACCCATTAGCTTGGTTCACGCTATCTCCAAAATCATAGCAAAGATGATTGCTACCCGCCTAGCCCCTCTCATGAATGATATTGTATCCAATGCCCAAAGCGCCTTCATCAAGAAAAGGAGCATACATGACAACTTCATGTATGTGAAGAATCTTGCTAAGAGACTACACAAGAGCAAAATCCCTTCGCTCCTTTACAAGCTTGACATCCGCAAGACGTTCGACTCCGTGAGATGGGACTATATTCTTGAGCTCCTAAAAAGACATGGCTTCCCGCCTAAGTTCCGAAATTGGATCACCGCCTTGTTTTGCACCGCGTCCTCGACGATCCTTCTCAATGGAGTGCCCGGCATGCCCATCTTCCATGGAAAGGGGCTTAGGCAAGGGGACCCCTTATCACCGCTCCTCTTCGTCCTTGCCATAGACCCTCTACAAAAGATTCTTGAGTTGGCCACTCACCACAACCTTCTCCACAAGATTAGAGGAAGAGGAACCATTATTCGGACTTCCCTTTATGCGGACGATGCGGCCGTCTTCATGCACCCTAAGAAGGAGGATATCAAGAACCTTTCCGCCATCCTTGACTACTTTGGTGAAGCTACCGGGTTACATACTAACTTTCAAAAAAGTTCGGTCATCCCTATCCATTGCCGCGGCATTGACCTTGATGATGTGCTTGGGGGTCTTCCGGTCATTCGTGATTCCTTCCCTATCAAATACTTGGGGCTCCCACTTTCGGTTTGGCAACTTAAAAGAGTGGATTTCCAACCGCTTGAAGACAAGATGGCTGGCAAACTTGTCACTTGGGATGGCAAGAACATCAATGCGGCCGGTAGAGGTGCCCTTGTAAAATCCGTCCTCACTTCGCAAGCTATCTTCCATCTTACGCCGTTAAGGATACCGCCGGGATGCCTCGCCTCCATTAATAAAATCGAGCGCGCTTTCCTTTGGGCCGGTACCAAAGAGGTCACCGGAGGCAAATGCAAGCTAAATTGGGAGGCGGTTTGTAGGCCAAAGAAGCTTGGTGGCTTAGGCATTCTTCACATAGAGAAATTTGCGAGAGCTCTCCGGTTGAGGTGGCCTTGGTTCGAGTGGAGACATCCAACCAAGCTTTGGGTTGGCTTGGACAACCCATGTGATGAGATTGACATGGACCTCTTCTACGCCTCCATTACCATTACCATTGGAAATGGGAAGATCGCAAACTTTTGGGACTCCCCTTGGCTCAATGGATTGAAGCCCAAGGACATTGCCCCGCTCATTTATGAGGCATCCACAAGGAAGAAATGGAAGGTCAATCAAGCTTTACTTGCCAATGCTTGGGTGGCAAAAATTAGGATGGACACAAACCTCACCGTCCAACACATACATGAGTACATCCACCTTTGGACGCTTCTCCAACGAATCCAACTCGTTGAGCATATTGACGATAGCATAATTGGGAACACCACTTCGAACGGAGAATACTCCTCTACCGCGGCCTACAATGCGCAATTCTTTGGCGCCATGACTACCAACATGAACAAGATTGTTTGGAAGGTTTGGGCCCCTTCCAAAATTAAGTTCTTTGCTTGGTTGGCTCTTCAAAATAGGATTTGGACGGCGGACCGTCTCGAGAGGAGGGGTAGGACAAATTGCGGTTTGTGCCCACTATGTAAGCAAACTCAAGAAACGGCGGCTCACCTCTTCTCCCATTGCCGCTACTCCAAACGCCTTTGGGGTTTAGTGAAGTGTTGGATTGGCATCCCCTCCATTTGCACCCATGAATGGACGGACGATCTCACCCTTTTGGATTGGTGGGCGAAGATGTTAAAGGATGCAATGGCAAACCGGAAAGCTATGGCCTCCCTTACCATGCTCGTTACTTGGACCATTTGGAAGGAGCGAAATGCTAGAGTTTTCAACCACAAGTCCGCCCCCCCTACCATCCTCCTTGACATCATTAAAGCCGAGGCTAAACTTTGGGTAGCCGCGGGAGCAAAGTGCTTGAATTTTGTAATAACGGGAGAGTAATCCTTTTGTGTTTATTTGGTCCGAAACTTTGTCTTGTCAAGACACTTTCTCCTTAATTAATGAATGGTGGCAAATCTTTTGCCCCCACTTTCAAAAAAGAAAAACTAGACGTGGACCAGTTGAATCGTTCGTAGAACTACTAAAAATTATCAAATAAAATGTATTCAAATCCTTGTCCGCAGCCTGGGGACCTTGGGGCATATCTCAGCCCCAGCCCATGAGTATACACACAGGATTGTACCCACATAATTCTTTCTTTTATTTTCCTCTTTTGTAATATCAGAAGTAAAATGCTATTAATTAACATGCGTGTATTCTAGAAACCTTCTCTCATAATTAATTTAAGACGATCAACACAACTGAATCAAAACTAGACACTCTCCAAGCTAAAAACACCTACACTAATGTTTCCTTCATGGTGGGGATTATCAGATTATACGAGCTTTGTAATTTTACATCACTATGAAATTGAACAATATTTACTTTTCGAGAATATATGTACTTAGGAAGGTTAGAATGTCTTAGATATTACAGTAAAATTTAATTTTGGTGAAGTACATCAGGTCACTACGTTTGACAAACAACTGGCAAAATTTCGTTGTAGTCTTATGTTTTTTACTAGGCCAAAATACTGATAAAACATGATATATTTATATGTATAAATTTTAATTCGAATAAAAATACTTAATGTGAAAACATGTGTACTCAACATCTCATAAATATTGTTGTATATATGCATGCACACAACCAGAGCATGTCCATCGTGCCCTTTCATTGCTAGTTAGCTACAATATAAACCTCATCTAACCAACGGCTTCCCACACAATTGATCTATTGTGCTATGCAATATAGGGATGAAGAAAAATCTATTTCATTAGAAGCTCCCGTTAATCTGGTACTAGGGCCTCGTGATGAACATTACAACAGCCCGGCCGATCTAATTTCCACATCAAATCCCAAATCCCACATCCTCAGGTAGCTCCTTCTTCGAAATAGGCTTTCGCCCCGCTATATTAATATAGCAACCATCCGATACAACGAAACCGCTGGGGCCGCAGCACAACCAAGCCCAAACGACAAGAAAAAGAAACGAAAAAGAAACTAATGCCGACACCGGCAGATTGACGAAAACGATGATGACTCCGCAACCGCTGCGCCCTCCGAAGAAGTACCACCACTCTCCTAGCACGCCGAGACGCCGCATACCAAGCAGCACCTTCAACAAGGGAACGACGACGACGCCGCTGCTGCCCGGACTTGGCCTAGGGTTTCCCCCGGTACGCGGAAGGGATCAGGGAGGGATACATCCGACGCCCTTCAGGAAGGAAGGCGGCACCCGCAGGCGTCGCCGCGTCGGAGTCGAACATGCCGACACGGATTTCTCCCGACCACCAAACCCACCACCCTGAACGCTCCGACGTGCTCGACCAAACATGCCACCCACCAGCACACGCCACCACGGTCTTGTAGTCGCCCTCGCCGTCGCTCTGTGGTCACCGGAACAGGGCCTAGAGGAAGAGACGACATGGGCAGGGACGGGGGTAGCGGCACCCCAACCGGGCGGGAGGGAACTACCTCCACCGCCTTCGCGGTCGCCGACCGGACATGGCAAAGGGGGCAAACCAGGCCCAAGCTGGCCCGGCCGGGCCCAAACAGGCCCGTAAAGCCCCACTGCCAAGCTGCAGCAGGCCGGCCGAAGCGCCGCCGCCACCCATCCACCGCCGCCGCACCATCTCCGCGGCCAGGGAGCTCCGCCGACGCGCCGAACGCAGGAGATCCTCAGGTAGCTCCTTATCATATCCAACACTGGTTTCTCATCAAAGTCATGGTCATCTCACACACGTTGATTTGTAGGCTGTGATCACCATGCCAGTCTTGTAATAATCGGTATAGTAAGAACGGTCATCGTTAAATATGGAGGGCCTTAACCAGTGACATAGATGATTGGGACGGTTAGGATCCTTGAAGCCAGTGAGAGCAAATTCCGAGCGGTAGTAGGCTTGACAACAAGACTAAAAGTCTCCTCATAATCCAGTCAATGACGTTGTTTGAAGCCCTTTGCAAGAAGACGAGCTTTAAACCGTTCTATATTGCCATTGGCATGACGCTTGACTTTAAACATCCACTTGGAGTTGATGATATTCACACGAGAAATGAGGGGCAACAAGAAGCTATGTATTATTTTTGATCGGTGGATCATACTCTTGTTCAATGGGAGCACACTAATGAGGAATCCCAAGAGCAACATGGAAATAACGAGGTTCACTTATTAGAGCAGAAGAGCAACACATACTACAAGACAGACCACACTACCATCAGTTTGTTGTTTAACCTGACGAACACCACACAGTCAATGTGTAACTGGCTGCAAAGAATTCTGCGAAAGCGGCTCAACCGGATGAAGAATCAGTTGCTCAGACCGAGGCGGATCAGGAGTAGCAACATTTGTTGCAGGAAACGAGCGGGAGTCAAACCCGTCAATGAAGTAGGCCAATCGTTCTGAGACAAAGCGGGAGAACCACATGTGAGCTTATCGTGCTCGCGGGATCAGGCGAGCCAAATTATGGCGCATGCACATGCGAGCGGGTGTGCACATGAAAGTGGGCATGCACGGGCGAACTAGCATGCACGTATGCATGACGATCCAGCGGATCATGTCCAAGAAGCGGAGAAGGCCCATGCAGCTTCATGGGTGGAGCACATCCATGATTGACGTGATCGCGGCTTTCAGACCAAGAAGGCAGCTTCCGTGATGATGTCGATAGAAACTGGAGCTCCTTGAATAGTTCCAACCATGCTCCACATCCACTACATGTGCCATGGTTAGGAAGAAATGATGGTGCATGCACATATTCTTCAAATTGGTCAATAGCAACATGTAAATTAGTGGAGCTGGAAGGTGAATCTGAGGATGGGAGAATAGAGAGCGGAAAAGCATTCTCATTGAATATTACATCTCGACTGTATAGACCTTATTGAATGGTAAATGAAGACACTTGTAACCTTTGTGCGCCAGGCTATTGATACGTCTCCGACGTATCGATAATTTCTTATGTTCTATGCCATATTATTGATGATACCTACATGTTTTATGCACACTTTATGTCATATTAGTGCATTTTTTGGAACTAACCTATTAACAAGATGCCGAAGTGCCAGTTCCTGTTTTCTGCTGTTTTTGGTTTCAGAAATCCTAGTAACGAAATATTCTCGGAATTGGACGAACGAAGATCCAGGGCCCTATTTTTCCACGGAGCTTCCAGAAGACCGAAGAACACACGAAGTGGGGCCACGAGGTGGCCAAGCTATAGGGCGGCGCGGCCCAAGCCCTGGCCGCGCCGACCTATAGCGTGGGCCCCTCGTGACGCCCCTTGACCTGCCCTTCCGCCTACTTAAAGCCTCCGTCGCGAAACCCCTGAGGCGAAAAACCACGATACGGAAAACCTTACTGAGACGCCGTCGCCGCCGATCCCATCTCGGGGGATTCCGGAGATCTCCTCCGGCACCCTGCCGGAGAGGGGATTCATCTCCCGGAGGACTCTACACCGCCATGGTCGCCTCCGGAGTGATGAGTGAGTAGTTCACCCCTGGACTATGGGTCCATAGCAGTAGCTAGATGGTTGTTTTCTCCTCATTGTGCTTCATTGTTGGATCTTGTGAGCTGCCTAACATGATCAAGATCATCTATCTGTAATTCTATATGTTGTGTTTGTCGGGATCCGATGGATAGAGAATACCATGTCATGTTAATTATCAAGTTATTATACATGTGTTGTTTATGATCTTGCATGCTCTCCGTTTCTAGTAGAGGCTCTGGCCAAGTTTTTACTTTTAACTCCAAGAGGGAGTACTTATGCTCGATAGTGGGTTCATGCTCGCATTGACACTCGGGACGAGTGACGAAAGTTCTAAGGTTGTGTTGTGTTGTTGCCACTAGGGATAAAACATTGGCGCTATGTCCGAGGATGTAGTTGTTGATTACATTACGCACCATACTTAATGCAATTGTCCGTTGCTTTGCAACTTAATACTTGGAGGGGTTCGGATGATAACTCTGAAGGTGGACTTTTTAGGCATAGATGCGGTTGGATGGCGGTCTATGTACTTTGTCGTAATGCCCAATTAAATCTCACTATACTTATCATGTCATGTATGTGCATTGTTATGCCCTCTCTATTTGTCAATTGCCCGATTGTAATTTGTTCACCCAACATGCTTTTATCTTATGGGAGAGACACCTCTAGTGAACTGTGGACCCCGGTCCATTCTTTTAATACTGAAATACAAATCTGCTCCAATACTTGTTTTTACTATTTTCTCTGCAAACAATCATCTTCCACACAATACGGTTAATCCTTTGTTACAGCAAGCCGGTGAGATTGACAACCTCACTTGTTTCGTTGGGGCAAAGTACTTTGGTTGTGTTGTGCGGGTTCCACGTTGGCGCCGGAATCTCCGGTGTTGCGCCGCACTACATCCCGCCGCCATCAACCTTCAACGTGCTTCTTGGCTCCTCCTCGGTTCGATAAACCTTGGTTTCTTTCGAGGAAAACTTGCTGCTGTGCGCATCATACCTTCCTCTTGGGGTTGCCCAACGAACGTGTGAAATACACGCCATCAAGCTCTTTTTCAGGCGCCGTTGCCGGGAGATCAAGACACGCTGCAAGGGAGTCTCCACTTCTCAATCTCTTTACTTTGTTTTTGTCTTGCTTTATTTTATTTACTACTTTGTTTGCTGCACTTATATCAAAACACAAAAAAATTAGTTGCTAGTTTTACTTTATTTACTGTCTTGTTTACTATATCAAAAACACAAAAAAATTAGTTTACTTGCATTTACTTTACTTGATTCATCATGTTTCCTTTTGATTTTACCGCAAAGAACATACCGGTAGGACAAGGGTCTATAGTTGGGAGGAACAATATAGAAGAATTTTTCACCCATGTTAGTACAGTTGAAGATTTTGAAGATAGACACTTGGTAGACCTTGCTCCCACTTATGAAATTGCTGCTGTCTGCTTTAGTTCGCCTGTTGGAAACTAAATTTGTTAATCTCAATCCTATAATCCAACACATGTTTCTTACACTTGGTGATATGGAAGAAGGGGAAAAGAAAGATTTTGTTTTAGAAACCCTTCTTAGAGAATTTGGTGGTCTAGCAAGAGAAGCTAGAAAGGTCTTTGCTAAATTTAATATGCTTGGTTCTCATACTAATTTTGTTAGTCTCCTTGAAAAGATGGACATGGATAGAATAAGATACACTAATAATGTTAATAATGGTGGGGAGATCAAAGCACCCATACCATGTAAACTCCTAGCTATGAATGATGCACTAGAACATAACTATGCTTGGCTTGTTCCTGAAAATTTGTTTGATGAGAGTAGCAAGCCCAAGACTAATGAAAAGGGAGACGCTGAAACTTATGTATCCAATATACTATGCATGGTCGAGAAAACTCCAAACCCCGCTGTAGGTGCACCACCCTTCGATGTTACTTGAGTTACACTTTCTGCGCCTAGCTGAAAGGCGTTAAAGAAAAGCGCTTATGGGAGACAACCCATGTTTTTACTCCAGTATTTTTGTTTTATATTTGTGTCTTGGAAGTTGTTTACTACTGTAGCAACCTCTCCTTATCTTAGTTTTATGTTTTGTTGTGCCAAGTAAAGTCTTTGATAGAAAAGTAAGTACTAGATTTGGATTACTGCGCAGTTCCAGATTTATTTGCTGTCACGAATCTGGGTCTATCTCCCTGTAGGTAGCTCAGAAAATTACGCCAATTTACGAGCATGATCCTCAGATATGTACGCAACTTTCATTCAATTTGAGCATTTTCGTTTGAGCAAGTCTGGTGGCCTAATAAAATCCATCTTTACGGACTGTTCTGTTTTGACAGATTCTGTCTTTTATTTCGCATTGCCTCTTTTGCTATGTTGGATGAATTTCTTTGATCCACTAATGTCCAGTAGCTTTATGCAATGTCCAGAAGTGTTAAGAATGATTGTGTCACCTCTGAACATGTGAATTTTTATTATGCACTAACCCTCTAATGAGTTGTTTCGAGTTTGGTGTGGAGGAAGTTTTCAAGGATCAAGAGAGGAGTATGATGCAATATGATCAAGGAGAGTGAAAGCTCTAAGCTTGGGGATGCCCCGGTGGTTCACCCCTGCATATATTAAGAAGACTCGAGCGTCTAAGCTTGGGGATGCCCAAGGCATCCCCTTCTTCATCGACAACATTATCAGGTTCCTCCCCGAAACTATATTTTTATTCGGCCACATCTTATGTACTTTGCTTGGAGCGTCGGTTTGTTTTTGTTTTTGTTTTGTTTGAATAAAATGGATCCTAGCATTCACTTTATGGGAGAGAGACACGCTCCGCTGTTGCATATGGACAAATATGTCCTTAGGCTCTACTCATAGTATTCATGGCGAAGTTTCATCTTCGTTAAATTATTATATGGTTGGAATTGGAAAATGATACATGTAGTAACTCTAAAATGTCTTGGATAATTTGATACTTGGCAATTGTTGTGCTCATGTTTAAGCTCTTGCATCATATACTTTGCACCCATTAATGAAGAAATACTTAGAGCTTGCTAATTTGGTTTGCATATTTGGTTTCTCTAGAGTCTAGATAACATCTAGTATTGAGTTTTGAACAACAAGGAAGACGGTATGGAGTCTTATAATGTTTACCATATGTCTTTTATGTGAGTTTTGCTGTACCGTTCATCCTTGTGTTTGTTTCAAATAACCTTGCTAGTCTAAACCTTGTATCGAGAGGGAATACTTCTCATGCATCCAAAATCCTTGAGCCAACCACTATGCCATTTGTGTCCACCATACCTACCTACTACATGGTATTTATCCGCCATTCCAAAGTAAATTGCTTGAGTGCTACCTTTAAAATTCCATCATTCACCTTTGCAATATATAGCTCATGGGACAAATAGCTTAAAAACTATTGTGGTATTGAATATGTACTTATGCACTTTATCTCTTATTAAGTTGCTTGTTGAGCGATAACCATGTTTACGGGGACGCCATCAACTATTCTTTGTTGGATATCATGTGAGTTGCTATGCATGTCCGTCTTGTCCGAAGCAAGAGAGATCTACCACCTTCATGGTTGGAGCATGCATGTTGTTAGAGAAGAACTTTGGGCCGCTAACTAAAGCCATGATTCATGGTGGAAGTTTCAGTTTGGACATATATCCTCAATCTCATATGAGAATAATAATTGTTGCCACATGCTTATGCATTAAAGAGGAGTCCATTATCTGTTGTCCATGTTGTCCCGGTATGGATGTCTAAGTTGAGAATAATCAAAAGCGAGAAATCCAAAATGCGAGCTTTCTCCTTAGACCTTTGTACAGGCGGCATGGAGGTACCCCATTGTGACACTTGGTCAAAACATGTGCATTGCAAAGATCCGGTAGTCCAAGTTAATTAGGACAAGGTGCGGGCACTATTAGTATACTATGCATGAGACTTGCAACTTGTAAGATATAATGTACATAACTCATATGCTTTATTACTACCGTTGACAAAATTGTTTCATGTTTTCAAAATAAAAGCTCTAGCACAAATATAGCAATCGATGCTTTCCTCTTTGAAGGACCATTCTCTTTACTTTTATGTTGAGTCAGTTCACCTATTTCTCTCCACCTCAAGAAGCAAACACTTGTGTGAACCGTGCATTGATTCCTACATACTTGCATATTGTACTTGTTATATTACTCTATGTTGACTATTATCCATGAGATATACATGTTACAAGTTGAAAGCAACCGCTGAAACTTAATCTTCCTTTGTGTTGCTTCAATCACCTTTACTTTGATTTATTGCTTTATGAGTTAACTCTTATGCAAGACTTATTAATACTTGTCTTGAAGTACTATTCATGAAAAGTCTTTGCTATATGATTCACTTGTTTACTCATGTCATCACCATTGTTTTGATCGCTGCATCCACTACATATGTTTACAAATAGTATGATCAAGGTTATGATGGCATATCACTTCAGAAATTATCTTTGTTATCGTTTTACTCGCTCGGGACGAGCGGAACTAAGCTTGGGGATGCTTGATACGTCTCCGACGTATCGATAATTTCTTATGTTCTATGCCATATTATTGATGATACCTACATGTTTTATGCACACTTTATGTCATATTAGTGCATTTTCTGGAACTAACCTATTAACAAGATGCCGAAGTGCCAGTTCCTGTTTTCTGCTGTTTTTGGTTTCAGAAATCCTAGTAACGAAATATTCTCGGAATTGGACGAAACGAAGACCCGGGGCCCTATTTTTCCACGGAGCTTCCAGAAGACCGAAGAACACACGAAGTGGGGCCACGAGGTGGCCAAGCTATAGGGCGGCGCGGCCCAAGCCCGGCCGCGCCGACCTATAGCGTGGGCCCCTCGTGACGCCCCTTGACCTGCCCTTCCGCCTACTTAAAGCCTCCGTCGCGAAACCCCCGAGGCGAAAAACCACGATACGGAAAACCTTACCGAGACGCCGTCGCCGCCGATCCCATCTCGGGGGATTCGGAGATCTCCTCCGGCACCCTGCCGGAGAGGGGATTCATCTCCCGGAGGACTCTACACCGCCATGGTCGCCTCCGGAGTGATGAGTGAGTAGTTCACCCCCGGACTATGGGTCCATAGCAGTAGCTAGATGGTTGTCTTCTCCTCATTGTGCTTCATTGTTGGATCTTGTGAGCTGCCTAACATGATCAAGATCATCTATCTGTAATTCTATATGTTGTGTTTGTCGGGATCCGATGGATAGAGAATACCATGTCATGTTAATTATCAAGTTATTATACATGTGTTGTTTATGATCTTGCATGCTCTCCGTTTCTAGTAGAGGCTACGGCCAAGTTTTTACTTTTAACTCCAAGAGGGAGTACTTATGCTCGATAGTGGGTTCATGCACGCATTGACACCGGGACGAGTGACAGAAAGTTCTAAGGTTGTGTTGTGCTGTTGCCACTAGGGATAAAACATTGGCGCTATGTCCGAGGATGTAGTTGTTGATTACATTACGCACCATACTTAATGCAATTGTCTGTTGCTTTGCAACTTAATACTCGGAGGGGTTCGGATGATAACCTGAAGGTGGACTTTTTAGGCATAGATGCGGTTGGATGGCGGTCTATGTACTTTGTCGTAATGCCCAATTAAATCTCACTATACTTATCATGTCATGTATGTGCATTGTTATGCCCTCTCTATTTGTCAATTGCCCGACTGTAATTTGTTCACCCAACATGCTTTTATCTTATGGGAGAGACACCTCTAGTGAGCTGTGGACCCAGGTCCATTCTTTTAATACTTGAAATACAAATCTGTCTGCAATACTTGTTTTTACTATTTTCTCTGCAAACAATCATCTTCCACACAATACGGTTAATCCTTTGTTACAGCAAGCCGGTGAGATTGACAACCTCATCTGTTTCGTTGGGGCAAAGTACTTTGGTTGTGTTGTGCGGGTTCCACGTTGGCGCCGGAATCTACGGTGTTGCGCCGCACTACATCCCGCCGCCATCAACCTTCAACGTGCTTCTTGGCTCCTCCTGGTTCGATAAACCTTGGTTTCTTCTCGAGGGAAAAAACTTGCCGCCGTGCGCATCATACCTTCCTCTTGGGGTTGCCCAACGAACGTGAAATACACGCCATCAAAGGTTCATGCTCGCATTGACACCGGGACAAGGACAGAAAGTTCGAAGGTTAAAGGTTGTTGCCATTGGGGATAAAACATTGGCGCTATGTCCGAGGATGTAGTTGTTGATTACATTACGCACCATACTTAATGCAATTGTCTGTTGCTTTGCAACTTAATACCGGAAGGGGTTCGGATGATAACCTGAAGGTGGACTTTTTAGGCATAGATGCAGTTGGATGGCGGTCTATGTACTTTGTCGTAATGCCCAATTAAATCTCACTATACTTATCATGTCATGTATGTGCATTGTTATGCCCTCTCTATTTGTCAATTGCCCGACCGTAATTTGTTCACCCAACATGCTTTTATCTTATGGGAGAGACACCTCTAGTGAACTGTGGACCCCGGTCCATTCTTTTAATACTGAAATACAAATCTGCTGCAATACTTGTTTTACTATTTTCTCTCGCAAACAATCATCTTCCACACAATACGGTTAATCCTTTGTTACAGCAAGCCTGGTGAGATTGACAACCTCACTCGTTTCGTTGGGGCAAAGTACTTTGGTTGTGTTGTGCAGGTTCCACGTTGGCGCCGGAATCTCCGGTGTTGCGCCGCACTACATCCCGCCGCCATCAACCTTCAACGTGCTTCTTGGCTCCTCCTGGTTCGATAAACCTTGGTTTCTTTCTGAGGGAAAACTTGCTGCTGTGCGCATCATACCTTCCTCTTGGGGTTGCCCAACGAACGTGTGAAATACACGCCATCAGCTATTACCAAAGAACATATATTTTTTGGAACAAAACTGAAATTTGTGTTTATTATAGGAACAAAGATTAGGCCAACAAGCACAACCAGACACTTTAAAGAAGACGCTCAAGAGGACTTTGCATGATATGACTAGGAATGGGATTTATGAGAAAGCATACATTGGTAAACACGCCCCTCGAAAACGGAAAGGAACGGACATATGGGCGAGAAGTGTGATGACACTTACAACTATATGACGATGTTTACGCTCAACACTACCATTTTGTTCATGACTATGTGGACATGAGACACAATGCAAGATGTCTAATTTCTTAAAGGATTTTAACTCGATATACTCACCTCCCTAGTCGGATTCCACATGTATAATGTCGTGTTTAAGGAGACGCTTAACATGTACTTGAAATTGGGCAAAGACATCACTTTTTCACTTGATCAAAAATACAGCCAAGTAAAACGACTATAAGCATCCACAAAACTCACACAATAGCTACGATCGCTAGCAAAAGTTTGGCCACAACGCTCACATCCGAATAAATAAGATGAAGGGGAGCATTCATTACATGATTCGATAGAGAAAATGGGCTGTGTTGATAGACATCACAAACAGTAACATTTTCCTTGGACTTGGAATGAATTTGATTGCAACTAAGGACATGTTGAACAATCTGAATTGATGGATGGCCTAACTAAGCATGTCACTGAGCAGAGAGCTTTGAGAGCTCAGAAGACTTGTTTGGCGAAAGGAGCATCAAAGGCATCAATGGTATAAAGACTAGCACGACATCGACCTCTAAGAAGAATTGTCCTTCGCAAAAAACTATTAGAATTAAACTTGACAAAAACATTATCATTAGTAAATTGAGGAACAGACGGAAGATTCTTGGTGACACTAGGAACATGAAGATCGTTACGAAGATGCAACAATCTAGATGATGGAGTACAAATTATTATGCTTGACCAAGATGAAGAATACGCAAACCTCAACAATTGTCCTTGTGGACATGCCTGTTGCGCTGATATGGATCTTTCATGATCAGATTCTGCACCCTTCCATTAAGATAAACTATCACACCACCGGTATCCATTTACCGGGACGGGTCAACCGGAAAAGAGGAGATCTGGCCCTGTGGGCTGTGATGCTTGGATAACATGGAGAGGGATAGGAATTAAGGTCTTACTCCCCCACATTCATGCTGCCTTCCCCGCACAGGTGACATACCGGTGTTGGCTGAGATTTCACTAAGTTGCCTGCCTCAGGCTTGGCGTGCCTCATTTTCAGTAAGAGGAGATGAATTGATGTTCGAGATCACGGGCCTTGTCCAGGGGCCACAAGTAAAATTGAAATGCGAATTTGGACATTTAAGTGTTCCAATTAGGCCATAAAGAGTACATGTCCAGTGTGCAGGTTGGCCTTTTGGTATCCCAAATTCCCAAATACGGAGAAGGCATTTTCATTAGAGTGGGGATTAGAGACGGAGACGGATATTGTGTTAAAGATCGGGCGTGGGTGCTAGAACTGAAGCACGAGAATCCATTATGGACTACTCAAAGCATAATTGGACAATCAAATATTTCCTAGGTCTTTATCTCTTCATTTCTAAATGCACACGAGCACAATTAACAATGAAATGTTTCAATTTTTCTTTATGTTTGTTGTTTCCACTTTTGTGTTTTTACGATAGTGATTTATACAAATTAACCATTAACCAATAAAATGAGAACTAACTGTGGCTTGGGAGGATTATATGAGCATAGCAGCCACCAGAGATTAGCTGATAAGGATTTAGGAAGGAGCAGCGCACGAGGCAAGCAAACAAGGAGACTGATGACAAGCAAAAGAAGAAGACGACTAGCAGCGAAGCGCGATATTAATCCGCTAGTCACCATTTGTTTTTGTTTCTGTGTGTTGTGGCCTCTGGTCTGTTCATGTGTTACAGCTTGTGGGCTTTTTGTTTGGGCTTTTACTTTGGCCTGCTGGGGTGGTGTGTATTTTAGGAGCTAATGTATTCAGTTTGAGTAATTTAGAAAAGGATGCAGTCTAACTTCGTTGTAAGTAGAATAGCGTCATTAAATTTTAGTTGTAGCTTATGTTGCAACTCACCATTACTATGAATTACGAAGAAAATCTAACAGTTGGGAGACATTTTCTCTAATTGCAATCTCACTTGCAACTTAGAATTTTCAGTTGCATCCAACTTGCAACTGAAAAATTCTAGTTGCAACTCAACTCAAGTGCATTAAAATCCGACCTTTGCAAGAGTCTCTACGGAGCATGAGCTTCGTTCCCAGAGAACTAGCAATTCATACGGTTTGTTAGAAATATGTGCTTTATTTTGTGTTATTTTACTGGCATTTTGCTACTTTCTCTTAAAAAATCTCATTTCTAGGCGCCAGAAAAAAATATTGGTATCCTCTAGCATACATCATATGTCTATTTCCTTTTCTCCCTACAGTCTCACACCTATTCATAACAAAAAGATCAGTGTCACACCCACCATCTAATGTCATTTATCCGCCGGACGATGTTCACTTCAGTCTTGGTCATGCAATCAGCTAGATATATACTAGAAGCTACGGTTCATCTGGTTCCGAAACCTCGTGATGAACATATCGGCAGCTTGATCAATCTCGTTCTCAAAGTTGAACTCCAAGCCTTCAACCTCGTGGTTGTTCCTGATTACATCCATGACGGACGGTTCAACACCAACG
Source organism: Lolium rigidum (assembly GCF_022539505.1). NCBI lineage: Eukaryota > Viridiplantae > Streptophyta > Magnoliopsida > Poales > Poaceae > Lolium > Lolium rigidum. The sequence goes on along the minus strand of NC_061512.1, from coordinate 239,975,537 downwards.
TCTTCATGGCCACCATCATCATCCTCATCGCCATCGCACTCATCGATGTAACAGCAATAACTATTTTCATTGAAGATGGGGTGCAGGGTCCAGTCAGGGCAGCCGACATCATGTTCGTTCTCTTGATCGAACAGTGCCAATTGACGAGAGAGATTAACAACAATCTCACCACCATAGACCGCCTGCTTGTCAGCATTGCGCAGCACGAGAGCCTTGTGGCAGTCCACCCTGCCGCGCTTCTCCCTGTCGGCAGCAGTCACCAGTGCGTGGATCCTGTGGGAGATGGCGCCAACGGTGGCCATCCTGCGGCGGAACGATGCGAGGACGAGGAACCTGGCCACGAGAACGCCGCTCTTGCTCTTGCAAAACGTCACCGCCTTCTTCAGGATCTCCGGGGCCTTGCCGATCTTCATTTTTGATGCCAGGAGGTGGGTAAGCTATGGTTGCCTTTCAAGGACGGCGGCAAATAGGGAACTGTGGTGCTTCAGGCTTGGCATGAATATTTGACTAAGATTAGAGAGCAGGCCTCATATTCATGGGCCTTGTCCTTTGGCTTCAAGGGTGTATTTATAGCGAGGAACTGCACATGCATGTACACAACTTTGCTCATGTCATGATCAAACTTTTTAGATCGGAAAGCATATGAAAATAAACTTGGAAAACCAACCATACGAAAGGAAGCACTGTAGGAATGCTGGCGGTGGAAAGCAAGCTAATGAGGCAAAGTAAAGCTAACAATGGGAAATGATATGCAGAAAGTATCGATCCGAATTAGGCCACAAAGGACACATGCTCCAGGGTGCAGATTGGCTCCTTCCGATCCCGAATTTCCAGTATATCTATTTTAAATACTTAAGTGGTAGTGGCTGATGGTTGGGTAACCAGAATGACGGAGAAGAACCAAACGGGGACGCTTTATTTCTTGGCAGCTTCCTTGTGATTCATGCCGGGATTGTAAAGCTAGGTACGCGCACACCGGAGAGTTTGCTGCCCGCCGATCCTGTGTGCTTGCTCTAATTTCTTTCCCTCCGTCCACACGCAGAACCAATCAGGAGCTACTTGCATGGGACGATGGGAGTTTCCAATCTTTTCTCATGGCGTCGATCAGGTGCAGCTTGTGACGGCATCATGGATTTTGAGATCTGCAAGCACACGTCAAATCGGCGGCGAGGAAACGGTGCGACACACACACACAAGTGCGCCTTCTTTCTCGGAAGAAAACAGGACTAAACTGTGGTGGACAAATCCAGTATTGCCAGGACTTCATGAGAATTCAGAAGGCGCTCGGTGGAGAGCGCAAAGCATGCATGCATATTTCCATGCATCTTCACTGTTTCTTCTGTGCACTGAAGGCTGCTTAAGTTATGCGTGGGATTGATGAATGTGCTGATGGTAGGGAAATTGCTCATTTATACTCGCTATTGTAATGTAAGTATTTTAATTGTTTTTAGATACGGATGTATGCAGATAAATCTAAGAGACTTCTTTCAGGATAAATATAGTACATCCAGTTTTAGGTAGTAGGAGTTTTGAAGGAAAAAGACACACATATTTTTTTTCATAAATAGAATATATTAATATCAAAAGATACCAATTACATCTAGCTTCTCCAACAATGCAACACGCTAATTGTAGTACGGATACACACAACCAAAAAAATAAAAAGAAACTAAGAAAAGAAAAGCCCCGCTATGATATTTCAATCCTAGCAGCAACAATACAACCACCACCAAGGCAACACCTCAACTCCAGTCTCTCCAGAAGCGACGCCTCCAAAAAGGGAACAATGCACAAGCGTCATCGTCACCAGATCAAAAGATCTTAGGTTTTCACCCTGAAGATAGTCTTTGTTCTCAAAACAATACCTTCAACAAGGTCATTGCTAGGCACAACCAATTAAGGGCAGACTTTGAATTTTCACCATGAAAGGTAAGACTCTGAACTTCACCTTTGTTGCCGCCCCCACTTGCATACTGCTGCCGCCAAACCTAGAGTACCAAGCAAGTCCCTCAACATCGCAGAGACTCAAACCTCCATCGCTAGTCCTCCAATCCGGCCTTCATGATATTCTACACCTCTGATTTCACCTTGGATCAGAAAGTCATTTGATGGCAACAGAGAACAGAGTTACTCGCCGCTCCCTCCAGAACTAAACGGTCGGAATAAAAGCATGAGTGTGCACGACCGAATACCACCGATCCAGCAAACTACATGCATAAGGCACACTGTTGCATTCGCCAGCGAAGCCTTCCGAAACTCCACACTCTAGCCAAATCTAGAAGGACACGCATCAAGTAGATGTTCGTCTTGGCGCGAGAGAGATCCTAGGACCACCACCATTATTTGCGAGACCAGCAACCCTCACGTCGCCAGTCACTCCTGCGTGATCACCAGAGAAGAATAAAGCGTCACGGAGCACTGACGATGGCTAGGCCGAAGCCATGGTTCCTGTGCCGATTGGGGCGAAGAGGGCTCAAATCTGGCCTAGATCTCCGCCACCACCGGAGGCGAAGACCACCACACTCCACCCATTCCTCCATGACGACCGGCGAAGTGCATCAGGTCACGGCCACCGCAGCCGTGCCGCCCGGCGTCCTCAGCATGCGCCCCACCGTCTCCCATGAAGCGTCGCCGCGGAGCCCTGTCCATCCCTTCGTCCTTTGACGGGAGGGGCGCCGCCACCGCCACCGAGATGGCAGCGGCGGTGGCCTGAGGGGTGGGGGATGAGGGGTCGCTGGGGTTGCATGATTGGGGGCCTCCGCCGTCGCCTGGGAGGGAAGCGGCAGGGGAGGCTTTCGGGAGCAATATTGTTTTCTATTAGAGATATAATCGTGCGAAAAGACATACACATTTATTCTGGTGGGAAACAAAAAAAAAAACAGATGGAAACACAATGCATGCTCAATCTCGTAGTAAGAACTGAAAAAAGTGAATTCGGGCTCGCAGTATTTGTCCCTACTTCCAGATTTCCTAGACTATGTCGTACGCGCATGCACCCTCATTTGTGCCTGGTTTTACATATAACATTTTGCAGAAACTAGCTTCTTGGGATAAAGCTCATGCTTAGTCATCTGGTTCCGAATCTCGACGCATCATAGGCGGTCAAATGTTAGCGGGCAACACACCCCGTGAAGACCAGATCCTCTTTATTGGTTTACTTTTTCTTGTTAAAATGCGGATAAACCGGCATGTCTCTGTATTGGTGCACATAGTGATGTATTATTTTGGCCTCAATTAATATCGCGTGAACAATGTAAGCAATCCCTCTAAAAATTAAGCAATTACACCCTTAACCATTTCATGCATGCATATTCTATCGAAAATGATGATTTCAACGAGTTGCATAATTTTAGCAAAACAGAAAAGGATTTGTCTTCACGAAATCTTTTAATGCTGAGAGAAGTTTTACCAAGCAGGTGCTCACTGGTCACTACACACACCCCATATGGGATGTTCATACGTGCATAAAGATTCGTGCCAGCCTATTTTTATCATATTATACAATCTTTACGTGCATCAAGTTTTACTGAGAAGTTTTAGCAAGAAGGTTTTTTCCTTGTATCTCTCAAACAACTTCTCTTTCTTTGTATCTCTCACATTATATAATCTTTAAAGATCAAAATTTCCAGTTCGTTGAAACATTTGATATAGAATGTAAGAAAAATAGTTTTGGTATTTTTATGACACTAAATATTTATATTTATTTAAAGAATTTATTTTAAAATTTGAAGATTAAAAAAAATTCTTAAAAACGAAATTAATTTTCCGAATTTCTATTAATAATGTTTCATTGACCAGCGAAGTTTCAAATCCATACTATATATATTTTGTGAGATACAAAAAAAACCAAAAAATGTATGGGCGTGTAGTGAACACCTGCTCAGTCGCAACTTTTCCTTCCAAACTGAATGCCACCATGTCCCGCTTTAAATTATTAAGGCCACACGGCCAAAGGAGGATACAAGATGTCGAGGGAATCAACTGAAAAAAAACAAGGAAAAACCAAGCAAAAAATGGAAATGCAAGGAGGGCCGCTTGAAACTACTCCCAAAAGTCTTGTCAGCTGCAACAAAGTTCTTACCCTACAAAACTGGATTCCATGTTAGTATGTCTCTACGAACCATTTTTATTTTTAGTGTTGTTACCCTATAATTAATCTGACAAGTTGCCACCGTACTGGCACTGCTGCACTGGCCACACAAGATCGAGAACGAATTAAAGTACGGATGCATACCAAGTGCAATATTGTTTGATGTCCCTTGGCCATACGAAGACAATGGTCTGATAAGTAGAACATTTTTCTCTTCAAATAAGATTCCAATAAAGTATTGTCATCACATTTTGCAATATGATGAAATGTTGGACATATGCCCTGGGATACAGATTGGCTCTTTCGGATACAAAATTTTCATTATATACTTTTAATTAATTTTTTTGATAATGGTTGCTTTATTACTCAAAACATTTTAATTAATATATATAAAGTTCTAGTAGCTGATGACTGTTTAACCAGAATGTCGGAAAGCAAGCCAACCAGGTTGCCTTTTTTTCTTTCTTGGCAGTTTCCTTATCATTTTCATGCGCAGATTGTAAAGCTACGCACGCGCACACCGGAGAGTTTTGCAGCCTGCAGTGTGCCGTGTGCCGTTGTACGTCAGCTTCTCCCCGGGCTCTGAGAAAACCAGGGTATCAGGGATCACCCTGACGTAGTTAATTGAATAGCAGATGTTAGTTGTTGTCTTCTCTGCACCTTCTCAAACTCTTCTCATCCGTCCACACGCAGAACCAATCCCGTCATAGATGCATGCGTGGGGAGTTTTAATCCTTCTCATGGCGTCAATCGAGTGCAGCCTGCGACGTCATACTTGTGCATTCTTTCTTAGAGAAGAACGGAAGAAAGCTTCACAAGTCTATCGTTTTTATTTACAAAGATTTCACCTATCTATTAATGATCATTAACATATGCACGAAAAATGTTAACAGTAACAAAAATTATAAATAGAGCTTTTGACCACCTAGACAACTATAAACACTAGCGACAACGGAAGACACACCACTGTCCTCGCCCTCCATTGCTGGAGCTGGGATAATCGTAGTAGATAGTTGGGTAGTCTTCTTGTTAAGGCCAAGGACCAGCACACCAGAGCTGCAAACGTCGTCAATGATGACAACCTTGATCGGAAGAGATGGAGCTGCACAGACGAACACAAAACCGACCGGAACACAAATATATGGGACGCTCAAAAGTTTGTTTAGGAAAATCCAAAGTTATAACGTACACTATTGGTTTCTGTTTCGTTATATGATCTAAGTGTGGTTTAAAACTTATGAAAGTTGGGATGGTGATTCTATATGTTCTCAAAAGAACGTGATCAAAATTTTGGACAAGTTCAAAACACTTGGATATAGATTTCTTTGTAACTAATGTTTCTTGAATACCTTGTGTGGTACCATCCATAAATATTTATCCAAAATACTCCAAATATTTTCTACATGCTATAGACAAATGTCAAGTTTGTGTATTTTTCGAGTACCATTTGCTAGTATCTTGAATTAAATGAACATCTAGTTTTTTTAGATATAATTAAATCTTGAACTAGTGTAAACAAAACAAGCTATAAATGCAGTAAAACATAATTTTTGAGTATTAGCTAACATTTTAGCTCATATCAAAAAATTTATAGAATAGTCCCAAGTTAATTATTACCTTGGAAATATCCACTGTTCTACAAGCACCTTGGGTTTTTTTTATCGATTTCACATAACAGTCTGTAAAAGTTGTTAACAAACAAACTAGTACCCTACCAGGTGTGTAATGTTGGCCATAGTGTCATGCTGAAATAAGAGGTACAATGCATTTTTTGACCCAAATTCGTCAACCGCGGTTAAGATGGACACATGTCCACTTCTTTACTGAGGTACTAAATCTTTACATTGCGTTCGATAGGAAAGCAGTTGGTAAAGATAAAAAATTACCAAGCGTTTTGTATGTTACACTTAGTAAATAATAACTGTATTTACCATGTGCCCCACAAATACACTCGGGAAGTATGAGGATGGTGGGTAGAAAACGTGATTCCAATAAGATGGATCTATAATTCGCAGGCCTTAGATCTTTGAGAAGTTTTTTCAAGAAAAAGGACTAAAAGGATCATTCATGTGCTCAGTATCAATTCCTACTTGTATTGATTCCTCCAAAAATTTCTAATTTGTGGGTGCCTCAACAAAAAAGACAACACCGGCCATAGGCCGTTGCAACGATGCGAGGACACTAAAAGCTCTTGCTCAACTGCTGCCGGAACCTCCTGATGAACATATCGGCAGCCTGGTCAATCTCCTCCTCCATGTTGAACTCCAAACCCTCTACCTCTCGGTTGATCCTGATAACGTCCATGACCGATGGCTCATCGTCATCATCATGGCACGCATCGAGTAGCACATCACCATCGTCTTCGTCTTCAGAATCCTCAGTGTAGGAGTTTTCATCATCGCTGAAGATGGGGTGCAGTGTCCAGTCTGGGCAGCCACCATGACCAGTTTCCTGACCGAACAGAGCCAATTGGTGAGAGAGATCGGAAGCCATGTCACCACCATGGATGACGGCCGGTCTCCTCTCGGCATTTTGCAGCATGAGTGCCTTGCGGCAGTCCATGCTCTGCCGGTCAGCCACAACGAGCGCATGGATCTTGTGAGAGATTACAGTGGCAGATGTCATCCTGCGGCGCTGGAGCGCAGCGAGGACCAGGAGCCTGCCTGCGAGCACGCTTGTCTTGCTCTTGCACATCGCCGCAGCCTTCTTCAGGAGCTGTGGGGCCTTGGACATCTTCATCTTTGATGCTGAGAAGGTGGCCAAGCAGCTGCCTCAGGTTTGAAATTGGGATCAGATCCAGAGACGAGAGAAGTTGGTTTTTTGTTTCTGAGGCATGGACATGGGCGGAGCTTCAGCCCGGCATGCCCGGGCAGCTGCCCGGGCTCGGCTTCGTGCGGTAGGCGTATCTCCCCGTGCGATTCATGCGAACATGTCGTGAGTCAGACGTAAAAACGAGAGAAGCTGCATGCTTGCCCGGGCAACGGCAACAGCCTGCTTGGCCTTTTCCCTTTCGTTTGCTCAGCGCAATAAAATACACACCACGACACCAGAAGTTAAATCAGGCGGGTTAGCTGGCCCAAGCTGCAAAAAGGCCTAAGCTCATATTCTCATACGAACAGTTCGGTCAGGTTGTCTTTTCGTCTCCTCTCACAGTGGCTGGCTGGCTGCAGCAACACGGCGGGACGGCAACGGCGATGTGCACACAGGCGAGGGCGGCACAGCATTTGAAGACCCCACGGCAGCCCGCGGATCAAGACGACAGGCTACTGACGGCATCATTCTCTTACCTGCTCTCGAAGTATATTGGTAAGTTGTGAATTGCGATCCATACTCTCGCCCTGAATTTTCAATCTACAAATTAAGGAAAAAGATATGTTCAAGCAGTACCACTTGGTCACCGGGAAATCATAGATAATCACACTAATTATTTTACTACTTAATCATTATGATGGATCTTTATATTCAGAAAATTTCTGAGATTTTGGTTAAAATCTCAAAGCAGGGGTATTTGGATACCTAGACCTAGACTTTTATCTATGACTCATATTGTCTATGAGGTATTGCTTATCATATTTAATATTCGAATATTATATCCGGTTGCTATTCCCATGACCAAAATAGATCCGGTTCCAATTCCCCGCAAAACATAATTTTGGATGCAATTAGGAAAAAATTCTAGCTACGGTCTGCCCAGGCTACAATTTTTTCCTAGCTCCGCCACTGGGCATGGAACTTGTCCGGAGGCTACAAGGGTGTATTTATAGTCTGAAGGTGAGCACGCAATTAACCGTGAACTACCTTTGTTCATGTCATGTCGTGATCAAAGTTTTGGTCTCCAGCGCAAGAAAGCAAGTGAAAGTACCATTGGAGAAAAAATTGGCATGTGGAGTGAGCACTATAAGTCTAAACAAGCAAAAGAGAGAAATATAATAGCAGGTCACAAAGGGTCCTTCCGCAGGGAAGTGATAGGCTATTTGGGTCCCAAATTTCCACTATCTAAAGCAGACGAATGATTAAAAATTTATTTGCCCAAAATCTCGCTAGCAAGCAATACACGAGCAGCTTCTCTTTGCGGTCTCCTGCCGTGTTATTCATGCCCAAAATACAGAAAGTTGCAGCTCTAGCGCGTCCCCTGCTTTGTGCTGCCGTGAGATATGCTTAGCGTTGCTTCTGTTCTTGTTCTATGTGCTCTGCTGCTCCATCGATCTTCAACACGCATAAAGCGGTAGAGATATCTGCGACAGATAGATGGGAGTTTTTGGCTTTTTAGTTGTCACAAAAATATTATGGAAACGGAGACTTGAGCATTTAGCCTCCCAATGCACGTGTTTGCCGTGCTCTCACGCAGCCATCAAGTCTCATGCATGGTGTGTACATTGTTTTTCGGATTTTAGCAGTGTGCACATATATTTTTATGTTGTGTCAGGCGCGCATCGTTGAGTGTGCTAGAATAATTATGTTTAACAATGTCGTTAGATGTTTTGAATCTAGTTCAGCCTCGGTCCACCATAAAACAGTTTTTCTAACGAATTTCCCTTTAAGGTCTTCTTGCTCATGACATTAAGCTGTGGAGTTTAGATGTAAGGAACCCACTTTTGGATAGTACCCTTTTTATTCAGAAGGTAAGTGGGGAGGCAAGTGTTTGTGTGACCCCCTCGCGTCAACTCCCCTAGGCAACCGATGGGGCGGGGGACCCTAATCCCCTAGACGAGGCCACTCCGTCCCATACTCCATGATTGAAGTGTAGGTGACCTAGTCAATAAAGGGAATGAAGGAATCAAACATGACCCTATGATTGATGTAGTCAATAGTACAAAACAGCCCTAAGCGCACCCGCCATCATACATGGGCCTCACAACAAACATGTTGAAATAAAAAGGCGCGTGTGATATGATGGATAATAGAAATGGGTGATCGTGAGACCGTAGCTACAATACGCAATGGTCAATAGTGGATGATAATTGCCTAGACATGCCAGATGGGTCATTATACTAGGCCCGTTCTGATCTGGGCCTCTATGTAAACTGTGGAGCAAGGAAAATTGTGGGTGTGGCCCCGTAAATATACATCACCATGTTACACTTAGAGAACCTAACTCTATCACTATCTCCCCCTTCAAATCAATCTACAGGAAGTGTGGTGGTGGCCCTCGAGGTGATGCGAAAGAAGTAGTGTCACGTCCTCCTAAGATGAGATATGACCAGCACTAAGAACACTCTCTCTTCTCCATAGTTATTGAGCTTCAATCGCGTGGATCTCTCTCCCTAGCCAATTGATCACCCCAAACTTTGGGCATTGAAGGAGGAGGGCTAGATCTACCTATCTACGAAATAAATTTCAAAAAAACCCCAACCTTTACTTTGTGAATTTGGAAACCCTAGATCTTCTTAATTAGTGGGGATCCTTGTTGTTGAGGGCATCTAGAGCCTACATCTTGTTGTGAGTAGTTTTTGATGTCGTTGGGAGCCTCCGTGACCTTTGTGAAGTTGTGCCCCAACCTTGTTTGAAGGTTAGCCGTCTTGACTGGCATTGCTTAGTGGAGAGGTGAGTACGCCTTTGTGCTGTGCTCACGAGAAATAAGGTGATGCCTTTGTGGCGGTTGGCACATTTGTGTTGCGTCAACGTAGACGTACTTCCCTTGGGAAGGAACTACGGTAAACATATCGCGTCTCGTCTTCGTTTGCTCCCCGGTTGTACCACTACCTTTTTCGCACGCTATTTTACTTTTTGTTTTTATATTCTTATTTGCATCGCATCATAGAATCATCGCTTATTTCAAGTTACACCATTACTTTCCTAGTTCCAGTGTTCCACTATTAAATTTAAAAAACCGAAAAACTTGTAGCGTCTATTCAACGCCTTCTTGACGCACACGTTACCCTTTCATAGTGACTACATCTTTACCTTGTGTCCCATAAGAAAACTGTTGGTAAAGTCAAAAAACACCGAGTGTATTATGTTTATGCCGAGTGTTTGTATGTTACACAGTCGGAGGGCAGTATGCAAAAAAAAAAAAAAAAAACTGATACCAATAGTGGATATGGATCTTAAATCAGCAGGTCTTAGATCTTGACAAAACTGTTCAAATAAAGGACTAAAAGGATCATTTGTGCTCGATATCAATTCACACTCGCATTGATTTCTCCAAAAATTTCTAATCTGTCGGTGCCTAAAAAAAACGACAACACCTAGGCCGTTGCAAGGATGGGATACATGCATGCGGAAAACTAGACCCACTAAAAGGTCTTGCTCAACTGCTCCCGGAACCTCCTGATGAACATATCGGCAGCCTGGTCAATCTCCTCCTCCATGTTGAACTCTAACCCGTCTACCTCTCGGTTGATCCTGATTACATCCATGACCGATGGCTCGTCCTCATCATGGCAAGCATCGAGTAGCACATCACCATCGTCTTCGTCGTCGCACTCGTCTGTATAGCAATTTTCATCGTCCCTGAATATGGGATGCAGTGTCCAGTCAGGGCAACCAGCATGACCACTTTCCTGGTCGAACAGAGCCAATTGATGTGAGAGATCGGCGGCCATGTCCACACCATGGACGACGGGCTGTCTATTCTCGACCTTGCACATCACGAGAGCCCCCGGGCCGTCCACTCTTTGCCGGTCGGCTACAACGAGAGCGTGGATCTTGTGAGAGATGACGGCAACCGCGGCCATCCTACGGCTCTGGAGCGAGGCGAGCAGGAGGAGCCTGGCCGCGAGCATGGCGGTCTTGCTCTTGCACATCGCCGCAGCCTTCTTTATGAGCATGGGGGCCTTGGCGATCTTCATCTTTGCTTCAGAGAGGTGGCACACCAGCTGCCTATGTATGGCAACAACTAAGGAGCTGTGATGCCTCAAGCTTAAAAAGGGTAGGTCACTGGAGATGAGAGAAACTGGTTTTGGTTTCTGGGGAATGGAACTTGTCTTAGCCTCCAATGTTGTATTTATAGTCAGAAGTTAAGCGTGCAATTGACAGTGAAGTATATTTTCTCATGTCATGTCGTGATCAAGCTTTTAATAGCCTAATAAAGCATGCGAAAGAAGTGTTGGAGAAAAAAAAAATAGGCATGTGGAGTTAGCACTGCCTCAGGGAGGCGATTGGCTCTTTGAGGTCCCAAATTGCCACTGTCTAAAGCTGAGGATGACTTAATAAAATGCGTTGCTCGAAAGGTAGCTAGCAACTAGACTAGGCAGCTTTTTTTGGCGGTCTCCCGCCTTGTAACTCATGCCCAAAATACCAGAAGTTGCTGCTAGCGCGTCCCCGGCTTTCTGTTTCCGTGAGATCTGCTTAGTTTTGCTTCTCCTCTAAGCGCTTTGCTGCTTGATCGATCGTCACCATTTGTAAAGCTGAAGAGGTCTCCTTGATAGATCAATGAAAGCTATCATTATTTTTCATATCGTCCCAGCAACTTTATGGAGTCTAAGATTTTAGTATTTAGCCTCGCAATGCACGTGCTTCCGGAGTTCCCGTGCTCTCACTGCAGCAACCACCACATCAAGTCCCATGCTTGGTGCATATCATTGTTCGGCAATCTGTGGGACAATTTATTTGTTGTTGTTGTTGTTGTTATTGTTTCGAACGCCGTGAAGTTCATTGAATGGAATGAGCTTCTAGGGAAAATATCTTTCTTAGTGAGTCTTTTTAGCTTTTCATAATTCAGCGCTGACAGGAATGCACGCTTGTACCTTCGCAACTTCATTTTAAGGGCAGAACAACTCTCTTTTCGTTTTTAATGGATTTTGGTGGTTTGAATAAAATATAGAGACAGACTGAACATTTACAAATAAAATTAAAGAAAAGTCTATCACCGACAGTTCACGCACCCAATCTTCTTCTTGATCAAACAGTGCCAACTGATCAGAGAAATCAATGATCATGGCCATGGATCGCTGGCTGTCTTCTCATGAGAACCTTGTGGCAGTCCACCCACCCTTGCCTTCCCCAAGTCAGCTACCACGCCTGGCTCCTGGATCTTGTGTGATATCGCAGTGTAAGTTCTCACATTAATAAGCTGTGCAGATAAACTAGGGCCTATGCTGTTGAAAATTGAAACGGAACACACGGAAATATGCCATCCGTTCAGATCAGCTTAATTGTCAACAGTGGCGGAGCTAGGAAAAAATTGTAGCCTGGGCAGACCGTAGCTAGAATTTTTTCCTAATTGCATCCAAAATTATGTTTTGCGGGGAATTGGAACCGGATCTATTTTGGTCATGGGAATAGCAACCGGATATAATATTCGAATATTAAATATGATAAGCAATACCTCATAGACAATATGAGTCATAGATAAAAGTCTAGGTCTAGGTATCCAAATACCCCTGCTTTGAGATTTTAACCAAAATCTCAGAAATTTTCTGAATATAAAGATCCATCATAATGATTAAGTAGTAAAATAATTAGTGTGATTATCTATGATTTCCCGGTGACCAAGTGGTACTGCTTGAACATATCTTTTTCCTTAATTTGTAGATTGAAAATTCAGGGCGAGAGTATGGATCGCAATTCACAACTTACCAATATACTTCGAGAGCAGGTAAGAGAATGATGCCGTCAGTAGCCTGTCGTCTTGATCCGCGGGCTGCCGTGGGGTCTTCAAATGCTGTGCCGCCCTCGCCTGTGTGCACATCGCCGTTGCCGTCCCGCCGTGTTGCTGCAGCCAGCCAGCCACTGTGAGAGGAGACGAAAAGACAACCTGACCGAACTGTTCGTATGAGAATATGAGCTTAGGCCTTTTTGCAGCTTGGGCCAGCTAACCCGCCTGATTTAACTTCTGGTGTCGTGGTGTGTATTTTATTGCGCTGAGCAAACGAAAGGGAAAAGGCCAAGCAGGCTGTTGCCGTTGCCCGGGCAAGCATGCAGCTTCTCTCGTTTTTACGTCTGACTCACGACATGTTCGCATGAATCGCACGGGGAGATACGCCTACCGCACGAAGCCGAGCCCGGGCAGCTGCCCGGGCATGCCGGGCTGAAGCTCCGCCCATGATTGTCAAAGCCAGTATGGGAGTTATCATGCATGTGTTAGAATATGTATTAGAGGTTTATATCATATGTGTTTGGGCCTCATATGGGCTGAGTCTGTATACGTTTCTGTAATACGTGTTCTGTACAAACTCTGGCATTGTGTGCCTCCTATATAACATGGAACCGTGGCCGAGACAAAGGTACATGTTAACAGCCATTGCTAATATGGTATCAGAGCAAACTTCTTCCACGACCTAGCTGCCTCGCCGCCGCCGCCGCCGCTGTCCCCAGCCGCCGCCGCCGCCGCCACAAACCAACAACTGCGCCACCGCCACAGCTGTTTGCTGTCGCCGTCGCGTCCTACAAAATCGCTCCAAGACACACACAAACACAACTCTGCCGCCGCCGCCGTTGCTGGTTCTCAGCCGCCGCCGCCGCCGCATCACAAAACCCTACAGACATACACCTGCCGCTGCCGCCGTTGTCTTCTCCAGCCACCGCCGCAGCCGCACCACAAACAAAACCCCTAAAATTCTCGCTGATCAAAACCCTAGATCCGTTAGCCGCCAGCCATCTCCACCGAAAACCCACCACAAGCCCAAAACCCTAATTTTGCTCCTGTTTTCAGGTCTACCATCATGAGCGCGTCAAGTTCATCCGCCATGTCGAGTTCTGCTCTCGCTGCTGCCCTGGGAACACCACCGGCCCAACAACTGAATCGCAACAATTTTCTGCTCTGGAAGGCTCTTGTTCTCCCTGCCTTCCGCGGTGCCAATGTCATGCAACTTCTGGATGGTTCAGATCGTGCTCCTCCCAAGACTATTGAGGTTGAAGATGCTGAGAAGAACAAAGTGCTAGTCCCCAACTCGGCGTACATTGACTGGATGGCCAAGGATCAACAAGTTCTTCGGTTTCTCCTCAACACCCTCTCGCCCGATGTGCTCGTCACATTTGCTTGAGGTGACGTCCATCGCCGAGGCCTGGGCTGCTATCAACGCCATGTTCAAGACAGCATCTCGCACCAAGGCCCAGCATCTCCGTGGTGCACTCAATGACACCAAGAAACTATCGCTGACCGCCGATCAATACTACACCAAGATGAGAGGCCTTGCTTCCGAATTATCCGCTCTCGGAAAACCCGTTGAAGATGATGAACTCCTTGGCTACCCGTTACATGGGCTTGATAAGGGAGAATACAATGCACTCATTACCACGGTGAATGGAAACCCGGGTACATCTCTTGATGAATTTTATGAACAACTGTGCTCTTATGATATGCGGAACGGAGTGGAAGAAAATGGCTCCTTTGTATCATCTGCCAATCTTGCCCGTCGTGGTGATCCACGATCTCGTGCTCGCACTCCACCACCCCGTGATCGCTCTCCTCCTCCGCCACGAGCTCGCAGTCCCTACCGTGGTGGTGGCAATACCCGTGATGATGACAGCCGCAACTGGCGCCGTGATGACAACCGAGGCAATGGAAACTGGCGCCGTGATGACACTTGGCGCCGTGATGATCGTAGAGGTGACCGTCGTGATGATCGCCGTAGAGATAATGGTGGTGGCCGACGTTCTGATGGACGCCGTCCCGATCGTGTCCCTACTCCTTATGTTGATACGGAGTGCCAAATTTGTAAGAAGCATGGTCACCCCGCCAATGCGTGCTCGGTGGCGTTACTCGGATGACAAGAAGGACAGGGATGATGGTGAGAAGGGAGCAAACCTTGCGTCGTATGGTGTTGATACAAATTGGTATACCGATACGAGGGCCACCGACCACATCACCGAGTGAATTAAACAAGCTTCTTATAGCCAACAAGTATCATGGGCAAGATCGAGTTCGCACTCGTCGAAGGTTCGAGTATGCACATTAGTCATATTGGTAATTCAGTTTTGCGCACTCCTCATGGTTCCTTTGATCTCAATAATATCCTTCATGTCCCTAGTGCGTCAAAGAATCTTTTGTCCGTTCACCGCTTTACTCTTGATAATCATGTCTTTATTGAGTTTCATCCTTTCTTCTTTTTAATCAAGGACCAAGCAACTCGAAGGACACTCTGTTTAGGGGCCCCTGCTGGGGTGGTCTCTATCCCTTGGTGCCTATGTTTCATGAGACCGCCAAGCACGCCTTCATCACAATAAAGCCATCATCCGCTACATGGCATCGCCGCTTAGGACATCCATCTTCGTTCGTGGTTCAACAAGTTCTTAGGAAGAATAAAATAGCTTACACTCCGTAAAGTACCCCTTATGTTTGTGACTCTTGTCGATTGGCAAAGAGTCACCAGCTACCATACCCCACTTCTTCTAGTGTTTCTACTGCTCCCTTGGAGCAAGTCTTTTCTGATGTATGGGGACCTGCCCCTCTTTCTGTGGGAAAACATGCATATTATGTAAGCTTTATCGATGATTTCAGTAAATTTACATGGATCTATTTGCTCAAAAATCGTTCTGATGTTTATCAAGCCTTTCTTAACTATCAACAATATGTTGAACGTAAGTTTGACGAGAAAAATTGTTACTATGCAAACCGACCGGGGAGGTGAATATGAGAAGTTAAATGGTTTCTTTCAAAAGGTTGGCATTACACATCATGTCTCTTGCCCTCATGCTCATCAGCAAAATGGCTCTGCTGAAAGAAAGCATCGTCATATCGTCGAAGTTGGTCTTGCTTTGCTTGCCAATGCCTCCATGCCCCTTAAATTCTGGGATGAAGCTTTTATCACTGCAACCTTTCTCATTAATTTACTTCCCAGCAAAGTGCTTGATTTTGAAACTCCCACTGAACGGCTCCTTCATATCATTCCAAATTATGATGCATTGAGAACTTTTGGTTGTGCATGTTGGCCCAACCTTCGTCCTTATAACAAGCGGAAACTTGCGTTTCGCTCCACACGATGTGTGTTCCTTGGTTATAGTCCTCTCCATAAAGGTGTCAAATGCCTAGATATCTCCACAGGTCGTGTGTATATTTCCCGTGATGTTGTCTTTGATGAAAATGTCTTCCCATTTGCATCTCTTCATCCAAATGCAGGTGCTCTTCTTAAGAAGGAAATTCTCCTTCTTCCGTCATCCACCTCCACTTCCCATGAGAGTGCACAAAATTGCAATAACCATGTTGTACCTATTGTGTCTGTTCCTAATGTGTTGCAGGATACCACAAGTTCTGAAGAAAATTCTGGTGCAAACAGTGAAGAAATCAGTGCTGAACCTGATGCTGAAAATCAGTCACAAAACGACGAAACGAGCACAGAACACGGAGCAGATTTTCCTGAACATTCTTCTGCCAGCGCTGATTCCGAGACGTCGCGCCCCGAGGTGGATCCGTCCAGCCAGACGCGGACAGCCTCCGACAGCGAACAGCAGGCCTCGCCTGCAGTGTCCGCGCGTGCTGGCCACACGCCTGCGGGACCGCACGCACATGCACCCGGTGCTTCGTCGCCGCGTGGCAGTCCTGGCTCCCCGCGCGGGAGCTCCTTGTCGCTGTCTGCCGCCGATTCCCCAGGTGCGGGATCTTCTGCATCCAACTCTGATGCGGTCTCTGCTGCGGCTGCTGCTGGAGGAGAAGAAGAGAATTCAGCCACCTCAGATGATGATTCAAATGCACATTCTCCGCCTCCTCCTTCACCACCTGGGGTCCGTACTCGACTGCAGAAAGGTATACGAAATCCCAAACAATATACGGATGGTACGGTTCGCTATGGTATGTTGTCCTCTACAGGTGAACCGCATACACTTACAGAGGCTTTGAATGACTCAAATTGGCGCAAGGCTATGGAAGAAGAATACAATGCACTTCTTGAGAACAAGACTTGGCATCTTGTCCCTGCAAGTAAAAACAAGAATTTGATTGATTGCAAGTGGGTGTACGGAATTAAGAAGAAGGCAGATGGATCTATTGATAGATATAAAGCAAGACTCGGTTGCAAAAGGTTTTAAGCAGAGATATGGCATTGATTATGAGGATACATTCAGATCCTGTAGTGAAGATTGCAACTATCGGAATTGTTTTATCTCTCTCTCGTCTCTTGTGGATGGAGCTTACGGCAGCTAGATGTCAAGAACGCGTTTCTTCATGGTGTTCGGAAGAAGAGGTTTACATGAGACAACCTCCAGGTTTTGAAAATCCCCATGCTCCGCATCACATTTGCAAACTTGACAAAGCCTTATATGGTCCGAAACAAGCACCTCGAGCCCGGTATTCTAGATTGAGCTCTAAGCTATGTGAACTAGGATTTACACCGTCCAAGGCCGATACTTCCTTGTTCTTCTTGAGAAAGTCGGTATCACTATGTTTGTGTTAATTTATGTTGATGATATCATAGTTACTCGGCTCTTCCGATCGTGCTATCACTCGCGCTTCTTCGAGATTTAAATGTGAACTTTGCTATCAAGGATTTAGGAGACTTACATTTTTTCCTTGGTATTGAGGTGAAGAGGATACCAAATGGTCCGCTTTTGACACAGGAAAAATATGCTACGGAGTTACTAAGCAAAGTTGGCATGCATGATTGTAAGCCTGCTCCTACACCTTTGTCCTCTTCTCGAACGGTTATCTCTCACGGATGGTACACCTCTTGGCTCGAAGACCGTACTCGGTATAGAAGCATAGTTGGAGCTCTTCGCATTTAACCCCGACACGGCCTGATTTAGCCTTTTACGTAAACAAGGTTTGTCGGTATCTTCATGCCCCAACTACGGAACATTGGACAGACTGTTAAGCGTATTCTTAGATATGTGAAGGATACGATGAAACTTGGCATTACATTTACAAGATCATCTTCCACACTTTTAAGTGCTTTCTCGGATGCAGATCGGGCTGGTTGCTTGGATGATAGGAGATCTACGGGTGGTTTTGCTATATTTGTTGGTCCAAACTTGGTTTCTTGGAGTGCTAGAAAACAAGAAACGAGTGTCTCGGTCAAGTACTGAAGCAGAATATAAAGCTTTAGCTAATGCCACAGACTGAGTTAATTTGGGTTGAAGCTCTTCTTACTCGAACTTGGAGTAAAGCTGATACAAAAACCAAGTCTTTGGTGTGACAATCTAGGAGCCACTTATTTATCCGCAAATCCCAGTGTTTCATGCTCGCACCAAGCACATTGAAATTGACTTTCATTTTGTTAGAGAGAGAGTGGCTAAAAATAGACTAGCTATTCATTTTATTTCTAGCAAGGATCAAGTGGCAGATGGTTTTACAAAGGCTCTACCAGTCAAGAAGCTCGATGAATTCAAGCGTAATCTCAACCTTTCGACAGGTTTAGATTAAGGGAGGGTGTTAGAATATGTATTAGAGGTTTATATCATATGTGTTTGGGCCTCATATGGGCTGAGTCTGTATACGTTTCTGTAATACGTGTTCTGTACAAACTCTGGCATTGTGTGCCTCCTATATAACATGGAACCGTGGCCGAGACAAAGGTACATGTTAACAGCCATTGCTAATAGCATGAAGTTATTGCCAGTTGAGTTGGGATATCAGTTTAATATCCAAGTTTGTTTTCACGGTGACTGATGCACCACCACCACCATGGGCTATGTCCAGAAATGAACACCATGCAAGAATTGGCTACAGAAAAACCACCACTTGAGCATCATCCCTTCGACAAAATACTCTGCATGACTAGGAAGCGATGTTATGAAACCGCGCCCCACAGAAGAAAAAAATAGCAAAATACTATGCTCTGAAAATACATTTCGAGGTAAGCATCGTTTCTGCCATAAAAAAGCGAGTTCCACATAAGAGACCCCAATGCCACACTGCCGTTGCCATCCTTCGAGTGCTCCTCCTGATGCTGCCTGGTCAGCAGCAGCAGATTGCCCTAATTTCCAAATTCTGCCTGTGCTACCAGGGCTGCAGGAGCAGCATGCCGCCAATAATCTGAACTACATTCTACGCCAACAAATGCAGCACAACCAATACATAATATCCACAGCAATGTTAATTTGGCTCTGATCTACCTATCTCCTATAGTGGTAACAACAACCGAATTATGCATATTAACTTATTGCCATAAATAACTATATCAAATGTTGTGTGTTAAGAAGATAAGCCGTTAAAAGTTTCAAATGTTAGCCAACTCATCAAACAATCCAGATTTTAGGAAAATCGTCCAAGCCTTCGCACTCACAGCATCTCGACAAAATACCACTGAAACCCGCTCTGAATAAGTCACCAGCAGTTTATACAGTATGAGCAAATAGCAATTAGGCAGGTGCAATTCATTCATCATTCTACAATCAAACTAAGGTTCAAGATAATCAGATCTGAACTAAATAGGAATTCAACAAACACACACACACAAAAAAGAAATGGGAAATCATGGAAAATAAGAAGAAATCTGATGTCAACATCTACTACGTGGAAAATAGTAAAACACACACACACACACACAGCATTGTTGAAAATCGATTAACCAAACCAAAAAAAAAAACTAATTAAAAGAAAGAAGTCAGATCGACTTAATGGCACATTTATGCATCTTGGCCACAGGAATGTAACACCTGATACGTGCAAAGGAAAAAAATAGCACCAGTCAAAGTTTGTTCTGTTAATATGAAAAAAAATAGAACTTTGGGAGTTTAATCTCCCAATTTGTTTATGACTCATGCACTAAACATTGTGTTCACCATTGGGAAAACTGTGACAACAGATCCGAAGTTAAATCATCTCAGCATCATATTAAAAATCAACATTTGAAACGGCAAATATTAGTGTACTGGCTTGTAATATTAAGTCTTGGCTACACTACAACTGGTCCAAATAGAGGATATAAGAAGCACATCAGGGACTTATGTGGTAGAAAAGTAGAAACATTCTAGAAATGGACGAGCTACGCTCTGTCAGTTATAGATGTGCCCAGCAGTAGCGACTTAGCTCTGAATCCAAGCACATAGGACGAGGTATGACTGCTAGGCTATTCCTGTCAAAACTGAATTCAAGGATACTAGCCGAGCAACATGTAAAGGGGATCCCTAACGGGGGACGCAAGCTCATTAGAAGATTAGAAACCACGGATGGAAGAGATGTTGAGATGAGATTACCCCATACGCGGGTCTCCGACGAAGCAACCACTGGTTGCTCGGCGGCGCTTACCAAGACCGCCTAGAAGTGATATATGGGGAAATCTCATCTCAACACCGCTTCAACCCAGAGATGTGTGGAGCACCAGTTCGAAAACCATGGCTGCATCGCACGTACAGGGAGCGGTGGTGGCCGGCGTGAAGGAGGATCTGGGAGAGTTGGTCGTCGTGGCGGCTGCTCATCTCTAAGCCTATCTCACAGCTCGCTAGGTCATATGGTGGAGTTGTAATCAGCGACAATATATAGTGCAGAGGGTCGGCCCAAAGTTATGTAATTGCAAGCGCTAATGAAGCCTAACACTATTCTTAAAAGAAGCCCAAAACGTCCTTCTAAGAGAAAGCCCACGCTAGCAGGAATTCCTGATAACTAAGAAAAAAATCAAATGTATGCTCAATTTTTCTTATTATCCCTTCAAAAAATGTATTTGTAGTAATCCGTCTAAAAAATTAAAGTAATTTCCTTTGCATTCCAAAAAAAACTAAGTATTCCCTGCAGAGACTTATGGCCACGATATTAAACCGCTTGTACGTACAGTACAGGCTTATAGTACCACTCTCTAAAAATAGTTATAACCGGCCCCGATAATGGGTCAAATATTTTAGCGACTTTCTAGAGACATGAAAGACAGAAAGATGAAACGGAGTGCCCCCATTCGTATGAATATGCCCCATGTACAATCTACATTCTGAGGTGTGGGCTGGGAGGTAGGAGCACCGGCTAGAGAGGGTCAGTGAAGGATCTTATATCTTGGCAATGTTGTTCAGAAGTAAATACACCTATAAGAAAATCCATCTGTGTGTTAAATATCAATTCCTACTCATATTGATTCTACAAAATCATCTAAATTGCGTGTGTGTTAACAACAACGGACAACACCTAGGCCATGCAAGGATGAGGTACATTCATGCAAGACCACTAAAAGTCATTGTTCATCTGCTGCCGGAATCTCTTGATGAAGATATCGGCAGCCTGGTCAATGTCCTCCTCCATGTTGAACTCCAACCCCTCTACCTCTTTGTTTCTCCTGACTGCATCCATCACCGAAGGTTCATCGTTGCCAGCATCGCAAGCATCGAGTAACATATCAACATCATCAGTGTAACAACAGTTGTCGTCAATGTCATCGTTGAAGAGCGGATGCATGAATGTCCAGTCAGGGAAGCCACCATGACCATCGTCTTCATCCAACATGGCCAACTGATGAGAGAAATTAGCCGCCATGTCACCACCACGGACGATGGTCTGTCTACTCTCAACCTTGCGCATTGCAACAGCCTTGTGGCAATTCACTCGCTCCCGGTCGGCCACAATGAGCGTGTGGATCTTGTTGGAGATCATGGCGACCGCGGCCATCTTGCGGCGTTGGAGCGTGGCGAGGACGAGGAGCCTGGCCGCGATCAAGCTAGTCTTGCTCTTGCACATCGAAGTCGCCTTCTTAAGGAGCATTGAAGTCTTTCCCATCTTCATGTTTGTTGCTTAGAGATGGGAGGTGGCCAAGCAGCTGGTTCAGGTTTGAAGCGGGGTAGTTCACTGAGATGTGAGTAGCTGGTTTTGGTTTCTGAGGCATGGAACTTGTCCTGAGGCTCCAAGAGTGTACTTATAGTCAGAAGCTCAGCGTGGAATTAAACGCGCAATTAGCACCTTTGCTCATGTCATGTCGTGATCAATCTTTTGGTCCCTCGCAAAGCATGTGAATGCAGCATTGGAGAAAAACAAATGGCATGTGGCGTGCATTAGTAGGTCACAAAAGGCTCCTACCACAGGAAGGTGATTGGCTCTTTGGATACAAAATTGCCACTATCTAAAGCTGATGATAGCTTAACAAAATTATTTTTGTTGAAAGCTAGCTCCAGACCAAACCGGCCAGCTTTTCTTGGCGGTGTCAGGCCGTGTGTTTCATGCCCCAAATGCCATAGCGTGTGTCTGTTCTTTCTCCGCTGCTTTGTGTTGCCGTGGGATCTGCTTAGCTTTGGTTCTTTGTGCGCTATGCTGCTTGCTCGTCAACACGCAGAAAGTAGAAGCGACCTCCGTGGTAGAGCGATGTGTTTCTCCATTATTTTTCATGTTCACATAAATCACAACACAACATCATGGAGTTGGAGACAGGGTCACATGGAGTATTTAGCCTTGCGCACGTGCTTCCCGTGCGCTCACTGAGGCAACCACACATCAAGTCCCATGCATGATATCATGTGTATATTGTTGCCACGCTTGCCCAATTGATTATCGCCATTGAACTTGGATGGAGCAAACTGTTAGTTGGATGTTGATGGGTTGTAGCCCAGTAAGATAGCCCATGCAATTTACAATTTCTGAAATCTCAAGACCCATCACGTTGGCAGCTTGGAATAGTCTTAGGGGAGAAAGTTTAGACCCACATTACTAGTTGCGACGGAGATGGAGTGGTATATAAGGGCTGCTCTTCTAGTCCTTTCAAGTGAGTGAGAACAGAAGGAGCCCTCGCCCACTCCTCCGCCTGCCCCGCCACGCACGCCGCGTTTCGTGACTCAAGTTCGAGTTCGAGACACACTTCAGGAAGCCTAAATTTTTGCTTGGTGCACCACCAGAGTTGGGGACATGTCGACCTGCATGTGCATGCTCGCCGCGTGTCCCTGGCTTCCTACGCGTGGCAACGCGGTCAGGTCGGCTCTTCTCCCAGGCTATACCAGGAGACGGATCAGATCTGGACTCTGACACACCCAGAACTCTCTAGTCTGCCTCTCTCAGGAAAAAGTTCCTTTTGCTGCGCTAGTCTCGAGTTTCCCCATCCCGGCGACTGCGTGCACAGCCGTTCGGGAGAGCAGGCCTCCGAAACCCCGTATGTCGAGATCCTGCACCGGAAGACGAGTGATAAGGTTTTTGGGGAGCGTCTCGGCGCGACTTCTCGCTGCTGTTCGTTCTCTCCTACCTTGCAATGCATGTGCTTAGTCTGATATGTGTGGTTAAGTATGCTTGTGCATCTGTAATGTTGTTTTCGGTAATTAAACTCAGACGGAAATTGCCTAATAATCTAACAACTGCTAGGCAAAAATCAATTTTGTAATCATAATAGTCATCTTATCTTTTTATTTCAATTCTGACCAAAACACAGATTTTTCTACGCCTCTTGATTTTGGTACATTTTTCTTGTGAAATTCCTATCTAGCTACCTGTTAGCTTCATCTAGAATTGAGCTTCTATTAATTGGATGTGGCAGAAGAACTATAAAGAACGTGTAGCAATAATTCTTACGCTTTGGCAGAATAGTGTTTGCAATTTACATGCACAAATATGGGTGTCTAACTCTAGAAAGAAGTACATTTTGGATCAGAGAGAGTAGCTAGTGCGGACGGGGCAAGACTTGTCGAACGGTGACATGGTCAAATCACACCCTGCAAAAGCTTGTAAGAAATGGAGGTAACCTAGAAAATAATGGGAGCATATAGGGTCGACATAATCCGCAAAATTGCCACTAGTGCTCAATGTGGGTTTTCATCAACCGGTATATTGGGGTAGCCCGTTTACAAATAGGTCACCATGTGTCTTCCTCATCACTGATAGGAATGTGGCAACAAACCTATTGTCGTCTATCGATCGAAGCCCGCAAGCCTCGCGAGTGATCTAGCAGTGTAAGAAGTGTAGTAGGGGGTGAATGTCGGTATCAATTATTGAGAAGATACTATGTGGTGCAGTCGTGTATGCTTGTATCCTAGTTCAAAACAAATGGAAGAAGATTTACAATCACAAAAAAGCATTACTATTTTTCTTTCCATTGAGACACATACGAACACACATTTAGAACATAGCTAAGAACTTCTAACTTGTGGAGGCCTGCAAAAATACCTATGCTTGGGGATGGACAGAAACGTACATATCCATGCATCCGAGACTATCCATGGTATTCTTCTCTCTCACCTGCCACCACTATCACATCGTTAGTGCAGCCTAAACACAGGATCACGTTGATATACCAAACACAGGATCCTAAAAGCTCTTAGTTCATCTGTTCTCGGAACCTGATGATGAACATTTCGGCAGCCTGGTCGATGTCGTAGTCCAGGTTGAACTCCAACCCCTCCACCTCTGGGATGCTCCTGATTACATCCACTACTGACGGCTCCTCGTCATCCTCCGCGTACTCCTCAATGTAGCAACAATTATCGTTGTCATTGAAGATGGGGTGCAATGTCCAATCAGGGCAGCTGTCGTCGCCATTGTCTTCTTTATCGAACAGAGCCAACTGCTGCCGGAGATCAATGATCTCACCGCCATTGATTGTCCGCATCGTCTTGATCTTTCGCAGCAAGAGAGCCTTGTGGTAGTCCAATCTCACATTTGCCTGGTCGGCGGCCACAATCAGCGTTTGTATCTTGTGCGAGATGGCGCCCACTCTAGCCATCCTACGGCGGAGCGAGGCGAGGACGAGAAGCCTGCCCGCTAGCACGCTGGTCTTGCTCTTGCACATGGTTACCGCCTTCTTCAGGAGCATAGGGGCCTTTCCGATATTCATATTTGTTGCTGAGGACGACGTGGGCTTAGCCTAGTGGTTGGGGTCGCAGTGGCGCACCCCAACGACCGGAGTTCGATTCCTGTCAGGGACGAATTTTGGAATTGTCACGCCAAGTCCCGCTTCTACTATATCAAAAAGTGTCTAGTTCCTCCTAGACACGGTTTCATTTTTTTTTATATTTGTTGCTGAGAGGTGGCCTAGCATGCAGCTGATTATGAACGGCAACAACTAAGATGCTGCACTACGTACGAGGGTCAGAGTAAGGCTTGGCATGCGCAGACGGTGTGAGGCAAGGTGATTTTCAGATTCATTGGCCTTGCCCTGAGGCCCCTAGCTAGGATGTATATATAGTAAGGACATCAGAAAACACGGTGCCCGACTATTCTGCTCACGTCATGGTCATATTTTTTGTTGTCCAAAGCGTGTGAAAATAACAATTAATTGGAGATCACAATTTTAGCATGTGGAGACAAGGATTGAACATTTATATAGAATAACTAAGTTGGGTGTGTGGAGGCAAACTTAAAGAGGCAAGTAAAGCTAGCGATGTGAGGTCAGGAAGGAAATGTTGAAAGTATTCCTACAGTTAGGCCATAGAGAACACATGCCCCGTTTGGGATCCCAGTTAAGATCTCCGTTATTATACATGCGCCCTCGGTAGTGGCTGCTGATCGTTCTTTCAATCCTGCAGCATTGCTGAAAGCTGCAGCTCGCCAATCAATCATGCGCTCTCTCTCTAGCTTTAGTCTGTCCCGTTGCTTGCTGTTGCCTGTGACTTTGTGTGGCTTTCCTTCCCGATCCTGTGTGCACTAGATTTTAAATGCTAGTTATTATCCTAGCATCTATTCTCCTCTTAGGTTGCAGTTTATTCCTCCCATTATGTGTATAGCTCCCGTATTTGTCTCATTTATATCATGTATAGATGTGTTTTCAAATTAATTAACTCATGTTCACTACTTTGTCCACGGATTTTAATGCTCCAACCGACGGTCTGGATATGCAGGGCGCTAGCGGCTATGAGCCAAAAATTCACGTCCTAGGAGGGTCCTCTTTGATTCGAATGGAAAATGCATGAGCTAGCTAGTCTCAAATATACAGGAAATAAGACATTGTCCGTTACATCTTTTTTCGATTTTCCTAAATACTACTAGTTTAGAACACCACACACTAGTACTCTCTCATTATTTAATTAGATGAATTTAGTTGGTAGTGTTGAACTTGAAAGATCCATAATTATTGGAATATTTATCAGGTTAACAATCCGTTTGAATCTGTGGACTTCTTTCGATGATATATTTTAAACAAGCCTAAAAATATTTGTTTCGATAAAATTCAAAATTTCAATTCCAAAACACATTCAAACATGATGATACACAATAAAAATCAATAAAATTATATTCAGAAAACTGTGTCTCCAAATTAAAAAAATATGGCAAATGCCAAATATTTTCTAACTCTGAGGAACCAAATTTAAAACAGAGTGAAAAGTAATTGTTTGAAAGAAAGAAATCATTAAGTTTAGAAATCAAAATTTGCTTCCTGAAACACGTTCATATATGATGTTACATAATAAAATTGTCGAATTTTTCATCAAGGTTCACCAAAGTTTTATGAAGTTTCACCAGTTGGTTTTCAAAAATAGTCCAAAGAATTATTCAATGTTTGTCTTATTTTGAAGTTCTCTTCGCTAGGAACTCAAATATTGAAATGGTTCACAAATTTAACTTATCGTTGAAAAGCAATGAAATTTAAGTTTTAGAACTTAATTTAGTAGTGTGGGAAAGGAGAAAATCTTTTTCACACCAAATTAGAAATTAAAAAAAAAAGGAAGGAGAGAAAAGGTACGGCATGCACGGTATATCCCGTGCATACTAGAAGGACATTTCTCGAGTACTCTAGCAATGTCAAACTGTCAATGAAACACTAGTAGGGAAATGACTATAGGGGTACGCTTATTAGTAGGTATGCATAGTTTTGCTACTGACAAATATTTTATTTATCTAGGTTCAATTATACGAGATCCAGGGTCAATAACATCAGAGTACTCATCGTAGATCCTCATATGGTTTCGCGACAGTCAATTGATTCAGTCGCGGTCGTGATCGAGAACTACATTACCCATGTGATGAATCTGGCTTTCAAATATAACAAGTTAATCATGTGAGCCTATAATAAAAGGAAAAATATAGCTACTTATATATGCATTTTTTTTACGAATTTGCTCGGATTTATGCAACTAACTAGTTTAAATTTTAGCTTTCACTGGATTCTTATTTGTATCTCACTATTGCATGGCCAAGTCTATTATTTCGATTCTTACCTTAGCAATCCGGCGAGAGATTTTACGGATGCAAAGAAACTTATTGATAGGTGACTGTTCTTTCATCCCCATAATATAAATTGATGTCGTCTGTATTATTCTAAGGATTTTATATCATTCATATTGTTTAGATTATTTATCGCATTTCGCTCACGGGGACAAAATGCAGAGAAGATCAGTTACACATCACTAGAGCATAACATGTTTTTACTGTTAGTTTTGCTAGCACTTATACTAGTCAGTGATTTACTTATAATTTCTATGTTCTATGTCTCAGTGACACCAGCAGCCAGAAGGATCCATGTTATGTGGCCTCTATGCTACCTATCATATGAATTTCATAATGGGAAAAATGCTGGAAAATAGGCCCTTTAGATTGGTATGCAAACATCTTCTATTTTCTTTTTTACTATATTTTTGTTTCATATTTTGTACCTCTTTTGATCGATCATTCGTATTTATTACTTCACAACCTAAGTTGGATGTAATGGAGCTGACGAATCTGACACTAGCACAGCTCCGCGAACAGATGACCTATTTTCTGCCATAACAAGTGATTTCTTCCACTGGAATGTTCCACAATGATTCAGATTGAGATATGTTTCAAATATATGAAACAATCTATGTCATTAAGCATGTCGGTTCTATATATAAATGTGTTATATCAAGTAAAGAGTTATATATCTAGTGCTATTCTCATACACTGTCACGTCAGCTGGAATAAGCCGGCGTGCGCAAAAAAATGAAAACGGACAACAATAATGGCAGCGTGCAACTATTGTTTATACCCCTATAACATAATGGCAGAGCGTAGGACAACACGCGAGCAGTAGGGCGAGCTATTAGCTGCGAGCCGAGCGCACGCTGCCATTATGACTAATGGCAGCTGGTAGCTGCGGCACGCGGCTAGTACTTTACCTATCAGTCGCGTGCCGCGTTGGCACGGGACTAAAGGCAGATACCACTAGCGAGTTACCAGTCGCGGGCCACCACCCATAGCTGATAGTCTAATTTGGCACGCGACATGTAGGCTTTTCCCTACTAGTGAAGCATAGTAGTGGGGGTGGTGGAGCTGATATGGATTTTGATAAGATACTATGTGGAGAAGTCAAGCAAAGTTCAAACTCCTTTTAAGTAAAAAAAACAATCTTTATAGATCAGAGTTCAAACAGCTTAGAAAATGATTTAGTCACTCGTGAGTGTTTTCCTTTCCTTTCAGACACATTTTTTCGAAATGGGGAAAAATCACCCCAGCTTCTGCATCCAAGGGATGCACACAGTTTATTTTTATTAGATTATTCACAACATCTTACAGGAGCAATATAAAAGATCAAACTCGAAGCCACCTCGCTAAACCTACAAACGGATGAAGGGGGTGACAATACACTAACTCACATCATCCAAACAACCAAATTGCCTTCCCAAACCGCCCAATAGTAGGAGAGAAGCACATCCAGTCAAGCAGACTTTCAGCGCACGCTAACACACACGCCACAGAAAATCACTACCGCCATCTTCCTCGCACCCATCTTCAAGAGGGATCACCGCATTGATATTGCCAGACCGGCCGCCGATGTCACCATGATGCGAGATAGCTCCACCATCCTGCACGTGTCCTGCAGTCCGCGCCCGTCTTCGATACCCTGCAGCTCCACGCTGCCTAGAATCATCAACGCCAACGTGGTAGATGAACACCACTCCACCAAAGATCCACCTCCATCCAGCCGCTGTTCCAAAAAATGAGGCCCCAAGAGGTAGAACGACGCAGGAAGCACCGTCATCATCCGATCCGGGAGACCTGGATCTAGGGTTTCCCCCGGAGCAGCACGAGTGAGTAGCCGTAGACTGCGACGACGATGCCTTCAAAAAGGAAGCGACGCTTAACGCCGCCATCGCCCGCCAATCGTGGCACGGTTTTCACCGACAACCGCTAGTCCCCAACTCGACAAGAGCCAGCGTAGAGGCCAGCAAAGATGATACCTTCGCAGGGGAACGACGCCAATAGCCGCCGCCATCATCCGCCAAGAACGATGTCAAGGTGTGGTTTTCACCGGTGGCCCCTTCACCGCTAGCTCGTCGTCGACTAGATCTTCATCACCGGAGTAGACGGATCTCGTGATCCGCCACCACAGCAACTAGCTGACCACCTCCGGCGAAGGAGGAGGCCACTACCACCATGCCAAGGACAGTCGCCCATGGCGTCCTCGTGCCTCGGAACGAACCCGGAAACCTGCACGAAACCGGCATCGTTGTGACCGCAGCAGTATGATCGCAACCCACCTGAGCCCATCAGGACCAAGATCGGACCCGAACCACCGCCGCCGCCCGCCAAACGATGGAGATCCTCTCCCTCCTCCGGTCGCCGCCGCTCCAAGGCACCGCCATCGACAGCCCGATGCGGATCGCCGCCGCCGGAGACGCGAACCCGCGCTCCACGGATGCCGTGGCTGAGGAAGTCCGCCGCCACGCCTCCAGGGCTTTGCCCGGCGGCGCCTAAGGCGGCGGCAGGAGGAGAGAGGAGCCGCTGGGGAGGGAGAGGAGGGGAGTCGTTGGGGGGACCGCCCGACGCGGCGCGGGTGCGGGAGGTGGGTGCGGGTTGTCTCCTCTGCTCCGTGCGAACACACATTTAGAATTTTTTCGCGAAAACGCAAAAAGCTTTGCGTTTCGATTCATTGATAGAAAAGAAGTTTACATTACAAGCCTAAGACAAGACTGGGACATCCACACACACCCAACACTCAAAACGTGATTACGACAAAAGGCCGAAATCCGTCGAGTGCTCCTCTAAGACGCTACAGAGTGAGCTCCTCCGCCAAACAGAACCCATGCCGATGAAAGTCACAGTGCTTGTGCATCATCGAAATTACCAAGAACCTGCCAGCCGCAGCCAAGAAGCGTACCACCCGGATCCCGCGAGCCCACCCGGCTCAGCTGGGAGCATTGCTGCTCCAGGGACGCCGTCGGCGTAGCGGCTACCTCCTAGCAACCTCAACGAACGCGCAAGCGTGCAGTCTTCAGCAGCCCGCCATCAAGTACAGAGGCCAGCCCACCACTGCTCATCCAGAGGACCGCTCGCCCTGTCCGAGGAAGATCCTCGTCGCGCAAGCCACCGCGATACCCCTCAAGAGGCTGGCGCGCCACCTACATCGCAAGACACCTCCCATGCGGCCAACACAGAGAACCCCAAGGAAGAACCACTGCCCGAACTCAAGTTCCCGAGACGACGCCTCCAAGAAGAGTACGACGTCAAAGACGCCGTCGTCGCCCGATTGGCATGCCAAATCTGAGGTTTTCACCCGGAACCTGAGACCCTGGGCGAGGGAGGTGCCAGAACTCCTCGATGACGGCACACAGGAAACGGCGCCCTCAGGCGTCACCGTCACCGGCCCCGAAAGGCAGGGCTTTCGCCCGGAGCATGGTACATCACCACCGCAAGCGAGTGTCCGCCCTTCGCCTAGAGCTCACGCGCTGGCCTTTCCACTCAAAGCACTAGCCTTGCTAGGACAACCCACCGGCAGCACGTCCAGCGCGCCAGATCGGGGGCAGCCATGCCCACAAAGGGAGGGCAAGCCGCCTGAGAGAGGCACCACCAAGCCGCAAGCGGTACATGTGCCGCCAATGGGAGGGCTCGCCGGCAGGGCTGCACGCATCCACCTCAAAAAGGTATCGCCGGCCACCCAGCACTGCACACCTCGCCGCCAGCATCTCACGGATGCCCCGAGCCGCCACGCCAAGATGTCGTTGGGCTCAGCTCAACCTGGCCAGAGCAGCAGCACCCCTGCGCTTGTAGCCAAGGAGGACGGGCGAGGAGGAGGCGGGCAGCCGCACCCAGGCGCAGGTGCTCAAAACGGCCGGGGCCCGCCCGCCCCAGATCGAGCCCAAAGGGCCCAGATCTGGGCCAGCAGACCCGCGCCGCCACGGCGCCAACTCCGGCCGCCCAGCACCTTCGCGCCAACCCAGCGTCGTCGCCGACCTTCCCGGCGCCGTCGCCATCTTCCCCAGCGCCGTCGCCGTCGCCGGACAGCCGAGGGGCTCCGCCGTCACCATCAGGTCCGCCCGCGCTTCCCGATGGGCGGCCAGGAGGTGAGATGCCCGCCGCCGGCGGCACTGCGCGGGCTTTGCCTGGCAGCTCCGGCCACCGGCGGCGGGGGAGGGGGCGGAGGGGGTCGGGCTGGAGGAAGAGGGGTTGGGGTTTCGCCCCTGACTCGCCCGCGGGGACGAGCAGGGGACGAGGGGGTGTTTTCCTCCAAGGTCTTATCGCAAAGTCTGAAATGCTGATCCTCACAGAACCAACACACATTTAGAATTAAAACTTCTAACTTTCTGGACCGCTGCAAAAACTCCTATATATGCTGGGGATGGACAAAAAATTTAAATCCATGCATCTGAGACTATCGACTGTATTGTTCTCTCTTACCCACCACTACTATCACTTTGTCAGCGCTTGCTAAACACAGTATCATGTTGATATACCAAAACAAAGGATCAGTGGATCACTAAAAGCTTTTGTTCATCTGCTCTCGAAACCTGCTGATGAATATTTCGGCAGCCTGGTTGATATCGTCTTCTATGTTAAACTCCAACCTCTCTACATCTCGATTGCTGCTGATTACATACATCGCTGAGAGCTCATCATCATCCCCCTCGTACTCCTCAGTGTAGGAACAGTTGTCGTCACCGTTGAAGATGGGGTGCAATGTCCAGTCAGGGCAGCCACCATCACTATTTTCTTCTTGGTCGAACAGTTTGATTTGATGAGAGAGATCATCAACAATCTGACCCCCATAGATCGCCAGCGACTTCTCGGCCTTCCACAGTACGAGAGCCTTGTGGCAGCTATCCACTCTCACCATAACCCGGTCGGCAGCCACCATCAGCGACTGGATCTTGTTAGAGATCACACCGGCCATGACAACCCTGCGGCGGAACGATGCGAGGACGAGGAGCCTTGCCCCTAGCACGCTGGTCTTGCTCTTGCACATGCTCACGGCCTTCTTCAGGAGTGCCGGGGCCTTGCCAATCTTCATCTTTTTTGTAGAGAGCTCCCTGTCAATGACACCAACTAAGGAGCTGCACTGCCTCAGAGACATACACAGATCACCGGAGTGCTGGTCGGGTTGATGAGAGTGAGTGTGAGAGAAGGTAGTTTTTGATTCATGGGCCTTGTCGTGAGGCCCTATGATGTATTTATAGTAAGAAACTCAGATACCCAGGCATGCAACTGCGCAGCACTTCACTGTGCTCACATGATGATCAAGCTTTTGGTTGTCCAAAGCGTGTGAAAATGATACTTGGGCAAAACAATTCGAGCATGCGGAGACAGTGCACTGAACACTATAGAGACTAAAGTTCAGTGTGTAAGCAAACTGAAAGAGGCGAGAAAAGCTAGCGATGTGAGATCAGGAAGGCTATGATCTGTGGAAAAAGTATTCCTCCAGTTCGGCCATAAAGAAAACATGCCCCGGTTGTGCAGGATTGGCTCTTTCCTCAGAATTATATAGGCGCGTCCTGAGAACGGCAAAAGTGCTGAAAGCTGCGGCACGCCAATTAACCTACACCCACTCAGCCACACTCTCTAACTTCAATGTGTCCCGTTGCTTGCTGATGTACGTGAAACTGTCACACCATCATTTCGGTTGTCGTGCTCAAGAAAACTGCGTGCTCCCCGTGCGGCGTGCGCTTCTCTGTGACAACAACCACATCAACAACAGAAACCGAGTGCATCAGCTTTTCGAGATTTCTAGGTCCGTGGATGAGAGACCGAAGCAAACGGTCCAGAACTCCTTTCTCAAAAGGAGGAGAAAAATGCTGCATAGCTAGCTCAATTATTGCAACGAAAATAAACAAGAACTAGCATGGCCCTCTTTGATTCGAAAGGGAAAAATCTCAAATCTGCACAAATCACATATTGTCAATTCCTTCTTCTTTCTTACTACATCTAGATGTTAGCTGAAATTTTCTTATAATGCCGTGTGAAAACGACCACGTCGGTTCTTGTTGGTGGGTGAGTGCCAACTAGTAGCATATATGTGGTATTGTTCATGTTGGCAATTTGTTCTCTAGCGATAATCAAACCTATAGAGCTTGATCGGCTGCTAGCACAACACTATCTCCAGATCTTATATGTCGATTGTTCTTGCGGAAATCACGTAACCAACGGAAAACAACCTTGCGCACTATAAACCCAAACATACTTGTGTGAACCATTGGTTTATGATTGCCAAACATATGTTTTCACGACCATGAACGGGTAAATACTTTTGTTGAGTCACACATGCTTCGGGCGTACGTAATGTACCGCGGCTGGAATTTTTGGTGAGTTCTTAACACAGCGTTGCTTACCGCGTAGTATTGCTTCAAGGTAGCAGGTGATCATACATATTTCACCTTTGTTTGGTCGTGAATACAGGAGACTGAATTTTTGAGAGGTGTTGTGTGGTAAATAATAGCCTTCCATTTTGGTCCATCCAAAGGCCCACAAAAGTTCATACTTTTGTCAAAAACATGACCAATATAGTTCATACTGCTGCCAAAATTGGCACCGAACCAGAAATAGGCCGTAGACTGGCCCAATAGAACCAAATTCATTATTATTGTGTAACTCGATGCCTGGTTGCCACCGCTAATTCTGGTTTCTTCCTCCAGAGCCGACCTTGCTGCCAAGGTGCACCGCTGATCTCTCGATGGGCAACTCCGACGTCAGGGCTGCCTCCTCGACCCTCCCACCGGCATGTACGGATCATGCGGCAAGATCTCTAGCTTACCCACTAGTTCATATTCCTTAGTTATGCCCCACCCGTGGCGTCCTTGGCCTCGTTCCCAATCAAGGATATCATGGCTCCACCCTCCTCGCTGGCCAAGGCCGCGGATCTCGTCATGTTGTTCCGGGAGTAGGTCCGGGCTCTCATCTAACCAAATAGTTCTTTGCAACTTGCAAGTAGCTGGCCAGAATTTCGCAAAAAAGGTAGCCGGCTAGAGACATTTTTCTGTGGTGACCTAGCATACCACTGCATGTTGTACTACGTAAGTCCTTGACATAACATTTACGAAGTACCAATCCGTAAATATTACATACATTAGAGTGGTACAACAGAAACATAGCTGGCCCTTTATTCAAGCACTTAAGATTACAAGTCATACATAGTGGAGCTCCTCCAGGGGATAACTCGGTAACTCTAGTTTGACTTTAACTAACTTACAAACAAGTGGTAAAACTATATTAAGTGCCATGACTACTCGAGCAACTTTATTCCATAAGGTACGGTGTTGCCCGACTAACTAGCTTGAGTGTTGTGGCTACCCTTCTGCTTCCTCGGTGGCATCCTATGTACCGTAGGCTATCATGTAATCCACCCCTTCAACGCCTCTAGACAAGTCTGGCTCCTCATAGCAGACATCTACAGCTTCATCAGCCCCTTCAGGAGTCTCGTCCAGGTTGTTTAAGCATTCTAAGCATGGGATTCAAAGAAGGGTGAGTACAAGCGTACTCAGCAAGTTCATCATAGGAAATGTGTTTTATGCACTAACTAAGCCACAAATCAGGAATCCATAAGCTATACTTGTTTTTGTAAACATTTCTTCAAAAGGTTATTTTTATTCTAAAAAAACAATGCATGTCAGCCTTCACAGGGTGTCCAAAACTACATGGAGTTCCTTTCCTACCGCGTTCGCAGTTCCTTCCTCAAACAGAAAGTGACAAGCCACAACTTATTACACTCTGCAGAGGTGTGTTACTTTTTTCATAAGAGATCTTATCCTTGTTGCCAACCGAGCGTACCTTCCCATCCACACTTTCTTGGTATGGGACCTAGTATAAGGTTCAAGCCAATCATATTTCTTATCCACGACCTTGCATACCCACCCTTTTGTATGTTTGTCGTGTCCTTTGTCGTATAGATAGACCAGCATAGGCACACCCCCTTTACCCGAAGGTAGACCGTTTCGACAATCTACATGCCTTGCCCTATATCATATAGATAGCACGACCCGAACAACCCCTACAATCCATCATAGATATCTACCAAGTTTGCCCTCCCCTATATCTATAGGTAGACCGATCTGGACCACTGTCCTCTCCTTAACCATATATATAGGGGCGCCGGTGATGCTCCTTTACCGTCGGTGCACAACCATATTTGGTGCGCCGGGAGTAATGGTCGGCCAGGTTCGGGCCACGAAAAATGAGCAGCTTCTCCTACTGCCGGCGCACCACCCTATTGATGCCATTTTCCCTCGACAACCCCCCCCCCCTCCCCCGTGGACCGCCTTTTCAGTTTTTGAAAAAACAAAAGAAAATGATTGAAAATTCAAAAAATAAAATTCTTTGAAAGGCCCATGTATTATGCCATCTAGTTTTAGTGAAAAATTTAAAAAAAAATGAATTTTTATATATTATGCAAAATGGCATCATTTTTCGGTAAAACTGGAATTCTGGTTACATACGACCTCCGATGAAAAACTTTTTTATATCAAAAAGTATCTACGCGAAATTTCCTATTCGAATTCAACACTTATGGTCGTTTAGACAAAAATTGGATTTGTCAAATGCAAAACAGAAACATGACTTTTTTCAGGTTTTAGATTTTGATGAAAAAATAAAAATTTACCCCCGGCGCACCACCTTACTAGGTGCGCCGGTGGTAACCTTACGTATATAAGTTGAATCCGGGGTCCTCCTCTTCCCCTTCCTCATTTACCCCCTCTTCTCCTCTCCTCCTCTTCCTCTCTTCTGTTTCCTCTTCCTACTCTTTTCTCATCCTTCTCTCCTCTTCATCTAATGTCGCCTCCTCCTTGGCGTCAAGCTCCTCCTCGGCCTCGAGCTCCGACAGCCACGCCACCTCAATCTCCTCCTCGGCCTCCAGCTCCGACGGCCGCGCCGCCTCGAGCTCCTCCTCGTCCTTGAGCTCCGACGGCCGCGCCACCTCGAGCTCCTCCTCGGCCTTGAGCTCCGACGGTCGGGCCACCTCGAGCTCCTCCTCCAACGACCATGCCGCCTCGAGCTCCTCCTCAGCCTCCAACGAGGCTGCCGACACGTCGATGACCACGGTGCCGACACGCCGCCTTGAGCTCCTCCTTGGGCTCAAGATCCTGATTTGCCAACTAGGACTCGATTGCTTTCATGTTTGAACGTAGGGGCCTGCTTGTAAAAGTGCCCCCGCGAGGCTTTTTTTGTTTCGTGGAAAACTTACTGCCGGCGCACTAGACAGGTGCGCCGGCACTAGCCTATTATCACCGGCCCGTTCCCACCGGCGGGCGCTGGTGCGCTGGCAGTAACCAAATTTGGTGCACCGGCAATAGGTGTTTTCCTAGTAGTGGCAAGAGGAAAAAGCTAGGTACGGTTGACTTCTCAGTCCCACTCTAGATCTTATGTCTAACACGGCTATAATGACACAAGAATTGCTATACGGTATTCGTTATTAGTCCTAGGTGGATATAAACCTAGTTGCAATGGAATCTCCACCAAATTCATACCACATGGTTTCATTACCCACCACAGAGTATTCATAATTGGGGAAGTAATACTTTGCTTTGAAATGAAGGAATGATAAGTATAGTACTTTGCAAGAAATTTGATAAAAATACTCAAATGGCATGAGCAAGTGATGAACTTGCGTGGATACTGCAAGGTAGTGCAGTTGGATTGTTTAGACTGATCGTTGTTCTCGATTTCTGAAAATTAGCATCATTGTTCGGTAAGGGCAATGTTTAAAGATCCAAATTATGCATGATTTAGTGTTTTAGTTGTTATTACCCCCTATGTGATGTTTTAAGTTTCAAATTTTCCTAATTTGAGTGATTGAAGATTTTTAATTTATTGAGGTTTAAGGACTTAATGGTAATTTCTATAAATACCATTTAAGTCTTTTCTTATTTTAAGTAATTTAAGAAATCTTTTTCTAAAAAAAATATTATTCTTTTTTAGAAAATAAATTGATTTAAAGATTTTCTTGTATTTCCTTATTGTTTAAAATAAGAAATATTTTAATGTTAATATTAGGATTATATTTTAGAATTTTTTATAAAGGAATACAATAGGGGAAACCCCTACAGTGATTTTTTTAAATAATAAGAACTCAAATCTGCGTGCGTGGAGACTTGAACCTGGGTGGTTGGATTGTACATCGACTTCCCTAACCAAGTGACCTAGGCTCACTTCTTTTATATTTCTTGTATTTAAAACTATTCTAAGAAATAATAATTACTATTATTATTAGATTTTTCTTATTATTCCTATTTTCATTGTATTTGTAGGGTTTTCTTTTGGTTTTTAAATATTTTCTTGATTTATTTAATTACACTGTTGGTGGAAAGACGAAAATACCCTTGGGCCAACTGGTTAGGTCAACCATATGGTTAGACTGGACCACCTCCCCAAGCTAGCCCATCGGCCCCATTTGTTATTTGTTGCAACTATTGTTGTTGGTCCAACTGGTCAGGTCAACTATATGGTTAGATTGGACTAGCTCCCCAAGCCAGCCCATCGGCCCCATTTGTTGTCCGTCGCAGCTATTGTTGTTGGTCCAACTGGTCAGGTCAACCATGGTTGCCGTTCGCGGCTACTGCTGCTCTAGGTTAGAGTTCCTCCTCATCTATGTCTCCTCTCCTCTTTGTTACCACTTCCTAGTAGCACTACTGGACTAGTTTGGTTGTCAATTTGTCCCAGTGACAGCAATTCCTAGCTAGTGGTGTTTCGTGGGCAACTAGCTGCGATGTGTTGTTCTCTGCCAAGTGCTAGGAATCCGTATTGTTATCAATGACTTGGCTAAAGGATCATTGGTTGGTGCTTATTGATATTAGCTTTGGTTCTATGACTCTTTGACATGTGCTCTGCTAGGTTGCCTTGTTATACTATTAATTAATTGTGCTGCTTCCGGTGCTCATAAAAGGCCATGGATTCATGTGGTTGTGATTATGACATGCTCAGTGGCCACTGTGGGATACGCTCTGCTCATCATGTCCCTATTATTGGTGATTCAAGGAAGTTTTCCTTGATGGCTAGGTGTATTCTTTGAGTTAGCTGGTATTTGCTTAGCTATTGACAGCCAATGCTTTATTGGAAACTATACCTAGATCTGAACCTATGGTAGTGATGATTTGGCTGGTGGGTTTGGTGTTTATCGCTATTAAGGAAGTGACCTTAGTAGTAGAATAACTATTACAAGGTTGATATTCATTGTTTATCAAAGATTTGGATGGATTTGATTTGAGGGACATCTTTTACAGTAGGTGATCGAAATCTTTCATTGCCACTGTGAATAAATATGGATATACACAAACCTTCTGATGGTTTTAATGGGCTAGGGTAGCTAGGTGATCTGTAGTCTTCTAGTGGCTTGATGCTTATCTATTGTGCTTCCTGGTTGTGCTCCCATTTTTCCTAAGATTGCACAAATTTACTGTAGCTACTTTAATTCCCAGCTACACTTGGTCCGTGACCAAGTGATGATAAACTATTTTAACACTTTCTGATCTATATCTGATTAGCAAAACCATGAGCTAGAAATGGAACAAATCCTCTCGATTGTTCCATGGTATATGGTATACGTCACTCCAACTCCTAGATTATCTGTGTTGTTGGTTGTTGGTCTTCTGGTGCTGCTGCTGATCTTGCCCTTCTCCTCCTTGATCTACTGATGGCTGGATCTTGCCTTAGGGCTCCATTTTGCTTAGTGGTTCTTGGTGGTTCCGGTGGTGTGGTACTAGTGTTGTCGATGGATGCTAGGGTCTAGCTATAAAATGATATTTATAGCATTGGCAGGGCTTTCCCTAGTCGACACATAGCCCAGTGACTATGATGTGTGCTTGTTGCTTGGTAACTTGAGCTCTGCCTTGTGAGCTGCTTGGTACCATGGGATGGCTTCATCCCCAGGCTAACCTGAATAGGCTTCGATAGTGTTGGTATTGTCCCCGTGGGGATTTTTCTTAACTGTCAATTGGCAATTCTTCTTGTTTTGTTTTCTTTGTTTGTTTGCAGGTGATCAAGAATAAGATGCTCAAGATCAAGAAAATCTTAGATAGGTTTATATTCGTTTCAAATTTGACAACATTGTGATTTTCCTTTACTTATTTATTTTTGTAAATTATATTGGATAATGTAAAGAGAATGTAAATGTGTGTATTATTAAAAAAGCTCAAATGTTCACTATTGAGCTTTTATTGTAACAATATTTCATAATGTTAGTTTGAATCCAAATGGATGTCTTATTTTATATTCTTATTTGAATTCAAACTGTTCATTCGAATTCCAATTAATGTTATGATTTAAATGCTTATTTCCTTATTTATTTATGTGTTCATTCAAATTCAAATTAGAATATCAATTCAAATTCATTCTCGCTTTCAAAACCCTAAATTCCATAGATGTCATGTCGAAATTTATCAAACTCTCGTAACAACTAAACCCTAATTGCAACGAGATACAAACTTCGACCCCCCTAGGTTTTATGCAATTAAGCGCGAAAAATTTCCCGCTTTGCGATGCAATGCACAACACTTCTAAATTCTACCCCGCAATCATCTGAAAACCTGGGATGTTACATTGTCGCTCCAAAGAAACTATGCGAATCTAGGTCGAAGAGGACCAGGAACTCGGTGATATTTTTGCAGAAAAAATAAGAGAAAACCATATGCGAATCTTGGTTTGTATAAAAATATTTGTTGAAAGTGGGTCCTCCACTAATCAAACAGTTTGTTGCAACTTGCAAGTAGCTCGCTAGAATTTCACAAAAAGAATTAGGTGGCTAGAGACATTTGTGGCTCCAAAGAAACTATGTGAATCTAGGCCGAAGGGGACTAGGAGCTCTGTGAAATTTTGCAGGAAAAATAGGAGAAAGTTGACAGTGGGTCCTCCACTGACCAAACAGTTTGTTGCAACTTGCAAGTAGGTGGCTAGAATTTCAAAAAAAAGGGTAGCTTGCTAGAGATATTTGTCGCTCCAAAGAAACTATGTGAATCTGGGCGAAGGTGGGATTCGGTGATATTTTTTTACGAAAAGTACAAGAAAATCGGGACAAAAAATATTTTGACATTTTGTCGCTCCAAAGAAACTATGTGAATCTAGGTGAAGCCATGAAGGTGGGACTGGGTGATATTTTTGCAGGAAAAGCACAACAAAATTGGGACAAAAAAAGTTTTGTTGACAGTGGGATTTGAACCCACGCCCTTTCGGACCAGAACCTTAATCTGGCGCCTTAGACCAACTCGGCCATATCAACTTTATTGTATAACTTTATTTAGATGTCATTGAAGTATCTTGCGCAGCAGAAGGACGTCAACAAGTGAACAGGGCTATCCGTTTGCCCTATGATTCTTATACAAACTAAGCTAGCATGCAGTATGTAAAAGAGCAGTTCGATACAGTTCTACTAATCTCAGCTGGCACCACCAATTTCTTCTAGTTTCATGTCCGGTAAAGTTCATTCATTTCTACATTCAAATGAAACATTGGGCCAGCAGTGTCAACACGCCATCCGGACTTTTTACAACCCAGTAAGCTGGCCTGGAAGCCACCTTCCTGGACGTAAAGCAAGCAGTCTAGCGTAATAGGCTACCAAAAAAATGTCAAAAGTCGCTAATCTGTTCCTTTTAATGAATTGCAGGAAAACCCTTTCCTCCTAAGATGTTTCGACAAAAAAAAAAGACAGCACAGCTCTGAACACTTCCGGGTAAACTTGTCTGCACCTTCTTAACTCTAGGTCTGCAACTCAACAGCATTGCACCGGCTGCAAGGCTACACATCATCTAGCTCCATAACACGGGCCTGGACTGGAAGCAACATTCCTCGATGTAAAGTAAAGCAAGCAGTATGCCGTGCACTCCGGAAAACATCTACGATAAGTGCTTAACAGCCGGGTACCTAAACCTAAGCTTCTCAAAGAAAAAAGACTGTCTGCACGTTGATCACCACAGCTTCTAGTGTAATGCAGCTGAACAACTTCTAGGATAAGTGCCTAATAGGGTAACACCGGCGGCAAGGCTCCACAACATTCAGCTGAACTGTAGAGGGAACTTTTCCCTTGATGTGTTTTCTGATTGCCAAGACTGATTTATGGGCGTCCATGGGTTTAGCCAAGAAGGAGCATTTGTCTGATCTGTTATAAGAACATTTACTAGTAGCAGCATCAAACCGATCATCGGTGGTGTCCAATGTAAGGCCCTCGAGTGATGATGAATTCTTGAGAATATGGCACGTCAGCTCAACCAAGCTCTTCCAAGAGTAGAATCTAGATATCTTCACTCTCTGGAGCTTATCATGATGGTATCCTGCCCTCTGCTGTAGCTGCGAGGGATTGTCAGAAAGCAATTCACCGATGGTATGTTTAAATGCCACTACCTGAAGATTTAAAAAATAATTAAAACCTGAATTAATGGTTAGACCATCGAGACTTGTTATATTTGCAGGACTGAGTGCATTAAAAAAATATTTGCAGGATGGACAATGACTTACACGCAGGTCGAATGTCTCCAATAAAGGAGCTGCATCTAGAAAAGAAACCAGAGAAAAATAATCATAGGCCCCAATAATACAGATACCCACGTGCTTCAAGTGGAGGAACTTGCTAGGGTAGAACGCCATAGTTGTATTGACCAACTGCATAAAGATACAACATGTTAATTAATATTACGAGGTGATGAATAACCACAAAAGGTTCTAGTATATGTACCTCATTATATGAACATATTTTAAGAGTTTCAAGATTCGGTACACTGTATGGAAGCTCTTCACGTACATAATGGAGGAAGCGGTAACATATCATATGTAGGTTCTTTAATCGCAATGACTCTCCCAGTGAGACCTCTACTCGGACACCTTTAAAGTGAAAACTATGAATGTTTGGAGCTTCATTCCTTAGCATCCGCAGTCTGTGGCACTCTAACACCTGCAGGTAGCTGAGCCGCTGCAGCCAGGAAGGTATCTTCATGTAAGTTATCTCGGGGCATCTCGTGAGTTTCAACCGCTCCAAAGCAACACAGCTGGAAAGAAGGCACCCTAACTCGTCCCCCGTGATTCGAACCCAATCAAAATGCAGCTCCGTCAGGTTTCTCAAGCAACAAAGGTTATCTGTAGGACGGACGGCGCAGTGAACAAGGTGAAGATACCGGATCGAGCTTCTATTCTCATCAGATAAAACAGGGCAAGGGAAGCTGACAGCTTCCTCCTCAGGCATCACAAGGGTAAGTTTTTTGATGCCTGGTGTAACCGCTACCGGAAGCCACCCATGGAGATATTCATTGACGTTGGGCTTGCAGCAACGGGAGAAATCAAGCTCGAATGTCTTCACACCGATGCCCGAGTGTTTTTTCAAAATGTCATCAACTGTGCAGGTGAAACCTCTGTCCCTCGACCTGCCCATTATTTTGGTGTTGAATATGAGGTTGGGATAGCATCTCCAGGAGCATAGAAAGGCACGAGACACGCAGGCAGCACAGGCAGCATCCCGCAGCGTCATTAGGGAAAGTATATGACACCAAATGTCCTGCATGCACAAGAGTGGGAGAAGAGTAAAAAACATTAGAATTGTAAAGTAAAATGGCTACTATCATTGGCGTGAAGGAGTGGGAGCCAATATGGAGTAGCATTCTAGTAGTGAGCATTGTAGAGACATGTTTTTTCCAATGGACAATATAAATTGATAAGCATTTGTGTAAATCAGGATGCCTGGAGGATGTTTTATTGCAGAATAGCGTGCAACATTAAATTGATGTGACAAAGAATCAGATCCAAACATATAAAATTATAGTACATATAAATAACAGCCAGAAAGCACATATACATAGCAGATAAAAAAGAATGGTCACTAAAGGAAGTATATAGATGCATTTCGATTATAGATACATCAGTGTCTAGAAAAGGTTGAGCAAGTTATTTTGGGATGGAGGGAGTACAATTTTTTGTTGCTAAACAGTGCTCTATGAAGCCAGGAAAATGTCCATATGAAGCAAAAAAAAAATGTTTACAGAAACCTTGGTTACACACACCGCAAAAATTATTACTCCCTCCGTCCATTAATTGATGTCGGAAGGTTCGTCTAAATTTCTATGCACTAAAGAGTGTCTAGATACATTTAATTTAGACAAAAATTTCGACATCAAAAAATGAACAGAGGTAGTAAATTAGTACTCCCTCCATTCCAAATAATTTTACGCTCTAGCTTTGTACTAAGTAAAGCACTTCTTTAAGTATGACTAAGCCTATAGAAAATATATATCAACATCTAGAACACCAAATTAGTTTCATTAGATTCATGGTTTAAACATATTTTGCAGATAAATATTTAATGTTGTAGATACTAGCATATTTTTTTATAACTTGGTCAAACATAGAGAGGTTTTCCTTAAAACAAAGCTAGAACTTCAACAATTAAGAACCGAGGGAGTATTACAGTCGCACTTATTCAAGTGTTACCAAAACTAATCACACGGCCAACTCTCTCTATTCTGAATTTCTGATTATTACGCATACTAGACATGGTTCTGAGCTTCCAGATATTCCCGGTCCATACATGTTGAAAGTCTATGCTAGATATATTATCAAGAGTTTCAAATTTTAGTAGACATAGAAGAGCATGCAGCCAAAATGGATAGCAAAAAAGAGAGGTATTTTGACCGTAGACGAGCAGTTTTCTGCCGGAAAGTTCAAATTTGGAACTGAGATAGTTGCAATAGAACATAAGTAGTAGTGCAACAGGGCTGTAGATGATTACAGCAGTAAGAGACGTAGTTTCTTGTTTAGCTAGCTACCATGTCTGGACAATCCACGGAGCATAGGTGTTTATGCTGTACCTGTGGAAGCTCTTGCCCTGAATATTTGCTTCTTTTGCCATCGTGAGAATCATCGTATTGGTTGCAGGGTGATCCCTTTCTTCTGCCCAATGCAGTCGATTCGTCTAGAACAAAAAAATGGCTGTGGTTAGCACCACCAATAAAAGAACCAGTTCCAGTAAGAAGAAAATACTCTATGTTTGAAAATAATCTGCTATTAAATCCTTCCGTCTGTAAAAAATTGCTTAATCCTTTCACCTATAGAAACGATGAAAAGGGATGTGTCTAGTCTAACACAAAGCACGCTGGAGCACCCACGAGTCAGTGATTTCCATATCCTCTCCCCCAACAGTCATTGCTAAGTGCCTCGCTAGGTACATCTCAAAACTCACAACGTAGTCCCCTGGGCACATTTTTCGCTGGATCCAGTGGCAGTGGCGCACAAGGGGATTCCAAAGAGAAGGCAGATTTTCGAGTCCAGCGGTCCAGCCGCGGAGAAATTATTGGGGCGTACGAGAAAGAAGACGAACGTGTTCCTACGTCTGGGGAATTTTTTCGAACGGCGTAGATGTTCGGGTCCGCGACGCTGCTGTGCCAAA
Organism: Lolium rigidum; assembly: GCF_022539505.1. Lineage (NCBI taxonomy): Eukaryota > Viridiplantae > Streptophyta > Magnoliopsida > Poales > Poaceae > Lolium > Lolium rigidum. The sequence goes on along the minus strand of NC_061512.1, from coordinate 239,931,227 downwards.
ATCAATCGGGGCAGGCGGCTTACCGTCGATCTGGATTTCCCGAAGAGGCTGCTCCGGCTGCCCCATGGACCGATTCCGACGGCAGCTCTCCCAATCAGAATCTGCCCCCAAACTTGAGCTCACGCGGATAAGAAGGGGAGGAACCGGAAAACCAACTCCGCCATGGATTGCGCGCGAGTTTGGTTCACTTGCTTTTTTGAGGATCAGACGACGAGGAGGACACGGATTCTTTTTTCCCCCTCTACGAGGTACGACCAAGAACGAAGATGTATGCGGAAGCCAGAATGACATAGTTCGTGGCCCGTGAGCATATACGGCCCAAGAATTTACTCCCTCGTCTCGCGCGTGTTATGTTTCGATTCGCCTATATGCAGTCCTTGATTTACAGTTTACAAATTCTTTGCCTTGAAAAGGGTTTCCATTAATCGAATATGAGCATATTGTAACTTGCAAGGACACATTTATACCCACCCTACTCACGTATATGTTGCTAAGTTCTATGTGGATGTTGTTTTTACATGACGAGCTTGCGCCAGCCTAGACACTCTCATAAATCACACGAAGGAATTTACAAAGGAGCCATCACAAGTTGTTAGAGGGTCAGCGAAGGCTTAGATATAGATCTAGTTACGAATTTTATCATATATAAAGAATTCGCGAGCGTTCTGTTAGGAAGTAGTTGAAATTAGAAAGTAGCGTTAATTTTAAGCTAACAACAGTTAGGAATTTCTTAGGCTAATTGCTAGCTTTGCCCATTGCCGAAGAGGCATCGTTTCTATTAGAAACACATCATGACCATTAGAAGAGACACCAAACTTGTAACCAACTTATCATTGCCACTGGTCTGGGACTATAAATACCGACAGATCATCATCAATTGAAATCACTCGTTCACTTTCAATCTCTCCGTTTCTACTCAGGTTCAACCAAGCACATGTGGCATGTTAGGTAGGCAATTTTTCTTCCACAACCAAATGATTTCATGGTTGACTGGTTGAGTCATGCCCAGTTTTTCTGTTGTGCATGTACGTGCACTACTTCGTCCAGTTTAGCGGCGCACTCCTTCACATTATCATGCCCATCTCTAGCGAAATCACTCCATCTTTCCGTATGGCTGACTGGAACTCGTAAAAAAAAAAAGCTTCCAGATGGTCCATTACGAGCGCAAAACATTTGAGCTCCATAATACCACAAAGAGTCTTTGCATTTTCCCGCCCATGTTGATTATGTAGACATTCAAAAACTTTTTAATTAATAAGATGAAGCAAAGGTTTTCCATCAAAAAAAAAGTACACGTCCTTTTTACCCAACATACAATGTGTCATATACATGCCTAGTTGCCAAGTACATGTATTATATATCATTAAACGGAAAAAAGTACATGTACATCTTCATCATTGGTCATTTTGAGCTAGAAGTAGATCATCCTTGCACGGAGTATAGATGCACGAGTTAACCGTATATTGATAACCGCCTAGGCATGCTGGGGAAAGCCTACCCAAGCACTGCAACTTGGCGCTTCCTAGGTAGTAAGCGAACCCGTTGGAATAATTTCCCAAAAAATAATTTCCTTGTATGGATGATACCCCATCAACATTTTGATAGTCCCGTTGTTACCAATCCTTCCTCCGGTGTCAGTACTGCAATCATCATCAGAAGAGTCCCATCCGTGATCTAGTATGTCATTTGATACTCCCTCACTTGGGGTTAAGATCCAAGACGTGCCAACAACTTCTCTGCCATGATGTCGTGTACCTTGTTGTGAAAAGGAGGGTCTGAGGTCAACTTGATGCTTTAGCTCCCATTCCGGTATTTTGCACGAGTCGGATGCTACGTGCAATACCCATATCTGAAGTCGGTACCCCTGGAGCGCGGTGTAGTAGATACCCTGCTTGGATTTTGCCAAATACACATTGGGTATAGTGTTATAACCAGCAAATGTCGACATTGGTTCCCAAAAAGACGTATCTACTAATCTTGGAGTTTTGATCACTGTATAATTCCCCTCCAGCAATGAAAATCTGCCAAGGTGCCAAAGAATGTTTAACATACAAGTCTTAAAAGCACCAAGGACAACGAAGGAAAAGAGTCAGCAACTATGCATAGCGCATTTTTTTTACCTCATGATGAATCCACCCGGCCAATTGAGATAGAGTGCTCCCTGCCAGTACACGGCGGCGTAGCCCCGAAGGGCTCTGCCACAAGTTGGTTGCCCTTGCTTAGACCATATCTTAGACACTGTGGTCACTGCATCGCCTTGTCGGAGGAAGCACCTCTCCTCCCACATGCCGGTTTCTGAAGAGAACACCTGAAGAGCATACGAGTACGGCGGCCACTCCATGGAGCCCACAGTCTCCACCTGTTGTTCATAACTTGCTCGTAGAGATGGGGGAAGGTTCTCGGTGTAATGAGTAAGGGGATCATAGCGAGGCGGCACTGGCTTGCAAGGCACCTCGGGGAAGTACATGACGCGGTAGTGCAGCGACACCGTCGGGTCGAACACGAGGTGCAGGCGATCGCGGTGGAAGCGTGGCACGTCCAGGTGCAGCGGGATCGCCGGCAGCGCTGCCCATCGCCGCGTCGCCGGGTTGCAGACGAACATGGTCCCCTGGTTTTGGTAGAGGAGGAGGCCGTTGCAGTGGTCCCAGACGTGCGTACCTCTCGTAAGCTTGTCTGCCGATATAGTGGGCACAAACTGAAGCGATCCGTCAATCGACGGCGGCGCCTCGGCGGCGGCGGCGCGGGAGAAGAAGTGGTGCATCATCTTGCCGATGAAGCTGACGAAGATGCCCTGCACGGGGCCCGGCGCGAGGTGCGCGAGCACGAGCCCGCGGCCGTCTATGACGTCGCGCCAGCTCCTGCACACGCGCCGGCACGCGGCGAGGCGACGCGGAGGGACGCGCGAGAGGATTTCGTCGAGCACCTCGTCAGGGAGATCCATTGCTACGTCTGGTTAGGCTGGCGTGGCGGCGGTAGGTTTAACAGCCGAGGCGGAGGCCGGCCTTGGCCTTGGAATTTGTTTCGGAGTTTCTGGTTTCTACAGGAGATCAGGCAGTCCGCAGAGTTTTAATCTGACGAACATGGGCTGGACTCTCACCGATATACGCAACAAATTTCAGATTCGCCCCTGCGCCTGAAATCTCATAACCGCCCCTTGAGGCCTGGGCTGAATCTCATACACCATTGCAAAGTCTGGCGGATGATTTATAGCTCATTTCACATACTCCGGTATTTATTATGGAAGCAATTACCTGTGGATATGCAGGCGAGAATTTTCTTTACTCTCTCAATATATATTATAAATGCATATATATTAAAAGATCAGTGCACATATATCATGTCCGACCATCTTAAGTTTTCAAAGAACAAACACAGAATGACCACTTTTTAGCTAACACCCCAGCGTGATCTGCAACATCAAGTTGGGCCCTACATTTCTCGCAAAAGAAAAGTTGGATCACTACTACAAAAGTAAAATAAAATGTTGGATCAGCCGGGAATGGCAATAAACAAGCTTGCAAGGTCAAGGACGTGGTAGACCTTGCCATCAAGACTTCAGTCACAGTTGCTGAATGCAGCTGATAGAGGTGAAATGAAATGCTCCATGGATTCGAGCTGTGGCAAGTATCAATGTGGAACAAGCAACTTATGTGAGGAAACGAAAATGACAACCAAAATAGGCTCTTACGAGTCGTTCCTCGCTTTGCCGTCATATATATATACTACTCGTTGCACTTAATGAACTTGTACACATCACAAAGGAATAAAGGAAGGCATGTCTCGAAGTTCAACCAAAGATAAGCTAAAACTGAAGAACAACGGAATGAAGATTGGACCGTTCAGACACCGCTTGGAAACATATTGGAACATTCAGATTGGTGGCCACTGGAGGTTTCTAACCACACCGAGCACGAATAAAAGACACACTACACTGGTAACCAATTGATCATGTAAATTTCCTACCACAGCGCCGGCTGCAAGGCTTCACAACATTCAACTCAACAGAAGAGGGAACTATTCCCTCGATGTATGTTCTTATCGCCGATATCGCTTTTGGAATGTCCATGTGATTACGCATGGGATAGCATTTGGATGACCCGGTGAGACCACACTTATAATGGCCTCTAGTGGTGTCCAGTGTAAGGCACTCGAGTGATGTTGCATTCTCGAGAATATGGCAAGCCAGCTCGACCAAGCTCTTTTCAGAGTAGAACCTAGCGATATTCACTCTCTGGAGCTTGCGATGGCGGTATCCTGGCATTCGCCGAAAAGGTGAGATGTCTCCAAAAATCGATTTACGGTCCACACGCTCTGACGGTATTGATACCTGAGGATGAGAAGTAAAATGCTTGAATGGTTCGACCATAGCCAGTGATTATATTTGTAGGGTAAACAGTGACTTACACTCAGTATGAATGTCTCCAAGGAGGGAGCAGCATCAAGAAAACAAACCAGCGACAAATAATCATAGGTGCAACAAAGAGAAATTTTCAAGTACTTCAAGTGGAGGAACTTGCTAGGCGCCATTATGCTTTTGACCTTCTGCATAAAGATGGCACAGGAAAATCAATATTTCAAGGTATGACTAATGCTATATTCATATTGTTAGTTACCGTTATATTCATAATAATACAGTAGTTACTACTGGTATAATATTGCTATACCTCATAAGCAGAATGTATGGTAAGACTTTGGAGATTCGGCGCACTGATAGGAAGCTCTTTATGTGCATAATAGACGACGTCACGGGAACGGCCAATCTCTAGGCTTTTCAATCGCAATGACTCTCCAAGCAAGAGCATTAATTTTTTACCACTTAGCTTAGAACTGGAAATAGATGGAGCTTCGTTCTTTATCGTTCGCAGCTGGTGGCATTCAGATACCTGCAGGCAGCTGAGCTGCTGCAGCAGGAAGGGTAGCTTCAGACAAGTTATCTCAGAGCATTTCCTGAGCTCCAAACGCTGCAGAGAATCACAGCTGCAAAGAAAGCATTGTAACTCATCTCCGGTAATACTCACGTCACACAGATGCAGTATCGTCAGGCTTCTCAAGCTACCGAGTCTGACTGTGGGACGGATGGCACAGTTCTCAAGGTGAAGATACCCGATGGAGCTCCTACTCTCATTGGACAGAAATGAGCATGGGAAGTTGTACACTCCCTTCCTTGAAAACATCTTAAGGGAGAGTTCCTCGATACCTGCTGTAATAGCCATCTGAAGCCAGCTATCAATATAGCTGCTGGCCTTGGCGTTGTAATGATTAGTAAAGTCAAGTTTGAGCTTCTTCAACCCCTTGCCTGAGTGTGTTTTCAGAATGTGATCAACTCTGCTGATGAAACCCCTGCTGATTCCAGCACGGCCTAAATTGAGCTGATCAAATATGAGGTTGGGATGGCATTTCCAGGAACGAAGGAAGGCATGAGACACAGAAGCAGCGCGGGCAGCATCTCGTAGCAGCATTAGGGAATGTATGTGAGACCAGATGTCCTGCATGCACAAGCATGGAGAAAAGGTTGAAACATTGGAATTGTAAAGAAATGGTTACCTTAACTAGAGTCAATACAAGTATACGGAGTACTGTTCTAGTGAATTAAGAACTGTATAGAGAAGTTTTCTTCCCCCACTAATTAATTGTTGCCACACCCATGTAGTAGTATTGATTAACTACGGTGAAACATTGGTTTCTGTGCAGCAAGATGCATGGGAGATGTTTTTGTTGCACAACAGCATGCTATAAAAATGTCTATGCAAGAAAGAAAGGACATGACCCAAACACATTAATTTCATGCAGATAACAAAACGTACAGCTGCGTAACACCCAGAAAGCTCATGAAATAGAATTCAACAGCTTTGGCAGCTACCAAGTAATGCATGGCGTAAACCTTGGTAACTAAGATGAGAAGATAATAAATAGAATAGACAAGATAAACTAGACAAGACTAGTTTAGATTGAACAATATTCGTGGAGATTCAGAAAAACTCGTCATATATACTTGGACTAGTGCGCATATTAGTGATATCAATTAACTAGTGCAAACTGTGAAGCCAGGAAAAAGTAAATCTGCAGGTGAAACATGGATAAAATTTCTTTTTTCTTGCTGGGGCTTGTTTATACCCCAATAAATAAAAATCCCATTGCAGTGAACAAAATTAATCATTCCCCAAAAATTTCTATTCCGAACAAGCGACTACACTCTTATATAGATCCATATATTGTCCAGCATTTATGTCATGGTTTTAAATAGCCGGCTATAGCCTTTCAGGAGACCTGCCACTCCGGCTATGCCCTTTGTAGGCTAAATGAGAAAAAACCGCTAGCCGGCTATAGCCTAATTTAGCCCCTGTTTAGCCTCTAATTTGGCCGCTAAACCTCCTATATTTTAAATTTATCTTCTCTTTTATTTTTTATTTCTTGTTTTCCGAATTTGCAGTCAGTATAATTAGATAAAACTTGTGAGTTGAATATCTGAATACTTGTTTGCCTTGAATAGTTAAATAAGTTGTATCACGAATCGTATTTGAGTCATAGTTTTCCTCTTCTTTTGGTAAGATATGACAAAAATATTTCAAATTTTTTGAAAAAAGGCTAAATGGAATAGTCCGCTATAACCCAGCTATAGCCTTTTATAGTCTCTAAAAAGATTGCGGCTAAATGAGATAGCCGGCTATTTTAAACTATGATTTATGTACATGCAGAAGAAGACATAGCTACTAATGCAGCAGGACTGTCGAAAAATGCAGCGCTAAAGATCTCATAATTAATCTGTACTAATCTAGCATATATCAACAAATTTGTGCACTATAGAAGTCATGGTGATCATCATGGTTTCACTTTCAGTTTCAGTATAGGTATTTCATGGTCAGCAAGTACTTAACGATGTACCTCAGGAAGTTCTGGTCCTGAATATTTCATTATTTTGCCGCCATGAGCATTGTCATCCTGATGGCTGGGGGATCTCTGTCTTTTGGTTGATTCATCTGCAACACGCCATTTCTTGCAGTAAGCGCAGGCAGATGCTAACAGAATGTACGAGTAAGAATTTTCCAACATACAGCAATTACTTGAACAATTTGAAAACAACATCAGGTATTAGTGGCAAATAAGGAGCTAGTATAAGAGGGCAGCTTACTGGAGATCTGGATCGGGCGAAACCGCTGCCTCTCCTCCATGAACTCCAACTGGCCCATGGGATGACCGGTACAAGACATCGGAATTGTCGATGGCCGAAAGCGTCGTGTTCTACTCGACGAGATGACCGGTACAAGACATCGGAACCCGAATTTGAATCCAACGAGGCGGCGTTACCTACTGTGATTTCGTGATGAGAAGAACCCAAGCGGCTATCCCCGGTTCTCTTTTTTGAGGGTTTCGTTTTGACAGGGATAGGAGATTAAGAGCGGAAACTGCAGCCCGGGTCTTGGCCTAAAATGACTCGGAAAACTCGGAAACAACCAGCCCGGCCCGGTCTCTTGGTCTAGAATGACCCGGGCTAACACATCCATCCAACAATTTAGAAGCCGCCCAGTCCCCTAGCAGGCTTCTGCTCCTTGGGCCTTTTGAAAATCTCTTAGTACTCCTGCATAAATTCATTTTCTCTATCTTAGTAAAACAACATGCAGTTTTGTGTCTGTTGTTCTTGGGGAAAAATGTTGGATTTTTAAGAATCACATGCGATTTATAGATGTGCTAGGGTCTATCGCGTTATCTAGATAAAGCAATAGATTGTTCTAGCTAGTAGAGTATTTTCTTTCTCTTTTCTTTTATGATGGAAGACAATACGTCCTCCGATATAAAATAATTGCTCACAAATACATGTATCTACATGTCTAGATATATCCGTTTCTTGGGTAATTATTTTGAACTGAAGGGAGCATTTTTTTTCATTCGTTATTGGGAGTATAGAGAATACTAGGTTAGTATTAGACTATTAGTGCACATGATTTCACATCACGTGAAAACAAAAGCTAAAGCTAAGACGTGTTAGAAGAGAAACTTAGGGACTAGATCTTTAGAAAAATATACACCAATCAACTTAGCAACTAGCTAGGATAACATGAACCATGATCACAAGCCGCCTGAAGCCCCCGAAGAACACCTATTAACCATGAGTCCCACTGGTAGAAAAAAGGCCTTCCGGACAGCCCCATTAGTCGCGGAAATGCAAGAACCGCGACCAATGGGACCTTTAGTCGCGGCTCGGGTGGCGAACCGCGACCAAAGGGCTGGGCCCAGGGTGCTCGGTGGCCAGCTGGTGGACGGGAGGGGCTTTAGTCGCGGTTGGCCAGGCCAACCGGGACTAAAGGCCTTTAGTCGCGGTTGGCCAGGCCAACCGGGACTAAAGGCCCTCCCCTATATATACCGACCAGCCCACAGCACTTAGCCATTTGGTGCCACTTCTCTTCACAAACTTCACAAGGGGGTGTTGGTTTGCTTTTGGCTCCTCTTATGCACACAAGGTGTTTGATGAAATGCCCCAAGAGCATGAAACCAACATGATATGAAGTGTCGGAGCCACACTTGATCGAGCTTCCTCATTTATTTTTTCCTCCTCGATCGCGGTTAGCAACTTGAACCTTTCATATGTGTCATTGATAAAATATGCATGTGTGTAGTTCATTAATTGTTTAATTTCTATTTAGTTTAACAAATGCATGATGGTTAATTATATATTTTATATTATAATAATGCGGATGAATCGGCAATGGATGTACGCTAACCGACTCTCCGGCGAATTCACTACGGGTTTGAAAGATTTCCTCGTAGTGGCTAATGCGAACAAGCAGGGGGGTTTTGTTATCTCGTCCATGTGTTGGCCGTAAGAATCGGAAGGGTTACTCTTCCTCAAGGGAAGTTCACCCGCACCTGATTCGGCATGGTTTCATGCCAAGCTATAATTGTTGGACCAAGCATGGAGAAAGAGGGGTTATAATGGAAGAGGATGAAGAAGGGGATGATTTCATCGATGAAAGCTATCTTGCTCATTTCGGTGATACTTTCATGGAGGATGCTTGAAGGTGAAGGGGAAGGTGAAGGGGAAGGTGAAGAAGAGGCACGTGATGAGCCCGTTGATGATCTTGGTCGGACCATTGCTGATGCACGGAGACGCCGCAAACCGAAAAGGAGAGGGAGAATTTGGATCGCATGTTAGAGGATCACGAGAAAGGCGCTGTACCCCGGATGCGATGATGGTCCGAAAAAGTCTGGGCTGCACACTCGGATTTGTTGAAATGGAAGGCACGAGCGTGTGTAGCCGACTCGGCATTTGAAAACTTGCTGAAAATGTTGAAGAATATGTTTTCAAAGAATAACGAGTTGCCCGCCGATACGTACGAAGCAAAGAAGGTTGTCTGCCCTCTAGGTTTAGAGGTTCTGAAGATACATGCATGCATCAACGACTGCATCCTCTACCGCGGTGAATACGAGAATTTGAATGAATGCCCGGTGAATACCGCGGTGTCCATTTTCGAATGATTTGATTGATTCGAGATAGCACTGATGATACATGAAATTTGGAGTGATTTAGTCATACTCCTGCCTAGGCGTATAATATGCATACTCGTAGTCTTCATAGGTTGCCGCCGTCGTCGTCGCTGCTGTCGTCGCTGTCGTCGGGCGGCGCTCGTGGCTCGAACTGAGGGTAGCGCAGGCGGGGGATATCGCCGGCCGTGATGTAGTCCATGACGCTCCGCGAGTCCGGCCGTACCACCATAGCCGACGGCCGGCCTCGTGGAAGTTCCCGGGAGGCGAGACCGTCCTCCTCATACTCGGCGAGCGCCCTCTCACGCCGATTGATGAAGAAGGCGTCCCAAGTATGCTTGGTTATCGGGATGCCGGCGGGGATTCATCCGGCTGCTCCGGCGTGAGGTCGAGGTAGTAGTGGTTCGTGATGGCCGCCGGCGCGCGCGTACCACGAGGGACGGGAGGGACCGGCACGCCGCCGGCGCTAGGCTCCAGCCGGCGGGAACGCGGTAGCCCGGTGGACAAGGGTAGTTCGAGGCGCAAAGCTCCTCCACCTGCTGGTAGGTTAGAGTGGGTGCGGTGGAAGCTATGAGAGATTGATGAGAGATTGTAGAGATGTGATAATGCTGGCCAAGCCGGGCTACATATATGTAGTGAGAAATGGCGGGAAAAATGGGAGCGGGAAGACAGGAGGCGGGAAGAAAGTGGCGGGAAGAAAGAGGCGGGAAGAAAGAGGCGGGAAGAAATTGGCGGGAAGAAATTGGCGGGAAGAAAGAGGCGGGAAGAAAGAGGCGGGAATAAAGAGGCGGGAAGAAATTGGCGGGAAGAAAGAGGCGGGAAGAAAGAGGCGGGAAGAGGGGGTGCAACTGTGACGCGTGGGTGGACGCACTGCTCGATGAGATAAAGCATGTAGCGGGGCCGGAAAGACAGAGGCGGGAAGAGGGGGCCGACGGAAAGACAGAGACGGGAAGAGGGGCCGGCGGAAAGACAGAGGCGGGAAGAGGGGCCGGCGGAAAGACATAGACGGGAAGAGGGGGGCGGAAAGATTTTTAAATGAATTAGTTTTATTTTTCTGAATTTTTGATATATTATTTCTATTTTTTAGATTTTTAAATGAATTAGTTTTATTTTTCTGAATTTTTTGATATATTATTTGTATTTTTAAGATTTTTAAATGAACTAGTTTTATTTTTCTTTAATTTTTGATATATTATTTGTATTTTTCAGATTTTGAAATGAATTACTTGTATTTTTCAGAATTTATTGATATATTATTTGTATTTTTAAGATTTTTAAATGAACTAGTTTTATTTTTCTTTAATTTTTGATATATTATTTGTATTTTTCAGATTTTGAAATGAATTACTTGTATTTTTCAGAATTTATTGATATATTATATGTATTTTTAAGATTTTTAAATGAACTAGTTTTATTTTTCTTTAATTTTTGATATATTATTTGTATTTTTCAGATTTTGAAATGAATTAGTTGTATTTTTCTGAATTTATTGATATATTATATGTATTTTTAACATTTTGAAAAATAAAAGTAATTTGAAAAAAAACCTTTAGTCGCGGTTGGCCTCACCAACCGCGACTAAAGGTTATTTTCCGCGGGAAATGAAAAATGGCGAAAAATGGCCTTTGGTCGCGGTTGTGGGATCCCTTCAACCAGTGCAAACCCAAAAAAAATCAAGGGCCAAAAAGGACATGTCGATGTTGGCGGACTTCGGTGGAGTGGTGTTCATCTACCACATTGTTGGCGCTGAGTCTCAGTGGCATGGTGCTGCAGGGTATCGACGACAGATGCGGGATGATGTATACGTGCAGGAGGGTGGAGCCGTGCGGCGTCATGGTGGCATCGACGGCGGGTCTTGCAAGGTTAATGCGTTGATCTCTCTTGAAGATGGAGTCGAGGAAGACAGCGGGAGCAACTCCCGTGGCTTGTGCGTTGGCGTGCGCCGAGAGTCCGCTTGATCGGATGTGTTTCTCAACTGCTATTGGGCGGTCTGAGAAGGCATTTAGTTTTGGATGATTTGAGTTGGTGTATTGTCACCATCTTCATCCCACTGTAGGTATAATAAGGTTGCTTCGAGTTTGATCTTTTGTATTTTTTCTTGTAAAGTTTCGTCAATAATTTAATAAAAAAAGCCGTGTGCATCCTTTGGATGCAGAAGCTGGGACGATATTTCCCTCATTTTGAAAAAAAAAACGCGCCAAATAAGTTTCTTGAGTTCTTATGCTGACCTGCCATGGAACCCGGAGGGCATGGCCGTGTGGCATGACCTAGCTGGCTTAACTTGCACATCAGCCAGCAAGCATTTTACGAGGATGGCAACCGTAGTGGATTAGTGCTACTGCTAGTGGTAGTGCCATTGTAGGCCGTTGAATGGTTGTTGTGAGCATCTTGTGCGTGACGATGTAACGTAGAGCTTCAGCAATACTGTCGATGGAGTCAAATAGAGACAGACACACGGCCTCGTCGCTGTGCTCTGCCCCCAGCAGGCACGCCGTCGCCTCATCTCCATGCCTCACGGTTCCTCATTCCTCGAGAACATATCTAGTGATACCACATCTTATATGATACCATGATACTACTCTCTAGAATTTAAATTTTAAATGTTAAAAAAATTAAAACCAAAATTTTGGGTGTTCACAAGATGCGTCTCTACGTGCCCTGTAACTTTCATAACTAAATTCAAAACACTCTAAGAGAAACAAAAATGAGAAATCAAACATGAATAGTGTCACATAAAGACAAAAACACAAAATGCCACTATTCACATACAATTTGTCTTTTTTGTTTCTCTTGGTGTATTTTAAATTTAGTTGTGAAAAAACCAGAGAATGTAAACATACATCTTGTCAACAGCCACAAATTTTTTCCTAAATTTTTCGACATTTAGAATTCAAATTTTATAAAGTGGTATCATGGTATCATGTAAGGGATGGTATCACTAGATATTTTCCCTCATTCCTCGCACACTTCATAGCAATTTGTCTTCTTTTCAGGTGTTGTTTTGGCTCAAGGTCTAGATGCACTTATTAGAAAAATCACATTTTAAATCCACTTAAAAAATACTAAATTAAAAATCATGGGTGTACATCTGAACATTCTATGTTCGCTTGAAAATTTTAGCGGAGAAAAAACATTTTGTGTGTTCTATGTAAAAAAATACAAAAAATATATTTCATGAAAGCCCATTTGGAAGCATAAAATATTGTCTTTTTTACACATGCAACAAAAAATGTCATTTACTCATGAAATTTTGTGTGCCATCAAAGAATGTCAAGATTTTTCCCCATATTTTTTTGGAATTTTTAAACATTTTGAAATATGATTTTTATACAATGAGTGCATCTACACCTATGACCCAAAGTGAATATCCCTTTTCGACCTACATATATACTACTCTAGGTAGTTGCTTGGATGTGGTTATGCTCTCGCTACCAGCCAATGTCCTTCGTCACCATGGCAAGGATGAAGGATGGACTTGTGTTTCATTCATAACAAACAAAAAGATCGAGACAATAATGTTTTCACCTCAAAAGAGAAGACGACCATGTCACTATGGCTCACTTTGGGAGCTCAGTTTCAGTTAAAACAAAGTATTTCAAAACCATGATATTTCTGTGCCTGACAAAAGAAGAGAAGGCTGATGTCTTTGCACTAGTATCAAAATGATGACCTACAATAGTCGTGCAGAAATAGAATTAAATTTGAGGGATCTATTGAAACCAAATTTGATATATATCTGGTTGACTGTTTCTTATTATTATCCCATCTATATTTCTTATCACCTACAACTATCAAGTAGCCATGTTGTAAATCCATGATAAGACCTCATGCGATTCATATTTGTTATGAGACATTTGATATGCAGATGTAATTATGTGATCATAAAGAATTTTTTTAGAGTCTAATCCAATGTAATATATCTACTGTAGTGCTATAATCGGTTCAAACTACCTCTTTCGAACCATCAAATACATTTTTTCTTGCTTTCGTTATTTTGGTCTTCAATCTTTGAATTATTTGATCCAAAATGACTAGTTTCTTTAAAAATGAAGAATGTAGTTATTGTACTATTTCACTATGTACACCTATTAAAGTCTCTATCAAATGTTAAAATTGTTGCACTCTATTGTTGATAAAGATGTGCATGGTCATTTCTCATTTCGTTCTTACATTTAAACATTTTATTTGATTCATGCCCATGGTGACGTGAGAGAAAATAAAGTGAAACACATGTACTAATATTATTTCCATTTAACCGAGTTAGTTTTTTCTTCCAAAAAAAAATTCATTTTCGTTAGGGACGTCATGTTTCCCTTTTATTTTCTTAATATCCGTTATACAACACAGTTGTTACCTCGCAATCGGAATTTTAGACATAACTCCTAATGTGGTATCTCATTGACAATCGTGAAACATTCACACGATTTTTATACGTGTGCTAGGATCTGTAAAGTTATCCAAATATCACAATAGATGGTTCTAGCTAGAGTTTTTCTTTCTCCTTTTTATATAACCGGATAAATATAATTCTTTTTTCATTTTTTATTAGGAGTACGGAGAATACTAGGTTAGTACGAGTACCAATGACTTCACATTGGATAAAACAAAGTTACGACATGGTAGAAGAAAGGAGAACAACTTAGGGCGGCATAACACCCTGCGGTAGGTTTGGATGTCCCGAAGCTAGAAAAGTAGTAGACTCAAAAGTAAAGTTGTAGCTTGGAGAGGAGGCTACTTCTGCACAAGAAAAAGGCAAGAAAGAGTAAAAAGAGAGGGAAACCCGGATAAGGAGCTAAGAGAGATGGTCCTATGTACTTTGCTGAGTTTATCAAGGATTGTTGGCTTTGGGTGTAAAAATAATTAGTTGTAGCTTCATCCATCCATACCTAGGTTGATGTACCGGGACAACACAAACTTACCGCTTTCATTGGTAGTGCCCTTAGATTCTAGAAATGATGGAATGAGTCAAGGGTTAGATTTAGAGATCTTTAGATAACACTAGTAGAAAACCTCTCATCCATCTAAGCCTTTAGTACCGGTTCCCTTACGAACCGGTACTAAAGGGGGCATTAATACCGGTTCCGTGCGTGGGACATCAATACCGGTTCGTTATGGACCTTTAATACCGGTTCGTAACACGAACCGGTATTAAAGGGTTTGGGCCCGATTTCCGGGCGGTGGTGGGGCCAGGGTTGCACCTTTAGTACCGGTTCGTGTAAGGAACCGGTACTAAAGGGTCTCGTGCCCTATATGAGCGCGCGGCAGCGCCCGAGCTCCCCGCATATCTCATTCTCACTTCTCCTCTCACATTTCCAAATATTGTGCACCTCTCACACTCCAATAATCTTTATTTTTCTCCACCATTTTAACAAGATTAACGGCATACATCTATCCAAGGGTTAGCAATATCATCCTTCCTTCCGGCGTTCCTAATTTAGCTCGAGTTCTTTGGTAGTTTTAACTCGTACTATTTTTGTAGTGCAAGCAAGGTGTTCGATGAAATGCCTAAGTTAGTGATTTTATTTTTTTATATGCAATTTGAGCTGAAATTATGGTATGTTTTGTAGGTTTTAATTAGTATCATCCCCGTCCTTACCATTGTCGATCGCCGGCGTCGTCCCCTAGCCGGCACGGTACCACCTCGGTGAGCCCCTCTTCTTTTTTATAAAAAACAATTAGTTTTATGTGATGAACTTGAATATTAATTAAGTTGGTCACTCATATATCCATGATGTTGTGTATTTAATGATTTTTGATATACATATAAAATGCGGATGAGTCGACAATGGATGTACGGTGACCGGTGCCATCCCGAGTTCATTACTCGGCATGCATTATTTTCTCAACGTGGCTCGAGGCAAACAGGGCGGTCGAATGGTTTCATGTATTGTCCTTGTAGTTCCTGTAAGAATATGAAGGATTACTCTACCTCGAAGACCCTTCACGTCCACTCGCTGGAGAACGGTTTCATGCCCAGCTATAATTGTTGGACCAAGCACGGAGAAAGAGGGGTTATATTGGAAGACAACGAAGAAGAAGAGGATAGTGACAACTATCCCTTATTCACTGAAGACGGTGGTAGTAGAATGGGGGAAGACGAAGCTGAAGAAGAGCCCATTTTCGATGAGCCGATTTTTGATGACCCGGATGACGATTTGGGTCGGGCCATTCTTGATGCGAAGATGAACTCGCGGAAATGAAAAGGAGAGGTTGAAGTTGGAGAAAATGTTAGAGGATCACAACAAACTGTTGTACCCAAATTGCGAAAATGGTCGGAAAAAGCTGGGTACCACGCTGGAATTGCTGCAGAGTGGAAGGCGAGAGAATGGTACTTCGACAAGGGATTTGAAAAGTTGCTGAAAATAATAAAGAAGATGCTTCCGGGGAGAACGTGTTGCCCTCTAGCACGTACGAAGCAAAGAAGGTTGTCCGCCCTCTAGGATTAGAGGTGCGAGAAGATACATGCATGCATCAATGACCGCATCCTCTACCGCGGGGAGTACGAGAATTTGAATGCATGCCCGGTATGTAGTGCATTGAGGTATAAGATCGGGCGAGATGACCCCGGCGATGTTGAGGGTGAGTCCACCCCCGGGAAGAGGGTTCCTGCGAAGGTGATGTGGTATGCTCCTATAATACCACGGTTGAAACGTTTGTTCCGGAACAAAGAGCATGACAAGATGTTGCGATGGCACAAAGAGGACCGTAAGAAAGATGTGATGTCGAGACACCCCGCCGACGGGTCGCAGGTGGAGAAAAATCGACAGAGAGTTCAAGTCATTTTCGGATGACGCAAGGAACTTAAGATTTGGTCTAAGTACGGATGGCTTTAATCCTTTCGGGGAGCAGAGCTCCGATCATAGCACCTGGCGGTGACTCTATGTATCTATAACCTTCCTCCTTGGTTGTGCATGAAGCGGAAGTTCATTATGATGCCAGTGCTCATCCAGGGCCCGAAGCAACCCGGCAACGACATTGATGTGTACCCGAGGCCATTGGTTGAAGAACTTTTAGAGTTGTGGCGTGACGAAGGTGTACCTGTGTGGGATGAGCACGAACAAAAGGAATTTAACCTACGAGCGTTGTTATTTGTAACCATCAATGATTGGCCTGCTCTTGGTAACATTTCAGTAGGCAGTCAAACAAGGGATACAATGCATGCACACACTCGTTTAGGTGAGACTCGACGGTAATTATTTGGGAAACAAGAATGTGTACCGGGGCATCGTCGATTTCTTCCAAAACAACATCACGTAAGAAAGAGAGGAAAGCATTTCGGAGGTGAGGAAGATAACCGAACGAAGCCTACCCGCCCCTATCGGGGAAGTTATATATGATATGGTCAAGGATTTAAAAGTGATCTTTGGAAAGGGTCCCGGCGGACAATCTGCTCCGCATGATGTTGACGGACACGTACCCATGTGGAAGAAGAAGTCGATATTTTGGGAGCTACCCTACTAGAAATTCTTAGAGGTTCACTCGCAATCGACGTGATGCACGTGACGAAAAATCTTTGCGTGAACCTCGCTAAACTTCTTGGGCGTGTATGGGAAGACAAAAGATACACCGGATGCACGGCAGGACCAGCAAAGTATCCACGAAGGAAACAACCCGAATCCAGAGAAGTATCAAGGTCCCGTCGGCCTACGCTCTTACCAAAGAGGAGAAGGAGATCTTTTTGAAGTCCCGAGTAGCATCAAGGTCCCGTCCGGCTTCTCGTCGAATATAAAGGGAATAATAAACATGTCGGAGAAAAAGTTTCAAAACCTAAAGTCTCATGACCGCCACGTGATTATGACACAATTACTTCCGGTTGCATTGAGGGGGCTTCCGCCGGAAAATGTTCGAGTACCCATTGTGAAGCTATGTGCGTTCCTCAATGCAATTTCTCGAAGGTGATCAATCCACTTACTCTACAAAATTTACGAAGGATGTGGTCCAATGTCTAGTCGACTTCGAGTTGGTGTTCCCACCATCCTTCTTCAATATTATGACACATCTCCTAGTTCACCCGGTCGAAGAGATTGGCGTTCTCGGTCCTGTATTTCTACACAACATGTTCCCCTTTGAGAGATTCATGGGAGTCTTAAAGAAGTACGTTCATAACCGTGCTAGGCCGTAAGGAAGCATCTCCAAGGGCTATGGAACGAGAGGAGGTCATTGAGTTTTGTGTTGACTTTATTCTCGACCTTAAGCCGATCGGTGTTCCCGAATCGCGCTATGAGGGGAGACTGCGTGGAAAAGGCACGCTAGGAAAGAAATCAGCAACGTGTATGGACGGACATTCTTTCACTCAAGCACACTACACAGTTCTACATAATTCCATCTTGGTGGCTCCGTACAAAGAGGAACACAAGGAGATCTTACGCTCTAAATACCCGGAGCAACGTGAAGATTGGATTGATGGAGAACACATGAAGACTTTCGGCGGTTGGTTGCAAACACGTCTCATGAATGTCACCGATGACGAGCAGCTGTACTTGTTGGCCAAGCAACCATCTTCTACTATATCGACTTTTCAAGGGTACGAGATTAATGGGAACACATTTTACACTTTCGCCCAAGACAAAAAGAGCACCAACCAAAACAGTGGTGTCCGCTTTGATGCAGAAGATGGCAATGGGAACAAGGTCACATATTATGGGTACATAGAGGAGATATGGGAACTTGACTATGGACCTAATTTCAAGGTCCCTTTGTTCCGGTGCAAATGGTTCAACCTGAAAGACGGGGTACAGGTAGACCCGCAGTACGGAATGACTACAGTGGATTTCAAGAATCTAGGGTACGACACCGAACCATTCGTCCTAGCCAGTGAAGTGGCTCAGGTTTTTTATGTGAAGGATATGTCTAGCAAACCGAAAAAAGAAAAGAAAGGCAAGAGGACACATCATACGATGAGCCAAAGCGGCACATAGTTCTTTCAGGAAAAAGAAACATCGTGGGAGTAGAGGACAAGACAGACATGTCAGAAGATTATAATAAGTTTGACGATATTCCACCCTTCAAGGTAAAAATTGACCCAAGCATCATCTTAAACAATGAAGATTGTCCATGGTTGCGTCGCAGATAAGAAGAAAGGGAAACGGGCGAAGAAAACTCAGAAGACTAGCTAGCTACATATAGGGATCATAACTTGTGTATCTCAATATGGAAATCACTTTTGTGTAATGATGTTACTGTATGTAAGATATTAACAATGGAGATGGTTGGCTTGTTTTACTAGTTAAGTCACGGGCTTGCAGGGAAATTTTTCCGAGGCGGAACTTCCGAATATGCCATATATAGGGCATGTGCACCAAGGGCATATTCGAGAAGTTCCGCCACGGGAGATTTCCCAACCCTTTCCCCAACATTGTTAGAGGAGATGGAGTCTTCCACGGGCTTGCAGGGAAAAATTTCCGAGGCGGAACTTCCGAAGATGCCATAGGGCGTGTGCACCAAGGGCATCTTCGACAAGTTCCGCCATGGGAGATTTCCCAACCCTTTCCCCAACATTGTTAGAGGAGATCGATGGAGTCTTCCACGGGCTTGCAGGGAAAAATTTCCGAGGCAGATGATACGTCTCCGACGTATCGATAATTTCTTATGTTCCATGCCATATTATTGATGATACCTACATGTTTTATGCACACTTTATGTCATATTCGTGCATTTTCTGGAACTAACCTATTAACAAGATGCCGAAGTGCCGCTTGTCGTTTTCTCGCTGTTTTTGGTTTCGTAAATCCTAGTAACGAAATATTCTCGGAATTGGACGAAATCAAGTCCCGTGGGCCTATTTTTCCACGAACCTTCCGGAAGACCGAAGAGCATACGAAGTGGGGCCACGAGGTGGCGACACCACAAGGCGGCGCGGCCAAGGGGGGCCGCGCCGCCCTATGGTGTGGGCCCCTCGTCGGCCCTCCGACTCGCCCTTCCGCCTACTTAAAGCCTCCGTCGCGAAACCCCCGATGCGAAAAACCACGATACGGAAAACCTTCCGCAGACGCCGCCGCCGCCGATCCCATCTCGGGGGATTCTCGGAGATCTCCTCCGGCACCCCGTCGGAGAGGGGATTCATCTCCCGGAGGACTCTACACCGCCATGGTCGCCTCCGGAGTGATGAGTGAGTAGTTCACCCCTGGACTATGGGTCCATAGCAGTAGCTAGATGGTTGTCTTCTCCTCATTGTGCTTCATTGTTGGATCTTGTGAGCTGCCTAACATGATCAAGATCATCTATCCGTAATACTCTATGTTGTGTTTGTCGGGATCCGATGGATAGAGAATACCATGTTATGTTAATTATCAAGTTATTGCATATGTGTTGTTTATGATCTTGCATGCTCTCCGTTATTAGTAGAGGCTCTGGCCAAGTTGATGCTAGTAACTCCAAGAGGGAGTATTTATGCTCGATAGTGGGTTCATGCCCGCATTGACACCGGGACAGAGTGACGTAAAGTTCTAAGGTTGTGTTGTGCTCGTTGCCACTAGGGATAAAACATTGATGCTATGTCCGAGGATGTAGTTATTGATTACATTACGCACCATACTTAATGCAATTGTCCGTTGCTTTGCAACTTAATACTGGAAGGGGTTCGGACGATAACCTGAAGGTGGACTTTTTAGGCATAGATGCGAGTTGGATGGCGGTCTATGTACTTTGTCGTAATGCCCAATTAAATCTCACTATACTTATCATGACATGTATGTGCATTGTTATGCCCTCTCTATTTGTCAATTGCCCGACTGTAATTTGTTCACCCAACATGCTTTTATCTTATGGGAGAGACACCTCTAGTGAACTCGTGGACCCCGGTCCATTCTTTTAATACCGAAATACAAATCTGCTCGCAATACTTGTTTTACTCGTTTTCTCTCGCAAACAATCATCTTCCACACAATACGGTTAATCCTTTGTTACAAGCAAGCCGGTGAGATTGACAACCTCACTCGTTTCGTTGGGGCAAAGTACTTTGGTTGTGTTGTGCGGGTTCCACGTTGGCGCCGGAATCCCCGGTGTTGCGCCGCACTACATCCCGCCGCCATCAACCTTCAACGTGCTTCTTGGCTCCTCCTCGGTTCGATAAACCTTGGTTTCTTTCCGAGGGAAAACTTGCTGCTGTGCGCATCATACCTTCCTCTTGGGGTTCCCCAACGAACGTGTGAAATACACGCCATCAAGCATATTTTCTCGGCGCCGTTGCCGGGGAGATCAAGACACGCCGCAAGGGGAGTCTCCACTTCTCAACCTCTTTACTTTGTTTTTGTCTTGCTTTATTTTATTTACTACTTTGTTTGCTGCACTTATATCAAAACACAAAAAAATTAGTTGCTAGTTTTACTTTATTTACTGTCTTGTTTGCTTTATCGAAAACACAAAAAAATTAGTTACTTGCATTTACTTTACTTGATTCATCATGTTTCCTTTTAATTTTACCACAAAAGACATACCGGTAGGATGCGGGTCTATCATTGGGAGAAACAATATAGAAGAATTTTTCAGTCATGTTAGTACCGTTGAAGATTTTGAAGATAGACACTTGGTAGAACTTGCTCCTACTTATGAAATTGCTGCTGCTGCTTTAGTTCGCATGTTGGAAACTAAATTTGTTAATCTCAATCCTATAATCCAACACATGTTTCTTACACTCGGTGATATGGAAGAGGGGGAAAAGAAAGATTTTGTTTTAGAAACCCTTCTTAGAGAATTTGGTGGTCTAGCAAGAGAGGCTAGAAAGGTCTTTGCTAAATTTAATATGCTTGGTTCTCATACTAATTTTGTTAGTCTCCTTGAAAAAATGGACATGGATAGGATAAGGTACACTAATAATGCTAATGATGGTGGGGAGATCAAAGCACCAATACCATGTAAACTCCTAGCTATGAACGATGCGCTAGAAAATAACTATGCTTGGCTTGTTCCTGAAAATTTGTTCGATGAGAGTAGCAAGCCCAAGACTAATGAGAAGGGAGACGCTGAAACTTATGTATCCAATATACTATGCATGGTTGAGAAAACTCCAAACCCCGCTGTAGATGCACCATCTTTTGATAACACTTGATACACACTTTCTGCGCCTAGCTGAAAGGCGTTAAAGAAAAGCGCTTATGGGAGACAACCCATGTTTTTACTATAGTATTTTTGTTTTATATTTGAGTCTTGGAAGTTGTTTACTACTGTAGCAACCTCTCCTTATCTTAGTTTTGAGTTTTGTTGTGCCAAGTAAAGTCTTTGATAGTAAAGTAAGTACTAGATTTGGATTACTGCGCAGTTCCAGATTTCTTTGCTGTCACGAATCTGGGTCCACCTCCCTGTAGGTAGCTCAGAAAATTAAGCCAATTTACGTGCATGATCCTCAGATATGTACGCAACTTTCATTCAATTTGAGCATTTTCATTTGAGCAAGTCTGGTGGCCTAATAAAATCCATCTTTACGGACTGTTCTGTTTTGACAGATTCTGCCTTTTATTTCGCATTGCCTCTTTTGCTATGTTGGATGAATTTCTTTGATCCATTAATGTCCAGTAGCTTTATGCAATGTCCAGAAGTGTTAAGAATGATTGTGTCACCTCTGAACATGTGAATTTTTATTGTGCACTAACCCTCTAATGAGTTGTTTCGAGTTTGGTGTGGAGGAAGTTTTCAAGGATCAAGAGAGGAGTATGATACAATATGATCAAGGAGAGTGAAAGCTCTAAGCTTGGGGATGCCCCGGTGGTTCACCCCTGCATATTCTAAGAAGACTCAAGCGTCTAAGCTTGGGGATGCCCAAGGCATCCCCTTCTTCATCGACAACATTATCAGGTTCCTCCCCTGAAACTATATTTTTATTCCGTCACATCTTATGCACTTTGCTTGGAGCGTTGGTTTGTTTTTGTTTTTTGTTTTGTTTGAATAAAATGGATCCTAGCATTCACTTTGTGGGAGAGAGACACGCTCCGCTGTAGCATATGGACAAGTATGTCCTTAAGCTCTACTCATAGTATTCATGGCGAAGTTTCTTCTTCGTTAAATTGTTATATGGTTGGAATTGGAAAATACTACATGTAGTAATTCTAAAATGTCTTGGATAATTTGATACTTGGCAATTGTTGTGCTCATGTTTAAGCTCTTGCATCATATACTTTGCACCCATTAATGAAGAAATACTTAGAGCTTGCTAATTTGGTTTGCATATTTGGTTTCTCTAGAGTCTAGATAACATCTAGTATTGAGTTTTGAACAACAAGGAAGACGGTGTGGAGTCTTATAATGTTTACAATATGTCTTTTATGTGAGTTTTGCTGCACCGTTCATCCTTGTGTTTGTTTCAAATAACCTTGCTAGCCTAAACCTTGTATCGAGAGGGAATACTTCTCATGCATCCAAAATACTTGAGCCAACCACTATGCCATTTGTGTCCACCATACCTACCTACTACATGGTATTTATCCGCCATTCCAAAGTAAATTGCTTGAGTGCTACCTTTAAAATTCCATCATTCACCTTTGCAATATATAGCTCATGGGACAAATAGCTTAAAAACTATTGTGGTATTGAATATGTACTTATGCACTTTATCTCTTATTAAGTTGCTTGTTGTGCGATAACCATGTTTCTGGGGACGCCATCAACTATCCTTTGTTGAATATCATGTGAGTTGCTATGCATGTCCGTCTTGTCTGAAGTAAGAGAGATCTACCACCTTAATGGTCCATGATTCATGGTGGAAGTTTCAGTTTTGGACATACATCCTCAATCTCATATGAGAATAATAATTGTTGCCACATGCTTATGCATTAAAGAGGATTCCATTATCTGTTGTCCATGTTGTCCCGGTATGGATGTCTAAGTTGAGAATAATCAAAAGCGAGAAATCCAAAATGCGGGCTTTCTC
Organism: Lolium rigidum; assembly: GCF_022539505.1. Lineage (NCBI taxonomy): Eukaryota > Viridiplantae > Streptophyta > Magnoliopsida > Poales > Poaceae > Lolium > Lolium rigidum. The sequence continues at coordinate 239,907,889 of NC_061512.1, read as the reverse complement.
CTTAGACCTTTGTACAAGGCGGCATGGAGGTACCCCATTGTGACACTTGGTTAAAACATGTGCATTGCAAAGATCCGGTAGTCCAAGCTAATTAGGACAAGGTGCGGGCACTATTAGTATACTATGCATGAGACTTGCAACTTGTAAGATATAATTTACATAACTCATATGCTTTATTACTACCGTTGACAAAATTGTTTCATGTTTTCAAAATAAAAGCTCTAGCACAAATATAGCAATCGATGCTTTCCTCTTTGAAGGACCATTCTTTTTTACTTTTATGTTGAGTCAGCTTCACCTATTTCTCTCCACCTCAAGAAGCAAACACTTGTGTGAACTGTGCATTGATTCCTACATACTTGCATATTGTACTTGTTATATTACTCTATGTTGACAATTATCCATGAGATATACATGTTACAAGTTGAAAGCAACCGCTGAAACTTAATCTTCCTTTGTGTTGCTTCAACACCTTTACTATGATTTATTGCTTTATGAGTTAACTCTTATGCAAGACTTATTGATGCTTGTCTTGAAGTACTATTCATGAAAAGTCTTTGCTTTATGATTCACTTGTTTACTCATGTCATTACCATTGTTTTGATCACTGCATTCACTACATATGTTTACAAATAGTATGATCAAGGTTATGATGGCATGTCACTTCAGAAATTATCTTTGTTATCGTTTTACTCGCTCGGGACGAGCAGTAACTAAGCTTGGGATGCTTGATACGTCTCCGACGTATCGATAATTTCTTATGTTCCATGCCATATTATTGATGATACCTACATGTTTTATGCACACTTTATGTCATATTCGTGCATTTTCCGGAACTAACCTATTAACAAGATGCCGAAGTGCCGATTCTGCTGTTTTCTGCTGTTTTTGGTTTCAGAAATCCTAGTAACGAAATATTCTCGGAATTGGACGAAATCAAGTCCCAGGGGCCTATTTTGCCACGAACCTTCCAGAAGACCGAAGAGCATACAAAGTGGGGCCACGAGGTGGCGACACCACAAGGCGGCGCGGCCAAGGGGGGCCCGCGCTGCCCTATGGTGTGGGCCCCTCGTCAGCCCTCCGACTCTGCCCTTCCGCCTACTTAGAGCCTCCGTCGCGAAACCCCTGATGCGAAAAACCACGATACGGAAAACCTTCCAGAGACGCCGCCGCCGCCAATCCCATCTCGGGGGATTCTGGAGATCTCCTCCGGCACCCTGCCGGAGAGGGGATTCATCTCCCGGAGGACTCTACACCGCCATGGTCGCTCCGGAGTGATGAGTGAGTAGTTCACCCCTGGACTATGGGTCCATAGCAGTAGCTAGATGGTTGTCTTCTCCTCATTGTGCTTCATTGTTGGATCTTGTGAGCTGCCTAACATGATCAAGATCATCTATCCGTAATACTCTATGTTGTGTTTATCGGGATCCGATGGATAGAGAATACCATGTTATGTTAATTATCAAGTTATTGCATATGTGTTGTTTATGATCTTGCATGCTCTCCGTTATTAGTAGAGGCTCGGCCAAGTTGATGCTAGTAACTCCAAGAGGGAGTATTTATGCTCGATAGTGGGTTCATGCCTGCATTGACACCTGGGACAGAGTGACGTGAAAGTTCTAAGGTTGTGTTGTGTCGTTGCCACTAGGGATAAAACATTGATGCTATGTCCGAGGATGTAGTTATTGATTACATTACGCACCATACTTAATGCAATTGTCTCGTTGCTTTGCAACTTAATACTGGAAGGGGTTCGGACGATAACTCGAAGGTGGACTTTTTAGGCATAGATGCAGTTGGATGGCGGTCTATGTACTTTGTCGTAATGCCCAATTAAATCTCACTATACTTATCATGACATGTATGTGCATTGTTATGCCCTCTCTATTTGTCAATTGCCCGACTGTAATTTGTTCACCCAACATGCTTTTATCTTATGGGAGAGACACCTCTAGTGAACTGTGGACCCCGGTCCATTCTTTTAATACCGAAATACAAATCTGTCGCAATACTTGTTTTATTGTTTTCTCTCGCAAACAATCATCTTCCACACAATACGGTTAATCCTTTGTTACAGCAAGCCGGTGAGATTGACAACCTCACTGTTTCGTTGGGGCAAAGTACTTTGGTTGTGTTGTGCAGGTTCTACGTTGGCGCCGGAATCCCTGGTGTTGCGCCGCATTACATCCCGCCGCCATCAACCTTCAACGTGCTTCTTGGCTCCTCCTGGTTCGATAAACCTTGGTTTCTTTCTCGAGGGAAAACTTGCTGCTGTGCGCATCATACCTTCCTCTTGGGGTTCCCCAACTGATGAGTGAGTAGTTCACCCTCGACTATGGGTCCATAGCAGTAGCGTGATGGTTGTCTTCTCCTCATTGTTGCTTCATTGTTGGATCTTGTGAGCTGCCTAACATGATCAAGATCATCTATCTCACACTTCATGTTGTGTTTACGCCCGGATCCGATGGATAGAGGCCACTATGTTATGTTAATTATCAAGTTATTGCATATGTGTTGTTTATGATCTTGCATGTTTCCCAAGCATAGTAGAGGCTCTGGCCAAGTTGATGCTAGTAACTCCAAGAGGAGATTATGCTTCCGATAGTGGCTCAGGCTCATATTGACACCGGGACAAAGGATGCAGTTCTAAGGTTGTGTTGTGCCGTTGCCACTAGGGATAAAACATTGATGCTATGTCCAGGATGTAGTTATTGATTACATTACTAATTCATACTTAATGCAATTGTCTGTTGCTTTGCAACTTAATACCGGAAGGGGTTCGGACGATAACCTTAAGGTGGACTTTTTAGCATAGATGCATGCTTGGATGGCGGTC
>NC_061512.1:239744921-239904953 GCF_022539505.1 Lolium rigidum | reverse complement strand
ACACCAACACAAGCTTATTATTAAACCCTAGAGATGGGAGAGGTCTATACCATCAAAGAGGTAAGAAACAAACTCTAAATTATTAACACTTAAAAGTTGAGCAACTACCTTGGGGTACAATTGAGTTCACTTTAAAACAAAATACCAAATATAGCAAAACACAAGGACTTAAGTGCATAAAAGCCACACACTCTTATATTAATCATAACTTATTAAATATGTGGAATATCACAAAACTAAATTCGTTTACATTACGAATTATAGTTCAAACTATTTGAATAAAATAAACTATGAGTATTTTGAAACTCATATGATCATGCCTTGGTGAAATCAAACATCACCATTCAAAATTGGGGTATAATCCTAATCTTTGACATTTTGATCCCAATAATAATATAAATACAATCACATATGATATAGTGACTCAACCACAAGCATAAAATCATTCACAAGATATTTAGTAACAAAAGCCACTTGGCTATCCAAAAATAAATCACATGAGAGGATAATCTCAATGCCACATAGGATGAAAATATCTACATAGCTTGAATCCTAAGCTATGCCACCTCATGCTTAAAGGATTGCTATGGATGAGAGCATGACAACCAAGCACCTTACTCATCAAATTAAAGCAAGAGTCATTAACCCATGTGTCATGTTACTAGAGCATGCCCAAGCCTATAAAAGGAGCCTCACACTTCATCCATTTCATCATCTTGCACCTTGATGCAAGAAGACCAACACATTAAGCCACTCCATAAATTAGTTAGGATCAAGATGAAGCAGCTAGGAGGTGGAGGCATGCCACAAGATGCAGGTTTATCAGAATTCCTGAAGAACAAGCTACAAAAGATAGCAAGGTAGAATTCTTAGGCAGACCACATGCTTAGATAATCATATCATCATTCCTTGAGTAGAAACCTAGATTATAGTCCAAGTCCTTGTAGAATGAGAGGGGTAATTGGTACAACCATATCTAAATATTTCTAGTAATAACTTAGGAAGCCAAACCTTGATCATTATAAATTGTGTAGTGATCATAAACCCTAAGAACTTGAAGTAGAAGATATAAGCTCATAAGTAAAGCTTAGAGTTAAAGCCTATAAAATATATGGTGAGAAACCATTCATCATTATAACCAAAGTTAACTATAAAAAGAACTATAACAACTTTAATTACTTTAATGATGGATTAGGATAATAATAGAAGTTAATTGGTAGAAGATAAAACCAATTCTCAAATCCTTAGTAATTAGGGAAGCACATGAAATATTAAGCAAGTAACCACCTTATCATAGTTAGGGGAGATTAAACCCTAGCACATGCAATATGGTGTCATCCCATCTCTATAACCTAGAATTAAATCTCAACCCTAGTTTGAGTATCACTTGGGTGATCACAATTAAAACCTAAGTCATAATTGAGTTCCACACCTTGTGTCACTTGGTGAATAGAATTAGAGCCCTAGAATTGCTCACTAGCTATATCTTATGTTTCATAAGATGAACCTAGTGCTAAATCCTATAAGGGAAACTCATGTGTGGTGATCAACCACCTATCTTTATAACCAAGACCAAGCCATGATGAGAGTAATACTTATTCTAGGTATTTCAAGGTATTGTTAGAAATATAATACTTGTGACAACTCTAAAATAGGGGTATAATAAAATTCACAAGACCTTAACAACTAAGTGTTCACATAAAATCATATGTAAGTGACTAAAGCAAGACACTAGAAATATTTAGGTGCATAAAGCCATGCCATTTGGTCACATCCTTAAATCATAAAAATATTTGGAATTTCAATAGAAAGAGAATGGAAATCCTAATTATTCACACACATATTTGAAATATTATATATATTGAAAATATCTTTATGTTAACAACCAAATTATTATGTCTCAAGCACAATTATTATTTAAGAGGTAATTGTCAAGTTTAAAAAAATATATACAAATATCTACAAACATAATTGAAATTCAAAACTGAATTCAAAAGAGAAATTGAAAACAGAAAATATAAAAACAGAAAGAGAAAAAGGGCTTACCTAGCTTACCTGGCAGATCGCATGCAGCCCAGGAGGAGCCCAGCAGCAGCCCACCTGGGCAACCCAGCACCACGGCCCATGCCAGCCCATGTACCGCTTCGTGCGGATAAGAGCGAGGAGGGCGCCGTCTTCGTCTTCGCCACCGGACGCACAGGAGAACGCCACGGCGACGACGAGCTCCACGTCCCGGCCGCCATTGTGGACCGCGCGTCCGTCGACGTCTGCCCTCAACCCTATAAATACATGGCCGAAGCCTCCCTGGATCGTGTTCTTCTTTTTCCCCTAAATTCTCAAACCCTAGCTCGCCGGCCGATTTCTCTCGCCGCCGTTTGGGGTCACCGCAAGCACCGCCGTGAAGCCCTAGAGCTTCGCCTCGCCTCCAACTATCTCCTCGCCGACGCGCGCTTGCCGGGAAGCTCTGAGCCCGACGAATCGAGTCATCATTTCCCCGCCGGCCACCACCAGTCAATCGACGTTCGCCGTCGATTGGGACCATCTCCGACCACGCCATCAAGCGCTACGTGCTCCTGGTGAGCTACTGAACCTCGTGGAGTACTTGGTTCGCTTGATCATGCTCCGTAGCGACGCCGCGTCGATCACCTGCAAGCGCCGCCGCTGTTTGTGCTCGCCGGAGTTACTCCGGTGACCATCCGGAGGGGGCGCCGCCACCTTTATGTCCAGTACCACACCGCGCATCCTCTCAGCCTATCCACCGAGACGCGGGAGCCCTAGATCCTCGCCGTCGACCACCACTGGCCGCCGGCCAGGTGCTTCCCTTGCCACGCCAGCTATTTTGACTCAGTCAAAGCTGCGTGGCAGCTGACATGGACACTGGCCCACTGGTCAGTGTCAGGTGGGTAGAATAGCCGGGTACACTTAGTTATTTTTCTAGTTTTAATTCAAATCCTATTAAATTGCTGCAACTTTACATGAATTGATAAAATTCAATTTAATTCAGAAAAATACAAATGAGATATCAAAATTCTTATAAAAGAAAAATCTATCTACTAAAAATATAAAATGAAATTTTCATTTCTAATAAGAATTCAATTATTTAAATACCTATTAATTTAAGCCGTTTCTTTTAATTCCAAATGCAACTAAAATTCAGAAATTAAGAAAAAGTTCTAAAATAAATAAAAACCAGTAAGTAAATAAGGAAAACATTAAAATTAATTTTCCTTTACTATTAACTTATTAAATCCTTATTAGGAGGATTTAAAACCCTAATTAATAATTGTCTTAATTATTAATTCTTTTAAAAATAATAAAATGCCAAATCCTATTTTATTTTATTTTAAAGTGATTAATAACTTCAACTTTATAATGAAGTTATTACCTTAAGAACTAGATGGTAGATTAGGACACCCTAATTCCATTATACATAAAATAGTAGTTCATAATTTTATGTGGGATTCTAAAACCCTAATGCCATTAAGAGCACTAGCTCCATTAATCCATATGAACCCTAAATTGTCCTAAACCTAAACCTTAGGTTATACCATGTGATCATCATACTTTGTTTTGATCCATATCACTATAATCAACAATTAAATACTTGCCATGTCCACATAAAATGTAGGAGCCCTATTATCCATAATTCCATTCCATGTATGCATACCTATCCCACCTAGATGATCAAATAGGATCAACCCTAGTCCTTAGTACCAAGAATCTTATCCTTACTCATCCTTAATTAGCATCACACCATTTTGATGAGCTCCAATAGCATCTATGCCCAATAATTATCATTACATAACCATAGTCCACTAAACCCTACAAGTACTTCATAATTATGAACCATCCTATTTAGGAGCCAATCATTTCTTACTTAGTGGATCCAATAGCAAACCCTAGTCAACCACCACCCTAATTGAAATACTTCTTATTACTTAAGAAGTATGTTCTTCAAAAGTTATTCTTTTGAAGAAAATAAAGAGTAGCCAGCAACCCTGCCTTATAGGACAGATAAACCCTAGCTAGCTATCACCAGCAAGATGAACCCACCATGATAGCAACCATGTATAAATAATTGCTTAAGTTGCTCATTCTTAAGTAAAACCAATCAAGCCTAGTTGCCGATGAATCCAACCATGTTGTGATCCATCTAATACTTACTCCGAAACTAGTAGAAACCATAGTCAACCATAAAACCCCACCAACCTAATTATCATACTTGTTCATTATTAAAGAACATGTTCTTCAAAAGTTATTCTTTTGAAATATATAATAAGTAATCATCAACCATGCACCATAGGACTTAAAAATTGACAACTGCTCTTTACTTATTATACAACTACTATTCCTTGAGGTGTATGATTGTTACTATGCATTTTACCACTTGCTTACGATTCTAAAACAACACAAACCCGAATAAGAACCTTGTTTGTGAATCACTCTAAAAGTGTAACACACCCTAAAACCAATCATATCAACTCACTAATCTTAAATCATCGGGGTTAGGTTACGCTTAGAGCGATTGCATCTCATACTTATGCATTATTGCATCCTTGCCAATCTTTAAACATCGTCCCTACCGGACGATGATGCTATTTCAGAATTTGGAGTTATTGCGTATCAAAGACCTTGTCTGCATAATCTTGCAGCCAAGAAAGGCAAGTTCATCACTTGCTCATGTCATTTGAGTATCTTTATCAAATTACTTGCAAAGTACTATGATTATCACTATTGCATAAAAACCAAAACCACTACGTTCATAACTATGAATATGACTATGTGGTGGGCAATGGAACCATGGATTGTGTTGATATGGTGGAGGTTCCATTGCAAGGGTTTATATCCATCTAGGATTAAACAACAAATGTCGCCAGTGATTCTTGTGCCGTAATACCCGTGTTAACCATAAGATCTTGAGTGGGATGGAATAGTCAATCGTATTTCCACCTCTTGTACATCAACGGATGCGCTTGCCGTAGACACTTGTATCCTGAGGGACAAGCGGTGGGCTGGGGAAGCCTAAAGTCCCCACGGTAATGCGGTCTATGATGGATTGTAAGGTGTCCGGAACGGTCTATCTATGGTTGATAGGGCAGGGCATATAAAAATTGTTCGGAACGGTCTACCTTAATTTGTATAGGGGAGAACAAATGCCTGGGTCGGTCTCACCATAGATATAGGGGAAGACAATCTTACAAAAGGGTGGGTGTGCGAGGTAGCGGAGGAATATGATTGGCTATGACCTTATACCGGGCCTCACACCATAGGAAGTGTGGACGGGTCATTCCCGGTTGGCACCAAGGTTAAGATCTCTTATGGGTAAAGCAACACACCTCTGCAGAGTGTAATGAACCGTGACCTGTCACTCCCTCGTTCCGGGATATGGAACCGCGAACGCCGCCGGAAAGGAGCTCCATGAAGTTCTAGTAAACCGGTGAAGGCCGACGGACATAGTTCTTCTCGAATAAAAGAAACCTTTTGAAGAAATGGTTATGAAAACTTGCATTGGTATTAGACTTTCTGGTCTAATGCCGTAGTTAGTGCATTAAACACCTCTTTCCTATAATGAACTTGTTGAGTACGCTCGTACTCATCCCACTCTTAAATCCCCCGCTTAGATATGGAGGCCACGAAGGAGGATCCACAAGTGCAACTCGAAGACCGAGGAAATCAACAACTACTTCAAGGGACATGAACCCGTCGAGGAGTCAAACACCACATCCAACAAGGAGACAACCTAGATTAGCAATAGAAGGAACTAGCTTCCTAAACTTAGCTCCTATTTAGCTAGAATCTATTCATAGCCTCTATAGCTAGTTAAATACTCTACAAATAGAGTTCGTGTTAGGATTAGACTACGAGTCGTTCTCCTGGAGTTTATTTGCAGTTTTACCTCATTGTAAAGTAGGAGGCTGTGCTGATCTTCCGTAACGTAGTCCGTATGTAATTCTATAGACATGCCTTGGACCCGCATATGTTTCTGTTGTACCACTCTGAGCGATATAATACTAGTGGAACAATGTTTCATTGGTGTTATATCAGACTTGCATACTACACCATGCAGTGGTATGCCAGGTCACCACAGACCATACCCCCCGTTCCAGTAGAAGGGCGAGTTTTGAAAACAGCGCCAGCAACCGCGACAGCGATTACACCATCGCGGATGAGGAGTGGGCGGCAGCAAGGGCAGCAGTACTCAACAACATGCCGCTCCCCGCAGGAACTTCGGTTGGAACCCTCAATGCTTATCGCTCCATACTAGAGAAAACCGGGAGCACCCGTCAAAAGAGCAAGCCACCCTTGAGAGACGCCTATCTCGCGGCGGATCGATCCGATGAACGGCGAAGGGGCTCGCAAGGGAGCGCCTCCCGAAACACTCACGGAACAGGCAAGCACCGGTCAAGACTATCCAGGCTTTCAGAAGATGACGCCAGAGAAATAACGTCGAATCTGACCAAATCCTTTATGACTATGGATACCGCCGGCATGCCACGGCCGAAAACCGCGTGCAGAGCAACGGCCAACCTCGCCGCATACCTCATCAACCACCGCCCCAAAGGATCCATGGCTCAAGCTCATCGAGGTGCCCTGGAGAGTCTCGCAATATTGGGGGACAACCTAGTCCCGCCAAAGGAAAGGACCACTGTCCAAGGCAGTGGGTCGAAACATCATGCGAGAGATGCTCGAGACGAAATCACCCAGAGCAAGATCGACAAAGCAAGGCGAAGACGCGCCGCTAGGAAGGACGACGACAGCGATTCTTCGGATGAAGACCAGGAGTACGACGGCGAGCTCGGGGAGCCGACTGTCTAAGTTACAAGATCCGCGAAACAATGCCGCCCAAAAAGTTCAAGCCTACCCCTACCGATGCCGCCAAGTACGATGGGCAGCAAGAACCAAGATCCTGGATAGACGACTACCTACAGACTGTGATCCTGCACAAAAGAAATCAGATAGCAGCAATGCAATGCTTACAACTTTACTTGAAGGATTCAGCACGGGCCTGGCTAAGGGGGCTGCCGAAAGGTTCTTTTAAATCATGGGACGACCTAGTAGATGCCTTCGTTGCCAACTTCCAAGCAACATACAAGAGGCCCGTCGGGATCGAAGAGCTGCGGAATTGCCGCCAGAAGCAGAAGGAGTCGATGCGTTCATACATCGGGAGATTCACAAAACTCCCGAACGCCGCCGAAGACGTATCCGTCGACGAGCAACCGACGCTTTCAGCGACGGCGTTCAGTGGGAAAGCTACATAGAGGAACTTGGGCGCAAAAAGCCGAAAACCATAACCAAGTTAATGTAAATCGCCAACAGCTGGGCTGATGGCGAAGACAACGTTCGAAAGCCACGACAGCGCAGCGACGACGAAGAAGATGACCAGCCGAAACATGATTCGGGTGGTCGAAGGGATCGCAACAAGAGAAGGAAGAACCGCAGTTCCGATGACAACAACTTGGTGGCCGCAGCTACTCGATCGGCAGGGTGATCGGTATGATGACAAAGCGAGACGATCGACAGGACGGTAATCGGAACAACTCGGGAACCGTGGCAACTATAAACCACGACAACAGAGAACACCCGAACTATCCTACGCCGAGCGGATCAACGCCCCATGCTACCTCGCATTCATATACCGATTACAAGGATGGTAAAATAAAGTCTAGCCATCTGCTCGTGGACCGTCGGCAGTTCATCGATATGCATAAACTCATCCAAGCAGTGATGCCAGCAATCGCACTACCACCACCACCACCACCCCTACCGCAACATCAGGTCCAAGAAGCTCAACCTCATCAACCCAACGAGGCATTTCCACCACCACGTGGGCAGATGAGCATGATCCATAGGACAGGTGTCTCGAAAAGAGAGATGAAGAAGCTCACCCGAGAGATCAACTTGGCGTAAAGCATCATGGCAAACATCCCCGAGTACGTCGAATGGTCCTCTCGTAACATTACGTTCGGTCGAGCAGATCACCCGATGACCATACCAAAACCAGGTCACGCTGCCTTGGTAGTCGAAGCACAAATTGGGGGGTTCAAGATGAGCAAAGTCTTCATGGATGGTGGAAGCGGGCTAAACCTGATATTTGTCGACACAATTAGAAGTATGGGGATCACCATGAGCATGTTGGAAGAAACAGACACCTGCTTCCACGGGATCCTTCCAACCGCACCGGGCTACTCTCTTGGCAAAGTCTACCTGAATGTCATCTTCGGCAGGCCGAGAATTTCAGGAAGGAAAAGATCGAGTTTGAAGTGGTGAACCGGGAGTCACGATATCACGCTATACTCGGGAGACCAGCGTATGCCAAATTCATGGCCGTGCCGCATTATGCATACCTCAAGCTGAAAATGCCTGGGAACAACGGGACAAACATCACAGTCTATGGAAGTTTTTCACGCTCGGACAATTGTGATCGCGACTTTCAGAGGATTGCTGCAAAGTTCGGGTCATAGCAAGAAATCGTCAACCCTCCGCCCACGCTGTCTCTACGAGAAATCAAGGAAGAAAAAGATGGCAGGGACACCAAGAAGAAGCCAGCCGCTCTCACCCTTAAAGCTTCGGCAGCAGAAGCTTCGGCAGCAGAAGCCTCGGCAGCAAAGGGTTCGGCAGTTGATGGCACAGAAGGCTTAGGAGATAGTAAGACGATGGCAACCACCGCTCAAACCCCTGACGAAACCAGCAACGCTGCAGCAATCACTAACGCGGTGAAGAAGCCAGAAGAGGAGAAGAACCCCTTCCTTGACTAAGCAGTTTACTAGCCCCTATTCCCTTTTTTTCCTTTATTATAAACAGGGCTTTCCCTTTTCCGCCCTCTAGCATCGTGCTTACCTTATTAATAAGAACTTAAGCCTTATTTCCTTGTTAAGCATTGCAGTAACGACAAACTTCGAGCCCCATCACTATGCAAACATAGTACAAGGCAGTAAGATCGCGCTTCAAAAAAGCCTCTACGAGTGCTAAAGGACGTTCACCTTTCCCTCCGCTATAGATGCCTCTACGAGTGCCGTAAATAGCAAGAGTTTGGAAATACATATAAACAACAACCCACGTTCGATATTTTACTTATGGAAATATCAAAGGAACAATGGGCTCATCGGCTATTCGGGAGTGCCTGTCAAAATTTAAAACGGTTGAAAGCAAAGTTGCGCATACAACAGGTTTAGCAAAACCTGCAACACGAGCTGATCACTCAAATGATTTGCTAACCAACCAATATACATACATCTAAACGAGCAACTAAGATTTGCTCAAGACAAAACATGCCAATGACAATAACATGGTAAAAGTACATATGCATGTATCTACCGAGTAAGAAGGCGCCATTACATAAATCCAAACACATGGATAAAATAGCCAAATTATCTATTTACAAAACGGACATTTAAAACCTGAAATCACCCTTGCGGAGTTTCTCCTTCTTCAGCTACCCTTGAGCTCTCCTCGAGTCTATCGACAATTATGTTGGCAGGCAACAATACCTTCGGATACAGTGCCCCCAAATCTCCAGTCGCGTTGGCGATCGACAGCAAACCTGCCGAAGGATAATGGGCAAGCACAAGGGCAAGTGTAAACCCGGCCCCCGCAAAAACCTCGCGCACGTACCAAGTCTCGAATCTTCTTGGCATTACCAAATTCGGACATCAAAGTAAGGAGCGTCGGGGAACTGCGTTCAAAGGGAACATTGTCTTCCAAACGACCCTCATAGCCTTGTAACACTTGTCAAAGAAGTGGTGGACCTGCTGAACCCGATCCTGAAATTGCGCGACAGCCGAAGCCTTCGAGTGCTCCCGCCAAAAAATCTCTTCGGCTGAGGACAGCTGAGTTAATTCATTCACACGCTCGTGAATCCGTTTGTTCTCTTCTGCGCGGTTCAAAGCTATGACTGCCACGGAAATAAACAAAGGATCAGAAAAGACATTATCGACAAAAAGGCGCAGAGATCAAGGAACTCACAGTTCAAGCCCTCGGTAGCTTTATGTAGCTCAGTAAGAGCGTACCGCTCCACGTCGGCTGCAATCTCATTTTTTTGTTGACAATCGCAGCCAAGGCATAAGTGCTGCGCAGGTCCTTTTCCATCTGGGTGATCCGATCCTTCATCCGTTGGATTCGATCACCTTCAGGAAGAACGCCCGAAGAGTCATCAACAAACGAGGGCACCGGGAAAACCTGCAAGCAACAGTGGTAAAAGGATGATGGATATGGACGAATTAAGCATCCAACGTAACTCCCATCGGGAGAAGTACAAGAAATTCCTATCAGGAGAAGTACAAATGAAGATATTATGGCAAAAGCATGCCGGCAACATTGCCAGCACGGAGTTCATTACAAAACTTAAGTTCTCGCAACAGAATAATGTTTTGTACTAGCCCAAGGATAAAATCGTTACAACAGTCAAGGAGCTCCGAGTTTGAGTCGACAGGCCGGGGCCAGCCGATGTTTTTCCCGACGAAACTAGTTCAAGGAGCCGGCGAGCACAAGTACGGGCAGTACACCGTAAAGGCGCTCAAATCAACAAATCGCCCATCCTTTTCTTTCGGCAGCTCCTTAGTCATTTCTTCGATGTCAGCCTTAAAGCCGTAACCCATCATAAGTTGGAAGGCAAGGAGGGCACCATAGGTACGCGAGGTACGCTTGAATACCTCAATAACTTCCTTGGTGTCGACGACAAAGGCATCAATCAGCTGCCCCAGAGTTTTCTCCTGCTTGATCTTGGGGAATATCATCGAATGCATCCGCGCCAGAGCACCCTTTCCTTTGTCAAGAAGCTCTCGGGTAAGTTGGTGGGTGGCAAGCACCATCGACACACCATTTGCCGGGGAATTGCTCGGAACTTTGTCCAAAGCAGTAGCAGGGATGCTGGCGGCTTCTGCAAGAAATACAATTGGAGGAAATCATTGATGAAGAAACGGGTCCATAAAAAGTAATAATCTACAAGAGATGTATGAAAAAACTTACCAAGTAGTGCCAAGGCAGATTGACGAAGAAGTTCATCCTTCTCTCGTCGCTCGAGCTTCCTCCTCCTTCAACCTCTCTTTCAGCCTTGCTCAGCTCATCTTTTAGGGAGTCGACCTCCCGGCGAGCTATGGCAGCCTTTTTGATGGCACCATCTAACTTTGAAGAGGAAGACTTAGCTTCCTCCTGCAACCGAACTTTGTCCGCCTCCAGGGAGGTAAATTGAGAAGCGAAGGCTTCTAAAGAGGTTATCACACCCCGTAGATCCTTGAAGAAAGGGAATGTTTTGCAAACATCATTAGGCAAGACACATTCCAAAAGATTCCTGTTAGACTCAAGAAAGACTTACAGAAGGAGGAGCTGTGGAAGCAGCAGGAGCTCTTTCCCTTTGGAAAGGGAGGAGGCAGTCGATGCCTGCGCCGCGGGAGCCGCTTTAGGAGCCGAAGCTTTGGAAGCAGCGGCGGCTGGCGAAACAACATCAGATCTGACCCTCTTAGGTGGAGGTTCAGTGAAAGCATCGTCACTACAAGAAGGATTTGATCGACCAAGTTATGAGAGAAATGTGAGAAGAACAAGAAGCTGAAAGTAGTAAAGAAGGAAAAACACTTACATATCAAGAAGATCATCTTCATTGGCAAAGCCACCGATTGATCTCTTCATAGGCGGAGCCCTGGTCTCCTCCGCAACCACATTAACAAAGGCATCGTGATCAGCGTCATCATCGCGCACTGATCCCTCTGTGTTGCAAGTGTCATCGGCTGATGGAAGGAGTTTGGTATGAGAGGTTTCAGAATCTATCGGGTCATCGTGATCGCTTGTTGGGTTTGTGTGCTCGAAAGTATGAAAGTCAACAGGTTCTGAAGAGCCTCTTCCTTCGGAAATATCATTTGGCAAGTTATGTAAGTCCCCGGAGGCTACGAGGGTCTGCCGAAGAAAAGACAGATGAGAACAACAGTGATTATGTCGATTAAGTAAATAGCAGCATAAAAAGAATTTGAGGAGGGAAGTTACCTCTGGAGGTGGATGATCGGCGTCAAAAGGAGTATACGGAGAAATCAATGGGATCGAGTCTTCTTGGCTGAAGAAAGTGAGACGACGGACTTCATCGAGCAGTTCTTTTTCCGACAGTTCGGCAGCGTTAATTCTGGTTTCATCCTTCGGACCCGAATACAACCACATTGGGCGAATTCTAGCCATAACTGGCTGGACTCGACGTTTCGTAAATACGCCGCTACCTCGCACCAACCATGGTTTGGCCATCGCCTTCTTTAATCCGAAGAAATCTGGCAAATAATTCGTCGGCTGCTACTTTCTCGTCGGGAGAGAGATAATTTTTTCCAGGAATTCTTAGGCTTGGCTTCAAGGACATCGACAAAGCGAGGAAGTTGAGATTCGGGTGACAAGGAATCCTTGGCGTAAAACCACTTCAATCTCCACCCTTGCACAGACTCTATCATTGGGAAATTGAAGTAGTTGACATCCGAACGAGCTACAAATCCCACTCCTCCGGTGACAAAAGACCCGTTACTACTGCTGTATCTCTTCACATAGAAAATCTTTTTCCACAACCCAAAATGAGGCTCAACGCCCAAGTATGCTTCGCAGAGGGTGATAAACACAGCAACGTGAAGGATTGAGTTGGGAGTGAGTTGCCATAGTTGGATTTCGTAAGTTCGCAAGAGATGAAGGAGGAATTCGTGAACGGGAAGCGAAAGACCTCGATATAAGAACGACAAGAACATCACGGTAAAACCAGCAGGGGGATTAGGTCGGGAAATCGCACCTGGAAAGATCACATTCCCCTCAATCGGAGGAGATCAATCCCAGGCTTCGGGATCTCTTCTCGTCACGCCTGGTGACGGTCGAAGCTATCCAATCTCCGGGCCTGGCTACTGAGCCCGGTGGCGCCGGCGGCACCGGAGTTGGGGGAGGAGCTCTTGGCGCGCCTTCCTTCGAAGGAATCAAGGAGGATTTGGCGGCGGTGCCCCCGCTCGTAGAGCTGGCGGCGGCGCTGGGGTTCTTCTTTTTCACCATCGCAAGATCCGGGAAAAGCTAGGAAGCGGTGGTGGCGACGCGAGCAGTTATGAACGGGAGAAGAGGAAGAACAACGAAGGGATGAATGAAGGAAACGATTAGGGATTTCTATCTCTTGGGAAACTTAAGGAAGGCCTCGTATTTTTAGTGGGCCTTTTCTCCAGTTAATGGTTGCGGAAATCGAGGAGGTGCCTCGCTAACCATGTAAGAAGAGCAGGAATTGCTCGAAAACAGGGCTGGCAGGTCACGCCTTATCAGTCAAAATCAAGGGGACAGAAAAATGTCATCAATGACGTCATGATTGCATACGAGGAGATAAGAAAGTATCGGATGATCAACTTGAGCCTACGTGCGGGTTGCGAGCATCCGCACCTAGGCTCGGGGGCTACTCCCATCGGGAGCGCTGGCGCGCACCCGATAGAATAAAGACTCGAAGGAAAGACGTGACTCGAGTCTGCACCTGGACGTAAGCGCCCGTGCTCAGACTCGGGGGCTACTCCCATCGGGAGCGCTGAACGCGCACCCGATAAAACTTTTTTCGCACTCCAGGATCATGCCCGGGGACTTATTCTGTGTAGGGTAACGTTGTTTTGCCATCGGCAGTTAACCAACAAAAGTTGGGCACGTTATTCGTTATCCCTTGCATAAAGAAAATGTATCGGATGGTCTACAAAGACTTGCAGGAAAAACTTCGGCAGAAGTGGATGTTCGAGTAGTACAACTTGAGTCTACGCACGGATTGCAAGCACCGTACCTAGACTCGGGGGCTACTCCCATCGGGAGCGCTGACTCGCACCCGATAGAAGATAGAAGGTAGAAGAAAGGCAAGGATGATCAAGGAGAAGAACTTCGGAAGAAGACATGCTTTAGTCTCTACCCGAACTATGTTCGGCTAGACACTCGAGGGCTACTGACGTGGGCATTACCCTTCGGGTAACCAATGTTGCTCTACCCTACACGGTCCAACTAGAGGCCCATGAAGGTACCCGGTGGCAAGATGGGCCACTAGGGCGGTGCGGCGGAAGATTACTTGGAGAACAAGGCACGGAAGAAGCCGAAAAAGGAAAGATTGGAGATAGATCTACTGTAAACCTACTCGTACTCGATTAGACCTCTCGGGACCTGGCCACCTATATAAAGGTCCGGAGAGGGGCTATCGAGGGACACTATCAACCTTAGCAATATTAGCCAGCTGAAGCTTAGAACTAGGTTACCCTAGCAACTAGCATCTCGACGAGATTACAGCCGAACTATTCGGCACCCCATTGTAAACTGTTTTCATCATAATCAAGAACAGACAAGCAGGACGTAAAGGTTTTACCTCATCGAGGGCCCCGAACCTGGGTAAATCGCTCTCCCCGCTTGTCTGTGTACCGATGTCTCGTGTCAGCTTGGAGGATTCCATCAACCCTAAGCCCCTATCGGAGGGCATTGCCGAGGAGCACCCTCGTCACCGAATAAAAATATAGTTTCAATAGAAGAAACCTGATAAGTTGATGAAGAGGGGGACGCCTTGGGCATCCCCAAGCTTAGACGCTTGAGTCTTCTTGAAATATGCAGGGATGAACCACGGGGGCATCCCCAAGCTTAGACTTTTCACTCTTCTTGATCATATATCATCCTCCTCTCTTGACCCTTGAAAACTTCCTTCACACCAAACTTCTCATAAACTTCATTAGAGGGGTTAGTACTCAAAAAACTTTAATCCACTTTAGCCCTGTAGTGACACATTGCAAGAACTCAATAAAACATTAGCTACAACTCTCCAAGTCTAGAAAGCCTTTCTTAAAGTCCACAAGAGACAATGCAGAAAAACAGAGACAGAATCTGTCAAAACAGAACAACCCAGTAAACACGAATTTTTAAGAGGTACTTCCGTTGCTCAAATCAGAAAACTCAAAACTAATGAAAGTTGCGTACATATCTGAGGATCACTCACGTAAATTGGCAGATTTTTCTGAGTTACCTACAGAGAATCCTACCCAAATTCGTGACAGCAAGAAATCTGTTTCTGCGCGTGAAATCCAAATCTAGCATCAACCTTCTATTAGAGACTTCACTTGGCACAACATTGCAACAAAATGAAGATAAGGAGAGGTTGCTACAGTAGTAACAACTTCCAAAACACAACAAAATAGTAGCAAAATAAACACATGGGTTATCTCCCAAGAAGTGCTTTCTTTATAGCCATTAAGATGGGCTCAGCAATTTTAATGATGCACTCGCAAGAAATAAGAGTTGAAGCAAAGGAGAGCATCAAAAAGCAAGTTCAAAACACATTTAAGTCTAACCCACTTCCTATGCATAGGAATATTGTACACAAATAAATTCATGAAGAACAAAGTGACAAGCATAAGAAGATAAAACACGAGCAACTTCAAAAGTTTCAGCATATAGAGAGGTGTTTTAGTACCATGCAAATTTCTACAACCATATTTTCCTCTCTCATAATAATTTTCAGTAGCTTCATGAATAAACTTAACAATATAACTATCACATAAAGCATGTTTTTCATGATCCATAAACACATAATTTTTATCAAGCTCAAAAATAATAGGATTAAAACTTTCAAATACACTTTTATCAATACTATAACAAGATGATTGATCAATCTCAAAAGATATGGGACTCCTAGATAAAGTCAAGATCTCTCCAATCCCATTTTCATTAGTATCACAATTAATAGTATCAAGTAACATAGGACCATCATCTAGAGATTTATCATAAACATTTGCCAAGCAAAACTCTTTAGCACCATGCATTTCGACATCAGGCACAAACAAAGCATTATCATAAGATTTATCAAAGTAGCATGGATTATCATAGGTAACAGTAGCATAATTATTCTCACAAGTTTTACTCATAGGGAATATTTCAAGAGAATCCACAGGAACATAACATTCATCCTCCTTTGGTAAGCATGGAGGACAATCAAATAGTGTAAGAGATAAAGAGTTACTCTCATTAGAAGGTTGGCATGGGTAGCTAATCCATTCTTCCTCCTTTTGTTCATCACTCTCCTCTTCTTTTTCATCCAATGAGCTTTCGGGTTCATCAATTTCTTCTTCCACCGGTTCCCGCAAATTGTGAGTGCATTCTTGTGCATTAATGAGTCTCTCTTTATAATCAATGATATAAGGATTATCACCGTAGCTTTCTATGCAAAAATTAAGGATAGAAGAGACATAATCTTTAAGGTCCTTACAAACAACACAAGTTTCATAATTTTTAGCAATGAAGGATTCGATCTCAGAAGCTCCCATAAACAAAACAAATTGTTCTACTTCTTCGAACCCAAAATGATTATAGCTATTCCAATTATAGTTCTTAATTAAAACTTCCTCACTAAAGCCACATTGAAATTTAAGATGTTTAGTACCCTGTTTAGAGCAACAGTTTATATCATGTCGTTTAAGCAAGATTTTAGCAATTGCATTCAATTTTTCTATCACAAAGACTCATAACTTTTCCCGTTCTTGATTCTCTATAATTATTATATAATACTATAAGCTCCAAATAGGTTGTAGGTTCTCCCATAATAACAGTTTTTAATTTTTAGGTTTTTCAAATTTTTATGGATTTTTGGGTATATGAGAAAAGTAAAACAAAACAAAAACAAACTAGACAAAAGTAAACTAAGCAAAACAAAATAAAATAAAACAAAAACAGAGAGAGAGGTAGAGTGTACTCCCCAGGTGAACTTATGAGTAGAGCTATGCCTCCCCGGCAACGGCGCCGTAAAATAGTCTTGATAACCCACAAGTATAGGGGATCGCAACGATCTTCGAGGGAAGTAAAACCCAAATTTATTGATTCGACACAAGGGGAGGTAAAGAATACTTATAAGCCTTAATAAATGAGTTGTCAATTCAGCTGCACCTGGAAAAGCACTAGTAACAGGGGTGATGTGAAAGCAGCAGTAATATGAGAGCAGTAGTAACAGTAACACAGTAGCAGTAATAGTAACACAGGAGCAATGGAACCAGAAAATAGTTGATACTACTTCCAATGTCATATAGGAACGAGTATATGATGATGAGAGATGGACCGGGGTTCCCAGCTATCTACACTAGTGGTAACTCTCCAATAACAAGTGTTGGGTGAACAAATTACAGCTTGGGCAATTGATAGGATTGAAATAGCATTAAGACAGTAACATCAAGATTATTAATCATGTAGGCATGTTTTCCATATATAGTCATACGTGCTCGCAATGAGAAACTTGTACAACATCTTTTGTCCTACCAAGTCGGTGGCAGCCGGGCCTCTAGGGAATCTACTCGGAAATTAAGGTACTCCTTTTAATAGAGCACCGGA
This sequence comes from Lolium rigidum, assembly GCF_022539505.1. Classification (NCBI taxonomy): domain Eukaryota; kingdom Viridiplantae; phylum Streptophyta; class Magnoliopsida; order Poales; family Poaceae; genus Lolium; species Lolium rigidum. The sequence goes on along the minus strand of NC_061512.1, from coordinate 239,887,640 downwards.
GCAAAGCATTAACACTTGGTGAAAACATGTGATCCTCATACCTAAGCCTTCCCCTCCAGCTTATCCCAGCTTGTCGTCACTCTGGGGCCTCGGGTTCCGGACATAGACATGTGCAAACAACTTGTAGATACAATTTAAGCAATAAGTATAGAGCTTAAATCTAAGATCATGCCACTCGGGCCCTAGTGACAAGCATTAAACATAACAAGATTGCAGCAACAATAACTTCACAAACTTTATAGATAGACTAATCATAATGTAACAATCCATCGGATCCCAACAAACACAACACCGATTACATCAGATGAATCTCAATCATTTAAGGCAGCTCATGAGATCATTGTACTGAAGTACATGGGAGAGAGAGTACCAACTAGCTACAGCTAGAACCCGTAGTCCATGGGGGAACTACTCACGGAGCATGATGGAGGCGGTGGCGTTGATGGAGATGGCTTCCGGGGCACTTCCCCGTCCCGGCAGGGTGCCGGAACAGAGACTTCTGTCCCCCGAATTGGAGTTTCGCGATGGCGGCGGCGCCCCTGGAGTCTTTCTGGAGTTTCGTCAATTGGTCTCGCGTTTTTAGGTCGAAAGGGGTCTTATAGGCGAAGAGGCGGCGCAGGAGGGTTCCTAGGGCCTCCTCACCATAGGCTAGCGCGGCCAGGCCTGGGCCCGCGCCGCCTTATGGTGTGGTGGCCCTCTGGCTCGCCTCCGACTCTCCTTCGGTGTTCTGGGGTCTTCCGGGAAAAATAAGATACTGGGTCTTTGTTTCGTCGAATTCCGAGAATATTGCCCGAACACTGGAACCAAAAACAGCAGAAAACAGGAACTGGCACTTCGGCATCTTGTTAATAGGTTAGTTCCGGAAAATCTATAAAAACATTATAAAGTGCGAGCAAAACATGTAGGTATTGTCATAAAACAAGCATGGAACATCAGAAATTATAGGTACGTTGGAGACGTATCAATCTGTAACACCCCTGTTTTAACAAAACCTAGAGGGTTTGTTTGTGCATCATTTGCATCATAAAATTTTCCTAAGAAAATGCACAAAACAAATAATTTTGGAAACCCTAATGAGTGCAAATCTCTCCCTATGTTTTTAAACCATCTCAAATGTTCAAAACCTCAAAACTAAAATATGTGGACCTTCCCAAATTGCCACTAAATATTTTCATAAAGTTTTGAGATAGTTTGGCTCTTCAAAAGTTTGGAAAATAACAAATAGAACTAAAGTTTGCCGTGTTTTTAACTTTTCCTGGAAATCCCCATTTTTCTCAGGGGCCTTTGTGCAAAAGGACGTTTGTCTTCTACCTTGGACACGCAGGTAGCTGCCTAGCAGCACCTGGTGCCCCGTCCGGCCGCCTCCTGCTTGCCTCTGTGGACGAGGAGACGTCCTGCAGAGCTCGTGCGTCCGCTGAGCCTCGTCCCTATCCTCTCCCGTGCACATTGCTTCTCTTCCCCTTCTTCTCTGCGAGCGCCTCAACCCTAGCTCCCCGAGCATGCCATCCTCTCCGCCTCATCGCCAAACCCCTCCTCGCTCAATAAATCGGGCCGGAATGGCCCGAATTGACGCCGGCACCCTCACCTTCACCGCCTCTGGCCGACGGCCTCACCGTCGATTAGGTCGACTCCGGCCACCCCGCCCTCTCCGTCGAGCTCTACTGCATCTCGGTGAGCCCCTGATTCACCCGGTGCCCTCGCCCTGGCCGATTTCATCCCCTAGCAGCGCAACCATGCGAACCCGCCCCGGCCGCCACAGCAGCTTGCCGGCGGCCAAGCTCCGGCCGCCAATCCGCAGCGGCGCCGCCACCAGGTGGTCGCCCGCGTCGGCGCGGTCCCAACGCGCTAGGCCGCGCGTCCAGGGATGCCCTGGAACGGCCGCGCCGTTCTCCACCTCCGCCGGTCCGCCGTGGTCAACCACCGGCGGTTGACTCCGGTGGGACCTGGCCAGGTGGCTTTTTTTTGTTTTTTTTTTCTGTAAATAGGAAATCCATGACAGGTGGGACCCCCGTCAGATTTTTAATATTTTCAAAAATATTTAGGAAATGAATAAAACTATGACATGTGGGTCCATGTCTGTCAGGAATTTAATATTTTCCAGGATTTCGAGAAATGATTTAAAATAAATAAAACTTGTAAAATTTATAACTTATTCATTTTAAATCAGAAAAATATGTATAATATATCAAAATTTTCAGAAAAATGAGATCTACAATTTGGTAGCAAAATCATGCATTGTTAAACAACTTTAAACCCTATTTATTTTAGAAGAACTAATTGTACCCCTTTTGAGGCTCCGGTACTGCTAACCCTAGTTCCGTCGAACCTCAGTTAAATTGATGATCATGTCTTAGGGTTAGTTTCAGTACCTAATTAACATGTCATGTCATCATTCTTGTATGCGCATTGCATCGATGCCATGTGTTGATTGTTGTTCTACCTTTACGGTATTTGCTTCATCGCGATCGATAGAGAAAGTGCCGATACGATGAAGATCGACAACGACGCATAGCAATATTTGTCCACCGACGAACAAGTCAAGCATGGGATCTCCGAAGATCCATATTGGTTTGTCAGGGACAAAGGCAAGCCCTAGCCTGATTCATATTATGATTTCGAAATGCTTTTACTTCTGGTTCCTACATATTGCATTCGTTTCCAATATGTTTTATCGGCAGGTATAGTATCCTATGTGTGTTGCATCTACCATCCTTGTAGCCTAAAAATACTCTGATCCACTGCTCCCAGCAAGACTAGGTTTGAGCTATGTGTGCATCGCTAGAGCCGTTATTGTAATATCCCAGGTAATGGGGTTACAAAAATAGAGGAAACAGATGTGTGCATTGCATTCATGCATAGAAAATCCGGGGAATTTTCGCGCTTTAAAGTAAAACAGTCACAGTAACTGAAGTTTCACTTGACCTTGATGGAATTGATGTAGCTCATCAAGTCAAGCGCTATAAACCTCAATGTGACTTCATTAAAACCTTGTTTTGGGTAGAGATGATTTGATCTAAGGGGTTAGATCAAATGGAATTAAAACCAACACAAGAACCTATTAATCAAGGATCAACTACTTGATCTTATTAAAGATCACAACATGATATTCCTTGCCATAACATATGAACATCCATTTAATTGGAAATCAAGTAACAATAATTGGAGAAACTATTCTTGACTTATCCTTTTCTATGTCTTAAACAAATCCATGTTCCTACCATGAACCTCATGGTATTTCTTGAACTAAACTCTTGAACTTAACACCAACAAAAGCTTATCATTAAACCCTAGAGATGGGAGAGGTATATAACCATTAAAGAGATAAGAAGCACACTCTAAATTATTAACACTTAAAAGTTAAGCAACTACCTTGAGGTACAATTGAATTCACTTTAAAACTAAATACCAAATATAGCAAAACACAAGGACCTAAGTGCATAAAAGCCACATCTTCTGATTCAATCATAACTCATTAAATATGTGGAATATCACAAAACTAAATTCGTTTACATTACGAATTATAGTTCAAACTATTTGAATAAAATAAACTATGAGTATTTTGAAACTCATATGATCATGCCTTGGTGAAATCAAACATCACCATTCAAAGTTGGGGTATAATCCTTATCTTTGATATTTTGATCCAATAATAATATAAATACAATCACATATGATATAGTGACTCAACCACAAGCATAAAATCATTCACAAGATATTTAGTAACAAAAGCCACTTGTCTATCCAAAAATAAATCACATGAGAGGATAATACCAATGCCACATAGGATGAAAATATCTACATTGCTTGCATCTTAAGCTATGCCACCTCATGCCTAAAGGATTGCTATGGATGAGAGCATGACAACCAAGCACCTTACTCATCAAATTAAAGCAAGAGTCATCCACCCATGTGTCATGTTACTAGAGCATGCCCAAGCCTATAAAAGGAGCCTCACAGCTTCATCCATTTCATCATCTTGCACATTGATGCAAGAAGACCAACACATTGAGCCACTCCATAAAATAGTAAGGATCAAGATGAAGCACCTAGGAGGTGGAGGCATGCCACAAGATGCAGGTTTATCAGATTTCCGAAGAACAAGCTACGTAAGCTAGCAAGGTAGAATTCTTAGGCAAACCACATATTTAGTTAATCACATCATCATTCCTTGAGTAGAACCATAGATTATAATCCAAGACCTTGTGAAGTGAGAGGGGTAATTGGAATAACCATATCCAAATACTTTTAGTAATACTTAAGGAAGCCCATACCATGCATGATCATCACCATTGGGTAATGATCATAAAACTTAAGAACTTGAAGTAGAAGACATTAAGAATAATTGGATCGTATCTAATACATGATCATGCTTTGAAGACATGTAAGGACAAGCTTAAACCTTAATATGATAAGCACATACCATCACATAAAATCATAGGGTGATCCCTAGTAAGCAAACCTAGGCTTATATCTCCAACTAAATTGTGAATTACTTGATGATCACAAGTAAAGCCCTAAGCTACATCCCAATCTTAGTTTGTGTATCACTTAGGTGATCACAATTAAAACCTAGGCAACAATTCAGATTCAACTCATGTGACAATAAGTAAATATAAATAGAACCCTAATACTGCACCCTAATTAAATCCTATGCTTAATCATGAAGCATAAGATGAACCTAGTGTTAAACCCTATAATTAAACCCATAAGTGGTGGTTAACCACTTAGATCAATCACTTATCCTTATAACTAAACCAAACCATGATGAGAGTAGTATCTATATTTCAAGGTGCTATTAAAATACAATAATAATGCTAACCTTGAGATAGGGCTATAATTAAACCTACAAGATCTTAATAAACAAGTATTCACATAAAATCATATGCAAATGACCAATTCCCCAGATGGAAACCAAGTACTAATACAACCTCTGAAATCCTTAAAGTTGAAAGTATCAACTCCAATACTTCCAAACAGATTTGATTCACAAGAAAAATGGAAATTAAAATGGGAGCATAAAATCATGCTTAATTAAAATTTCCAATAAATCTTAAATATATTAAATCTTTATTTAGAGCAACAAGACATGTAATTACTGTTGCTGTTAAGTCCTATTTAAATAGGTAACAGCATCTGCAAGCAGAATTGAATTCAAATTTGAATTCAACAAATGAAATTGAAAACAGAAAATAAAAACAGAAAAGAAAAAGAGAGAAGAGGGGGTGCTTACCTGGGCAGGCCACGGCAGCCCAGCACGAGCCCACCAGAACGGCCCAGTCCACCAACCAGGAGCAGCCCACTAAGTCAGCCCGATACCCCTTCGTCCAAAATATCGGAGAGGAGCTCGTCCTCATCCTCTCCGAGCGCATGGACGACAGCACGACACCGTGAGGAGCTTCTCCTCTCGCTGGCGTCCTCTCCTCGCTCGACGTCGTGACGAGGCATGTACCTGCACCGTATAAAAGCCTCACCACGCACAGCAGCACCGGGTTCTTCCTCTCTGGCTCCAATTTTGACCTCAAATTGAAACCCTAGCCGTACGGTCTCCGACCATCGCCGCCGATGAAGACCACCCCAGGCCTCGCCGAGACCACCAACGTGACCGCCAACCTCTACTTGTTATCCCTGCAAGAGGAATCGAGCCGCCATGCTCGGAATCACCGTCGACGAACTCATCTTCTCCGACGCCGGCATCGAGCAATCCCGGCGACTGCGACCTCCTCTCGCCTCGCCACCAAGCTCATCGTGCTCCTGGTGAGCTACTGAACCTCGAGGAGTACTTGGCTCGTTCGATTGCATGCTGTAGCACCGCCGTGTCGTTAGCCCGTGAGCGCCGCCGCTGCACCTCGTCGTCGGGCACGCTCCGGTGACCAAATCGGAGCGGCGCCACCATCGTCCGCCTCGTCTTGACGCCCTCGTTCGATTGAGCCTACGCACAGCCCCGCGGGAACCCTGTATCGCCGGCGTCGTCCACCACTGGCCGCCGGCAGAGCACATGGTTGCCACATCGGCACCACGTGGCAGCCAACGTGGCTTAGACCCACCAGTCATAGACTGTGGGTATGATCTGTCCGGTGACTTTAGCAGATTTCCTTTTAATTCAAATTCCATTAATATCTGAAACTTTGCAAATTTGTAGGAAATTCATATGAACTTAAAAAAAATATAATTAAGATATCAAAATTCTTAGAAAATTAATCTCTATCCAATAAAAATATAATAATAAAAATTCAATTATTTAATACTTGTTATTTAAGCCTTTTATTTTAATTCTAAATACTATTAAAATTCAATAATTAGGAAAACTTCATAAAATAAATAAAAACCAGCAAGTAAATAAGGAAAACATTAAAATTACTTTTCCTTTACTATTAACTTATTTAATCCTTATTAGGAGGATTTTAAACCCTAATTAATAATTATCTTAATTATTAATCCATTACAAAAATAATAAAAAGCCAAATTCAATATTATTTTTATTTCTAAGTTATTAATAACTTCAACTTTATAATGAAGTTATTAATCCAATAATTATAGGGTAATTAGGAAACCCTAGCTCCATTATAAATAAAGTGATAACCTCATCATCTCATGTGGAATTCTAAAACCCTAATTCATTAGGAACCTTAGTTTCACTAATCCATTTGAACCCTAATTTGCCACTAACCTAAACCCTAGGTTATACCATGTGATCATCCTATTTTCTTTTAAATCATAGAACCATTTAGAACCTAGATACTTGTCATAGCCACATAAAATGTAGAAGACCTATCACTAATATATGTGAACCCCATGTGTTCATCTTCATCAGACCTAGATAATCAAGTGGGGTCAGCCAGGTGTAAACCCTAGATCCTATTACCCAAATCCATCACCCTTATTCATTCCTATTTAGCATCACACCATTGTGATGAACTCCAATAGCAACCATGCTAATATTGACATCACATCCCATACACACTAAACCCTATTAGTGTGAGATAATTATTAAACATCCTATTTAGGAAACCACCCTTCCTTACTTAATGAATCCAATAACAAAACCTAGACAACCTCAACCCGAATTGATATACTTCTTATTATTTAAGAAGTATGTTCTTCAAAAGTTATTCTTTTGAAGTAAATAAATAATCATCATCAACCCTACTTATAAGGACCTATAAACCTTAGCTAGCAATCACCAGCAAGATGAATCAACCTTGATAGCAACCATGGATAATTAATTGCTTAAGTTGCTCATGCTTAAGTAAAACCATACAAGCCTAGTAGCTGATGAATCCAACCAGGTTGTGATCCATCTACTACCTACTCCAGAAAACAATTAGAACCATAGAAAACTATAGAACTCCACAACTCTAATTATCATACTTGTTCTTTATTAAAGAACATGTTCTTCAAAAGTTATTCTTTTGAAGTATATGATAATTAATCATTAACCATGCCATCTAGTACTAAAACTTACAACTGTACTATATATGTTAACATTATGCCAATTATCATTACTTGTATGCTCAATTGATTAATATGCTTTATTATCTACCTGTTTATGATGCCAAGTAACCACAATTGAATAAAAACCTTGTTTGTGAATCACTCTAAAAGTGCAACACACTTTGAACTAATCATTATAACTCACTAATCCTAAATCATCGGGGTTAGGTCACGCTTAGAGCGATTGCATCTCATACTTATGCATTATTGCATCCTTGCCAATCTTTTAAACATCGTCCTTACCGGACGATGATGCTATTTCAGAATTTGGAGTTATTGCGTATCGAAGACCTTGCCCGCATAATCTTGCAATCAAGAAAGGCAAGTTCATCACTTGCTCATGTCATTTGAGTATTTCTATCAAATTACTTGCAAAGTATTATGGTTATCATTATTGCATAAAAATCAAAACCACTACTTTCATAACTATGAATATGACTATGTGGTGGGCAATGGAACCATGGATTGTGTTGATATGGTGGAGGTTCCATTGCACGGGTTTATATCCATCTAGGATTAAACAACAAATGTCGCCAAGTGATTCTTGTGCCGTAATACCCGTGTTAACCATAAGATCCGGAGTGGGACGGAGTAGTCAAAAGTGTTTCCACCTCTCGTTCATCAACGGATGCGCTTACCGTAGCAGCTTGTATCCGGCGGAACAACCGAAGGGTGGGGATCCCATTCTAATTCCCCACGGTAAAGCATTGCTTGCCGTAGCAGCTTGTGTCTTGCGGAACAACCGGAGGGTGGGGATCCCATTCTAATTCCCCACGGTAATGCGGTCTATGATGGGTTGCAGCTACCGGCGTAGGAGTGTATGGTAGAGCCCAGCACTGTCGTCGTGGTCGGGGTCACTAGTAGAAAACCTCTCATCCATCTAAGCCATTGGTACCGGTTCCCTTACGAACCGGTACCAATGGGGTTATCTATACCGGTTGAATGGCTCTGGCGGGCGAGGAGATTTGGTACCGGTTCGTTAGGAGCTTTCGCACCGGTTCGTGTTAGGAACCGGTACGAAAGGTCTTCGGCCAAAATTCAGACGCGTGGTGGGGCTCCGGTTGGACTTGGTACCGGTTCGTAACACGAACCGGTACGAAAGGGTACCCAGCCATATCAAAATCGCCCGTATCGTCCCGAGCCCCTCGCTCGGCTCTCATTTTTCTCTTCTTCCTCACAATCGAAATTTTTCTCCACCTCTCACACTCCAATAATCTTTATTTTTCTCCACCATTTTAACAAGATTAACGGCATGCATCTATCCAAGGGTTAGCAATATCATCCTTTCTTCCTGGCGTTCCTAATTTAGCTCATTTCTTTGGTAGTTTAACTCGTACTATTTTTCTAGTGCTAGCAAGGTGTTTGATGAAATGCCTAAGTTAGGGATTTTACTTTTTTTATAATCAATTTGAGCTGAAATTATGGTATATTTTGTAGGTTTTAATTAGTATCATCCCCGTCCTCACCGCCGTCGATCGCTAGCGTCGTCCCCTAGCCGAGCACCGTACAACCTCGGTGAGCCTCTTCTTTTTTATAAAAAACTTAGTTTTATGTGATGAACTTGAATATTAATTAAGTTGGTCACTCATATATCCATGATGTTGTGTACTTAATGATTTTTGATATACATATAAAATGCAGATGAGTCGACAATGGATGTACGGTGACCGGGTCCATCCCGAGTTCATTATCGGCATGCATTATTTTCTCAACGTGGCCGAGGCAAACAGCAGTACGAATGGTTTCATGTATTGTCCATGTAGTTCCCGTAAGAATATGAAGGATTACTCTACCTCGAAGACCCTTCACGTCCACCTCGCCGGAGAATGGTTTCATGCCCAGCTATAATTGTTGGACCAAGCACGGAGAAAGAGGGGTTATATTGGAAGACAACGAAGAAGAAGAGGATAGTGACAACTATCCCTTATTCACCGAAGACGGTGGTAGTAGAATGGGGGAAGACGAAGTCGAAGAAGAGCTCATTTTTGATGAGCCGATTTTTGATGACCCGGATGACGATTTGGGTCGGGCCATTCTTGATGCGAAGATGAACTCGCGGAAATGAAAAGGAGAGGTTGAAGTTGGAGAAAATGTTAGAGGATCACAACAAACTCGTTGTACCCAAATTGCGAAAATGGTCGAAAAAGCTCGGGTACCACGCTGGAATTGTTGGCGAATGGAAGGCGCAGAAATGGTACTTCCGACAAGGGATTTGAAAAGTTGCTGAAAATAATAAAGAAGATGCTTCCATGGGAGAACGTGTTGCCCTCTAGCACGTACTGAAGCAAAGAAGGTTGTCTCCGCCCTCTAGGATTAGAGGTGCGTAAGATACATGCATGCATCAATGATCGCATCCTCTACCGCGGGGAGTACGAGAATTTGAATGCATGCCCGTGATGTAGTGCATTGAGGTATAAGATCAGGCGAGATGACCTCGGCGATGTTGAGGGTGAGTCCACCCCGTAGAAGAGGGTTCCTCGCGAAGGTGATGTGGTATGCTCCTATAATACCACGGCTGAAACGTTTGTTCCGTAACAAAGAGCATGCCAAGTTGTTGCGATGGCACAAAGAGGACCGTAAGAAAGATGTGATGCTCGAGACACCCCGCCGACGGGTCGCAAGTGGAGAAAAATCGACAGAGAGTTCAAGTCATTTTCGCATGACGCAAGGAACTTAAGATTTGGTCTAAGTACGTATGGCTTTAATCCTTTCGGGAGCGAGAGCTCCAGCCATAGCACCCGGCCGATGACTCTATGTATCTATAACCTTCCTCCTTGGTTGTGCATGAAGCGGAAGTTCATTATGATGCCGTGCTCATCCAGGGCCCGAAGCAACCCTAGCAACGACATTGATGTGTACCTCGAGGCCATTGGTTGAAGAACTTTAGAGTTGTGGCGTGACGAAGGTGTACCCGTGTGGGATGAGCACGAACAAAAGGAATTTAACCTACAAGCGTTGTTATTTGTAACCATCAATGATTGGCCTCGCTCTTGGTAACATTTCAGGGCAGTCAAACAAGGGATACAATGCATGCACACACCGTTTAGGTGAGACTGATAGTATTTATTTGGGAAACAAGAATGTGTACCTGGGGCATCGTCGATTTCTTCCAAAACAACATCACGTAAGAAAGAGAGGAAAGCATTTCGGAGGTGAGGCAGATAACCGAACCAAGCCTACCCGCCCTAATGGGGAAGTTATATATGATATGGTCAAGGATTTAGAAGTGATCTTTGGAAAGGGTCCCGACGGACAATCTGTTCCGCATGATGTTGACGGACACGTACCCATGTGGAAGAAGAAATCGATATTTTGGGAGCTACCCTACCGGAAATTCTTAGAGGTTCACTCGCAATCGACGTGATGCACGTGACGAAAAATCTTTGCGTGAACCCGCTAAACTTCTTGGCGTGTATGGGAAGACAAAAGATACACCGGATGCACGGCAGACCAAGAAAGTATCCACGAAGGAAACAACCCGAATCCGTAGAAGTATCAAGGTCCCGCCACCTATGCTCTTACCAAAGAGGAGAAGGAGATCTTTTTTGAAGTCCCGAGTAGCATCAAGGTCCCGTCCGGCTTCTCGTCGAATATAAAGGGAATAATAAACATGTCGGAGAAAAAGTTTCAAAACCTAAAGTCTCATGACTGCCACGTGATTATGACACAATTACTTCCGTTGCATTGAGGGGGCTTCGCCGGAAAATGTTCGAGTACCCATTGTGAAGCTATGTGCGTTCCTCAATGCAATTTCTCGAAGGTGATCAATCCACTTACTCTACAAAATTTACGTAAGGATGTGGTCCAATGTCTAGTCAGCCTTCGAGTTGGTGTTCCCACCATCCTTCTTCAATATTATGACACATCTCCTAGTTCACCTGGTCGAAGAGATTGGCGTTCTCGGTCCTGTATTTCTACACAACATGTTCCCTTTGAGAGATTCATGGGAGTCTTAAAGAAGTACGTTCATAACCGTGCTAGGCCAGAAGGAAGCATCTCCAAGGGCTATGGAACAGAGGAGGTCATTGAGTTTTGTGTTGACTTTATTCCTGACCTTAAGCCGACCGGTGTTCCCGAATCGCGCTATGAGGGGAGACTGCGTGGAAAAGGCACGCTAGGAAAGAAATCAGCAACATGTATGGACGGACATTCTTTCACTCAAGCACACTACACAGCTTCTACTTAATTCCATCTTGGTGGCTCCGTACAAAGAGGAACACAAGGAGATCTTACGCTCTAAATACCCGGAGCAACGTGAAGATTGGATTGATGGAGAACACATGAAGACTTTCGGCGGTTGGTTGCAAACACGTCTCATGAATGTCACCGATGACGAGCAGCTGTACTTGTTGGCCAAGCAACCATCTTCTACTATATCGACTTTTCAAGGGTACGAGATTAATGGGAACACATTTTACACTTTCGCCCAAGACAAAAAGAGCACCAACCAAAACAAGTGGTGTCCGCTTTGATGCAGTAAGATGGCAATGGGAACAAGGTCACATATTATGGGTACATAGAGGAGATATGGGAACTTGACTATGGACCTAATTTCAAGGTCCCTTTGTTCCGGTGTAAATGGTTCAACCTCGAAAGACGGGTACTGTGTAGACCCGCAAGTACGGAATGACTACAAAGTGGATTTCAAGAATCTTGGGTACGACACCGAACCATTCGTCCTAGCCGTTGAAGTGGCTCAGGTTTTTTATGTGAAGGATATGTCTAGCAAACCGAAAAAAAGAAAAGAAAGGCAAGAGGACACATCATACGATGAGCCAAAGCGCACATAGTTCTTTCAGGAAAAGAAACATCGTGGGAGTAGAGGACAAGACAGACATGTCGAAGATTATAATAAGTTTGACGATATTCCACCCTTCAAGGTAAAAATTGACCCAAGCATCATCTTAAACAATGAAGATTGTCCATGGTTGCGTCGCAGTAAGAAGAAAGGGAAACGAGCGAAGAAAACTCGAAGACTAGCTAGCTACATATAGGGATCATAACTTGTGTATCTCAATATGGAAATCACTTTTGTGTAATGATGTTACCGTATGTAAGATATTAACAATGGAGATGGTTGGCTTGTTTTACTAGTTAAGTCACGGGCTTGCAGGAGAAATTTTCCGAGGCGGAACTTCCGAATATGCCATATATAGGGCATGTGCACCAAGGGCATATTCGAGAAGTTCCGCCACCGGAGATTTCCCAACCCTTTCCGCAACATTGTTAGAGGAGATGGAGTCTTCCACGGGCTTGCAGGAAAAAATTCCGAGGCGGAACTTCCGAAGATGCCATATGGCGTGTGCACCAAGGGCATCTTCGACAAGTTCCGCCACGGGAGATTTCCCAACCCTTTCCCCAACATTTGTTAGAGGAGATGGAGTCTTCCACGGGCTTGCAGTGGAAATTTTCCGAGGCGGAACTTCCGAAGATGCCATAGGGCGTGTGCACCAAGGGCATCTTCGACAAGTTCCGCCACGGGAGATTTCCCAACCCTTTCCTCCATCCATGGTGATGAAACTCTCCATCCATGTTGGCTTGTTGAGCTGCTTCCCATGGTGTATCGATGCTCCTTTTATAGGCGAGCGTCCTTATCCGCCGACAGCTTTAGTACCGTTGTAGACACGAACCGGTACTAAAGGTTACCCACGCGTCCTTATCCCACCGACGAGCGTCGTGCGCTACATACTTTATCTCATCGAGCAGGGCGTCCTTATCCCGCCGACAGCTTTAGTACCGGTTGCACCCACCAACCGGTACTAAAGGTTACCCACGCGTCCTTATCCCACCGACAGGGCGTCGTGCGCTACATACGTTATCTCATCGAGCAGGGGCGTCCTTATCCTCGCCGACAGCTTTAGTACCGGTTGCACCCACCAACCGGTACTAAAGGTTTGCCTCTCGTCTTCCCGCCTATTTTCTTCCCACGCTTTTCACCGGTTCCCGCCTTTGTCTTCCCGCCATTTTTTTCACTATATATATGTAGGCTTGGCCACCATTTACATATCACATCTAGACTCTACAAACCTCATCATTCTCTCCCATGGCTTCCATCGCATCTCTAACCCCCCGGGAGGCGGAGGCGCTTTGCGCCTCGAACTACCCCTGCCCGCCGGGCTACCGCGTCCCGACCGGCTGGTTGCTAAGCTGTCGGAGGCGTACCGGTCCCTCCAGTCCCTCTAGGTGTGGCGCGCGAGATGGCCATCACGAACCACTACTACTTCAAGCTCACGCCGGAGCAGCGGAGGAATCCCCAAGTGGCATCCCGACTACAGCCCGACTTGGGAAAGCTTCTTCATCAATCGGCGTGAGAGGGCGCTTGCCGTGCATGAGGAGGGCGGTCCGCCTCCTTCGAACTTCAACGAGGCCGGCCGTCGGCTGTGGTGGCGCGGCCGGACTCTCCAGGGCGTCATGGCCTACCGTGGCCCCCGCCCGCGCTACCCTCAGTCCCAGCCCACGCGTGCTCACCCGCCGACCGGAGAGTACCGCGACCCCGATGCCAGCGACGATGATGACGGCGACTACGACGACTACAGTGGCGACTACTACAGGGCTAGGCACGAGTATGACTGAATGACTCCAACAGTAGAATTTGGCCATGTATCTTTAATTTTCAGTTAAGCTATGTATTTTAATTCGAGTTCAATCGTAATAAAATTTTATTCCCGCCCTTTCTTTCCCGCCTTTTTCCGTCGTACGTGGCGGGAAAGTTTCCCGCGGACGGCGTCGTGGCAAGAGTAAAGAATAGAAATAGATAATATATAGAAAAGAATTAGAAAATATATAGAAAAGAAATATAAAAAAGGATATAGAAAACAAATAGAAAAGAAAACAAACGGAAATAGAAAAAGAAATAGAAAAGAAATAGAGAAGAAAAGAAATAGAAAATAAAAAGAAAAGAAAAGAAACACAAAAGAAAAGAAAAAAACATAAAAGAAAAGAAAGAAGAAACATAAAACAAAATAAATAGAAAAGAAATATAAAAGAAAAGAAACACAAAAGAAAGGGGAACGAAAATGAAAAGAAAAGAAATAGAAAATGAAAAGAAATAGAAAATGAAAAGAAAAGAAATAGAAAATGAAAAGAAATAGAAAATGAGAAGAAAAGAAAAGAAACACAAAATAAAAGGAAAAAGAAACAAAAGAAAGAAGAAAACAAGAAAGAAAAAAGAAACAAGAAAAGAAAAGAAAACAAGAAAAGAAAAAGAAAACAAAAAACCTTTAGTACCGTTGGTACCACCAACCGGTACGAAAGTCTTCGCACCGGTTGGTGGTACCAACCGGTACTAAAGGTCGATCCCCTCGTTTAGACTTAGCCGGCGACCGAAAATCCCCAAATCCTCTTCTTTCTCCCCCGCGCGACAGCAGAGCCCAGACGCCGCCGACGACGCCGACGCACCCACGCCGCCGACGCACCCACGCCGCCGCCGACGAAGCCGCCGCCGCAGACGCAGCCGCCACCGCCGACGCAGCCGCCGCCGCCCGCAGGTACCTCCCCGGCCCTCTCCTCCTTTTTTCCGCCACCCCTCATCGCCGCCCGCAAGGTGTTCGACGGCGAGGAGGTCTCGGGCGTAAGGCTCGGTCGACGGCTCCGCCTCCGCGAGGCTGTCGTCGAGGTCGAAGGCGAGCTCGGTGGCGTCGACGGGCAGGGGTGAGGTGGTGAGCGCGCGGCGCGTAGTCGATGCGAGCCGTCGCGGAGCCGATGCGCGCGCTGCAAGTCCATGGCGAACGCGCGGGGAGCCTCGCGAGGCCGGTGCGCGCGCCCGCCACCGAGGCCACTCGCGCCAGGATCGACCTCGCGCGGCGGTCCCTCGATGACGCGTCCAGCGACATCTCGCCGCCGCGTCGGCCCTGATGGCGAGCGCCCAGCACACGGCCGACCAGCAGCGGCGCGCCTCGCGGAGGCTCCAGGAGGCCAGGCTGTACGCGGTCGCGGCGTACCTCGCCGTGGAGCGAGCGTCGCGTCCACGTGCCGGCGCCGGGACACTGAGGCGCCGGGACAGCATCGCTCGTCGGAGACCTGGCGGGCGAGCGCCACCTGCGTGACGGTCTTCGGGCCCTGCGCGGCGGCGCCTTTGGCCTTGGAGAGGTAGAGCTGGTCGAGGGGTGGCCGCGCTGATGGATGAGGGGACGGCGATGCGGGCAAGGGCGGTGGACAGGGGAGATGACGCCGCAGAACAGCTTCCTAATTAGTTAAATAGCACCATTTTTTCTAAATTATGAACAACTTGATTTGTTGTGTTTGATTTCAGTGCCTTTCTAAATGTTGATTGCAATATTGTCACTTCTTGCCTTAGTGCATAAGAGATCGGATTGGAAAGAACAAACTAGGTATTGTGAGCTCAACTAGTATGTAGCTCAACTCTGAACTTGGGTGCCATTTGTGTGTCCGTAGTTACATGTGAACTCGCAAAGACTTCGGGATTAGCTGGCCGTTGTTGTGTCCGTTGTTATCCATAATGTTCATATATTGCCAAAACGCATCCATTCTACATTATTTGAGCAAGTGAATTTCGAAGTTGATTTTGTCTCTCGCAAATGAACTGCAAGATTGTTAGGAGGTATGGTCGTGCCGAGTTCTTTTATCATGAATATTAAACTAAATATATAAATGTAGGGAAACAGAGCAAAGTGTTCTATTTGTTGGCATGGATTGGAATTGATAGTTCTTGAACTACATAAACATATGAACATCACAAGGTGAAATCTGGATAGATAGAAAGTACCACAACTAAGTTTTCTTAAGGGCATGCTTGTGTTTTTGTTTGGCATATTCATTTCAAAAGGAGGGCATATGTGTTTGTATTTCACATGATTATGCTATTAATTGCTTTCTTCATTTTGCAGGTGACATTGAGGTATGGAGGACGGCACCTTCGTCCGAGATGAGGAGGGGGAAGAAGCGGTGCAGAAATTGATCTATGAGAGTGCCCGTGGTCCGGAACCCGACGATGGAGATGACAACGAGTACCAAGACTTTCTGAATGATTTTGGCGAGGGACTTGAGTCTCGAACAAGTTAGAAAAGACAATGAAGTGTCCATCACAAACTCCGGCGAGGTGTATATCTATGTATCAATTAGTCCGTGTTCATCCCTAGATGTATTCATTTATTTGTATTGCACTTATTAACGAATAATTTTTTCTTTTAGCCTTCTGGATCATCGAGCAAGTCTCGTTAGAACAAAACGAGGCCCGACGCGGGTGCTAAAGGGCGAGGGCAGGTTAGCCCTCACGGCATTCAAGGATAATGGTGAACCAGTTCATCCCAAGGAGTTTTGCCGCAAATTTACAAGTCAATCCGGAGTTATTGTTAGGGACCATGTACCGATCAGCATTCAAGAGTGGCATAAGCCGAAGAACCCGGAGAGTGGTGCTAGTTATGTCAACGACACGATGAATAATTTTCTTTGGGACACGCTATCGACAAAGTTCAGCCTACCGGAAGACATGACGGAAGGCCGAAGAATAAAGTCAAGGAATGGACATTGAAGAAGATGGCCATACAATTCCGGAGCTTCAAGAAAAATTTATAGGACAAATATAAGAATGAAGATCCAAGTATTCGATGATAATCTAGTGAAGATAAAAGATCACTCGGGCCGCATTTAAGGAGTATAAGAAATCGTCTACTTTTGTGTCCCGATCGAAGAAAAATACCGAAAATGCTGCAAAGAAGAAACTTCCGCATCATTTGGGGTCAGTGGCTACAAGAGTGCCATTCCGAAGTGGACAGCGTTTGAGAATAAACTGATTGATCATGGAATCACTCCACGGACATGGGACCGGCCCGAACGGTCCAAGTTACGGTTGTTCGCTCATGGGGCAGGGTTGGACCCAAAGACAGGGCTGATCGTTGCGAAGGGAAAATGGAAGGACAAAATTGAGGCAATTGTACCGAAGCTTGTAGATGCAATTGAAAAGGTCGAAAGGGAGAGTACATTCCCGATCGAGAGAATGACGAGCCGACACTCGCTCCGGGGAACCCTGAACATGTTGGACGGGTACGAGCTCGCCCAGGTCTCACCATGAAGGAAGCGTGGCCGGACAGCGCTAACACTTACAGAAGCCGTTCGCGAAAGAAGAAGAAGGACGCCGACATTGTAACGAAATTGTTAACTAGGGTGGAGGCTCTTGAGAGAAATCAGAGGGCACCCGATCGGCCGCCGTTTCTACAGGATCCACAAGCCGATGCCGCCCCATCTCGCAGAAGAAGCAAGTGTCGGTTCCTCGCATCTTGACGGATGTGGAGGAAGCTACCCCGTGGATTATGTCACGGAGAAGACAGATTGCGAGCTACATATGTTATTCGAGACCGCGTCCGTTAAGGTGGCGGTCGGCTATGTGTACCCAAGTGAAGATGGAGCAATGCACCATCATATGCCCATTCCACCTGGTTGTGTTCGTGTCGGGGTGGATGAAGTTGTTTCGGGTTTTGAAACAGTGGAGCTTGATATTCCTAGAGGTGAAGATGAGAGGACACTGGCCGATGTCAAGCATGGTTTCGCCCTATGGCCGAAGAAGTACGTCGTCCTTTTGCAAAGGCCACCGACTCCTACACATGAGCAGCAAATGCCATCGACTCCTCCCCGGTGGCAGTCCCGGTGAGCAGCCAAGTCCACACCTACCTGAGAGGGACCCCAGCGTGAGTCCACCATCTCGAGATCCTCCGCGACGTAAGACAGCGTCCGTTAAGCGGAACGGTACGCCGCCTAGGAAGAAAGCTAGAAAGGAGAAACAACTGCCGCCTACTGAGAAGTTACCTTGGGAAAAAACTCCGCAGGAAAACGCGGAGGCCGTTCAGTGCCGAGTTGAAGAAATGGTTTGCACCGAAAGTGCCGGAGATACCTTTCGAGAAGACACTAGATCCGGTGAAAGTTGTGCGTACCGTTGACAATCTATATGACCCCGTACCATCGCCGCCATCCGACTATGCGCGTTCTATTGAAAGGTCGTATGACAAGATGATCGAGGCGACAAAACCCGTTCAATCGGGTATCGTGGAGATAAAAGGGATACACCAGTGTCTACCAGCTCGGACAACAACCCGTTCAATCGGTCGCGCCTCTCAAGGTGTTTGGCGGGAAGACCGTTCAAAGTTCTCGACAAGACGCAACCGATTACGCCTTCGCTGAACGAGCATATCGATTTGTTCAAGGGAAAGATTTGGTCGAGAATCTCAGGAAGGTACCAACATGTATGCGTAACTTGCATTCGTGGTACCTTAAGGCCTCAAAGGAAGGGATCGAGACTATCATGGTGCGAGTTAGGGAAGAGCACTACTTCCAGGAGTACCGTGTGAACGTTGACTTCGCCGAACTCTTTCAGCTTATACAATCTCCGGGCCCTCGACAAATCAATCATCGGTTGCTATTGTCCGTAAGTGATTTATTTATTTAATTTGAGAAGTCGTTCATTGTCCTGCAGATTATAATCTTTTGTGCGCTATATTATGCAGATCGAAGATGCTCGAATGCAAAAGGGACGATATCACGGACATTGGGTTCATTGACCCGCACACAATGCATGTTAAAACCATAGAGAATCCCCTCTATAACAAGGATACACCGCAGACTTTGCTAAGGTTTTTGAAGCGACAACGTGACAAAAAGCTAATAATTTGGCCTTACAACTTCGAGTGAGTCTTACTCGTCTTATAACACATTATATTTTGCTCACCGTATGTCAAAATTTTAACTAATGACTTATATATATGACACTACATATTGAAACGTGCGTAGGTTTCACTTTATTCTTCTCGTCATCAATTTGGAAATTGGAGAAGTTGAAGTCTTTGACTCACTAAGCAAAAAATCGGAACCATACGTGTCTTGTTTTTTAATGCTCAGAAGGTAATTTTAATTCTTATCGGTTTGTTTCGTTAATTTCCTGCTTTGAACTAATTGATGACTCTTTTATGCATTTTCTTTTGTCGAGCAGCGTATGGCAAACTTTCATCAAGGAAGATACGTCCCGTGAATGGACACCGAAGCTGCGATGGCGTGCGAAAGTAAGTAGTACTACCTAGGTCCACACACCTTTTAATTATCATACTTGACTATTGTTTGATTGAATTATATTCTTGTAAAGAAATGCCCGCAACAACCTCCGGGGACCGATCTCTGTGGATTCTTCGTTTGCGAGTACATCCGCAGAATTGTCGCGAGAGAACGAATAATGAAAGAAATAAAGAGGTACAAAAACAATCTTCACAAATTTGTTTTGTTATCATAAGTTGTGCTGAGTTTCAGTAATAGTTGTTTCATGTATTCATTTGTATCTTATTCTTTTATAGTTGGCAAGAAAGCGGAACAAGCTCTCAATCGATGACCGCTTCATAGCAATAGGCGAGGAATTGGCGGGATTTTTCCTTCGGGACGTCATACCACCACTCGCAGAGTACCACTATGAATGAAGATGTACATGTTACATATATAGTTGACTCGAAGAGTACCACTATGCTACATGTAATAGACATATATAGAGTACGCCTCGGAGAGTACCACTATGCATGAAGATCGATCTTCATGCATAGTGCTACTTAATTTGCGATCTTATGCAATAACATGTGTGTTATATTATATGCACCAACTTGCTATGCATCATCTTGATCTTCATGTACTACCTAAACCCAAACGCGTTTTTGGTGCATCGACGCGATATGAAACAAACCGATATCCCTAAACCCCTCCAAAAACCCTAAAAAAACCAATTCTCTGCCGCGGCAGAGATTTGGGCAAATTCCCTGCCGCGGGTGGGAACCTTTGGTACCGGTTCGTATTACCAACCGGTACCAAAGCTCCTTGGCCCTGAGCTCTCCTGGTGGCCCACGTGGAGGGCCTTTTATACCGGTTCGTAAGCAACCGGTACGAAAGGGGGGGCCTTTAGTGCCGGATAATTAATACCGGTACTAATGCCCCTCTGGAACCGGTACTGATGAGAGATTTTCTACTAGTGTAAATACACCGGTCCACTTTGCAACTAGCCTCTTCTGCCTACGGACACGGGAGGGGCAAAGCAAAATCATCAGCACGACATCGACAACAACAATACTGGCCTAATCTGGCTGTCCACCAGGCACGACGTCGCCTCACCTCCACACCCCTCGGTTCCTCATTTCTCAAACACTTGATAGTAATTTGTCTTCTTTGTATGGGCTTGTACGTGGTCTTTGTGCTCTCGCTATCAGCCAATGTCCTGAGTCACCATGGCAAGGATGCACTTTCTTTATCTTTCTCGTTGATGAGAAACATGGTGAGAAGAGATCGAGAAAAGCAAGCATTCATCTCAACAAAGAAAAAAAAGGAAAAAAAAAGAGACAAGCATGCATTCATCTCAATAAAGAAAAGGAAAAAAAGACAAGCATGGATTTGTTAATTACTACGTGCCTTGAAGCTATCCTGCCTGCATATCGTCCGTGACAGGTTTTTGACGATGGGACATTCTAGCTCGGTCGAGCTGCGGCAATCCTCAACCGTTATTAACGCCTGGATCATTGATCCCACTAGAAACAGATATTCCAACGACACCCCCTGAATCCTGATCAAACGTACGGGAGAGGTCAATCAGTCAGTCGTAAACCTCATGCTCTTACCTATCTGAATTTTCTGCGCATAAACTTCTGTTACTCGGACTTCTCGCTAGCTCCCATGGGAGCTGCACTGCAGAAAGGGTTGCTTACCCAGAGACGACCATGCTGTCTCCGTTGCTGGATCAGCTAACCTACCGTGGGAAAACAACACATCGTTAATCAATTAGCCGATTAAAGAACTGCAAAGGGAGAGACGTCGGTCTGAAGCTTCGCCGGCCTGGGTGGATGGGCAGAAAGAAGGAAAAGGCAGGAGAGACCGAAAGCGCAAGGGCAAACAGGGAGATTCCTTGGACAAGTGTCGGTCTGAACTCGTCGGCTTTGCTGCTCACCGAACCTGAATTAGCCGCACTAGCACTGTCGGCATCAGTGCAGTGTCACTCGCTGACTGCTCGGAGACCTGGCCGAGAAAATGTCACGGGGAAACCTTGTCCTTGCCGGCTCCGGTGACCGCCGGTGAGCAAGCCTGCAGCGGCGAGCCGGCGAGAGAGGATGGACGAGACAGCGCGAGAGAGGCTGATGCTGTTGCTTTTGTGGTTTCCGTTTCACTAGCATAGTGCGGTGCTTGTGCGCGCTGTCACGCCGGACACCGGCGCCGTGCAGGCATCATTGCCGTCCCAAAAGGAGGCGCCATTTTCATAGAGTTCAGACTTCACACCAGTACTGCCTGCACATTTCGACATTTTCAACTAATCGCCCCTCGCCAACTCAGTCCCTGTAAATGGGTCCTAGTTGTCAGGAACGCTGTCAAACCACAGTTAGTCGACTATTTGCGCTATTTGTAATGCCTAGGCTCAGACTTGGTGGTTTTTTTGAAAAATTTAGCAAAAAAGATACTGACTTGTTACCTAGCTCGAATTGTGGTATTTTTTTTGCAATTTACACCTCAAAATTGCTGCGATTCTTGAACAAAAAAAAACTGCACATAACCTGACGGTTGCAGACGGAGATATGCGACAGAAGTGCAAGCCGAGGTAAACGGACCGAGTCACCGAGGAGAAACATCGGACCCTCTGAACTGAAGTGGGCGCCAACCCCACTCGAAACGAGAAGCTACTAGCCTCACCAGCAGCAGCCCCTGACCTCCGCAATGATGCATGTCCCGTCCATCTACTTCCATCTACCAGTCCAATGTCCCCCCCACATTTCCTACCCAAAAGATCATCACTGCCCTACCCGGTTTGGTTGCCAACTGTTTGCCAATCTTAGTTTAGCATCAGTCATGGACTGCAAAAGCTGCCGATGCTTTTGCAAAAGTACACACTGTTTTTATAACTGCGTACTAAGCAAGCTACTTAAATTTGGACGAATAGATTTGGAGATCCCTCGCGAGTGCATGTAATTATGTAGGCTGGAGGTCATACTAAAGGGGATGAATCAGGGGGATATTCCCTGGCTATTTTGACGTTGATACCTGCTAGGCTCAGATAGATTGTATGCCACACAAAGTATAGTTTATTTATGTGCTATAATTAGTGTACTTATGTAGGTAAGACAAGAGATCAACACGAGTGATGAAAAAGACCACTAGCATGCATGATCGTCGTTCCCGCTTAATAATTGAGGGTCCAGTCCATATATCATTTCCATCACATACTAATTTAAGCATCAGCAGGTAGAGTAGGCAATTATCTACATATATTTTATTCTATATTTTTCTATGAGAATCTAACTCAACTGACATCCGGCACTTAATAATAGTGGTGATATGTTGTTTAAGTCTGTTACCAACGTTTCTGGATTTTCTATCAGGCAAAAGATGTCATTTGGCCCCTTGTTACTGTAAACACTACCGGATATAAAACCAAACCATTACTATTAGGCAAACAGGCGCGACCAGTTGAAAAGCTAAGAAACAAAACTAGACTAGGTTAGGGATATGCAAGTGATCTCTGTTTGTTACGTAGCAATTTGGGCAGGGTAGGACCCATGGGGAGCATCATCCAGTGAAGCCACTCATAAGCGCCCCTGAACTGTCGGAATTTTTGTTGACTTCTTTTCAGCACTCGGACTACTAGGAGCATGAATTTTCCCGAGTTTGTTTCACGTTTGAAAATATTTTCCCAAATAACCTATTCTACTCTTATTCCAATTAAACATTCAGTTCATATATATTTATTTAGTTAACCATAATAATTTAAATCAATATCTACAATGTTCTTGCAATGCTTACTGTCGCGGTTGAATGTTGCGTGTTGATGCATGCCACATATGGTGAGATTACCTTTGCTCAAAGGTGCAATTGGACATTGTTGCTTTTCGGACTGGACAACCCTACTGTTGAGTGGTGATGCGAGAACTTTTCCTTGGCTATAAACTGTGCCATGTTTTGATGTGTTCGGCGGGCCACGATACATTTATTGGTTCGATCTTTTTATTTGACGCATATTTTCTCTTACAAAGCTTTAGATGTATTCACTTAATCCTACTCGATAAACTATTATCTTGATGGAACTAATATAATTATGTGATCATAAACAAGTTTTTTAGAATCTAATCTAGTATAATATATGTGTTGTATTTATAATCAATCTCCTTACCTCCTTTTGAACTATGAAAAAATATTCAATAAATTCCATTACACTGGTCCTCATATCTTCGAATGCTCTTTTTCAGAATAACTAATTGTTGATAAATAAAAATGTAGTTGTTGTGTCATTTTCAATCTACACTACTATTAAAGTGTTTTAGAAATGGTACAATGATTATATTATAATGTTAACAAATTCGGTATTGCCATTTCAATACATTTTTAGACCTAATAGTTTTGATCCTTGCCCATGGTGAGGTGAGAACGTATAATGAAACACACCATAGTATTTATTTTTGTTGTTGGTTTGTTTATGCTATTTTTTTTCAAGTTTCTCAAGTTCTCTATGGACTTACACCAATGTTTAAAAAAACACCCAATGTGGTATTGTATTTCTTATGGTAGCCCTTCAGACGAGTAATATATGCCCATATGGTATTATCTACATATTAAAACAGATGGTTCTAGACAATGTTTACTTTTTTTTTTGGTAAATGTGTAAATGTATGTCGTCTCTGTTAGTTTTAAGGAGCATAAGTAGTGTGTGCACCTCTTTTGAAAGTGGAATTGTTAGATTTTCGTTCTAAAGTGGACCTGCCTAGTTTACGAAGCACATAATATCTATTTTTCTCGATCAATTAGGTGTAAGGAGCATAAGTATCGTGTGCACACTTTAATTTAATTAGTCTTGATGAAACAGTGGGGTTAAATGCTCGATTCTCTATATCATGCCAAGCTTCCCCACATTTCCTATATCATGCCAAACAGTCTGGTTGCCAACTGTTTGTCGATCTTAGTTTAGCACAAGTAACGGATTGCAAAAGCTGAGGATGCTTTTGCAAAATCTGCCAATCATAGATTAATACTCCCTCCGTATGTAAGACCTTTTAGTTTTAGTGGTAGTTTAATTTTTTTGGTGTGTATCTTGATGTATTTTAGTGTGTAAATTGACTCATTTTGGTCCATATTTAATTCACTTTGAAAATTTCTAAAATGTCTTACATTAGTGAAAGGAGAGGTTTATTCAGCGTATGAGCATTGAGCAGGCTATTTAAGTTCTGACGAATAGATTTAGATATCCATTGTGAGTGCACGTAGTTATGCAGGCTGGAAACATGCATTATGAAGGCAAAATGGTCCATGGTATATGAATTGATATTCACTGGTTGTCTTGACGTCTGACACTTTAGGCTTAGATAGATTGTGTGCCACACAAAGTAGTTTACTTATGTGCTGCAATTATACGCTATAATTAGCTTGTTTATGTACGTAAGACAACGACAAAATGAAACGAAAGACTTGGAAAAAAAAACTCCCACCTGTGTCGCCCTCCTCTGGCGACCAGGGGAAACCCTACCCGCTGCCTGTAGACCCCCTCCGCCTCTCCTCCCTGCTTCGCCGCCGCCAAAGGGAGGGGCGACAAAGCCGCGCGCTCCCCGGGGAAGGTGGCGGCGGGGCGGTCTTCTTTTCCCTCCCGCGTCCCCTGGCGAGAGGGAGCTCGTCGGGCGCGGGGCAGGGCGGCGGGTGGTGGGACCGGCGGCTGGGCGCTGGCGGAGGTGTGCGCGCGGGCAGGGCGTGGCGGTGGTGCAGCGGCGCAAGCAAGGCGGGGCATGGCGGCGCACGCTCGGGCCCAGATGGGCTCCGGCGGGCCAGCTCGGGTTCGCACCAGATCGCGCTGGCTCGGCCCGTGGTTGCCGGGCTGAGGCGAGGCCCTTCTTCCCAGTCTTCACCGTTGTTGCTGCTGGGGAGGGCGCGGTGCTGGTTGGCGGGGCGGCGGCCCTGCGGGTGTGTTGGAGGCTCTGGTCTGCGGACTTGGACGGTTTGTCCTCGAGCCCCGTGTCGGTGTTGGTCAGCACCCCCCTCTATGTGGCGTTTCGGCGGCGCCCACGGTGCTCTCCGGCGGCTCCGTTGGCTACAGGATGTGCAGTGCGGCGGCGGCTAGGGGTTGGCCATGATGATGCTGCAAGAAGACGAGCGTTTGCGGCTGAGGGGCGGAGTGCGTGCGGCAGCTCTCCTAGGATCGTGATGCGACGGTTGCAGGTGGTGGTTTGTGCCGGTCCTTGTTGGGCGGGCGCGAGATTTTGGGACTCTTCGCTGGGCGAAAGCTTTGCCTTGGCGGCCAGGACCGACGATGGTGACGCCCGTGGGTGCCGCATCCTTCTTGAAGGTGTCGTCGAAGCGGGTGTTTCTTGATCTCCGCCCGGGCTCTTCGGGGGAAACCCTAGATCCTTAGCGGGATCAGGCGTGGGCGGCGTTTTTGTGTCGCTTTGCCTCTTGGGGCCTCGCTTTCGACGTCCACCAGACAGAGGGACTTGTGGAGTGTTTTGGTGGTTCGGAGGAGACGGGTTCGTCTTCGGCCAGGCGGGGCGCGGCCTTGGGGCCGGCGTGGTAGTTCGAGCGGTATTCCGGTCTTTCGCCTCCGCCTGTTGCGTTGAGGTGTGGTGTCGACCTGGTTGATCGTCGACCCGTGTTGAGCGCAGCCTTGAGGCTGGCGTGTGGTGTCATGTTGTTCAAGTCGTGTGGTGTCTTGTAGTATCAATGAAAGGCAAAGCTTTTGCCTCCTTTAAAAACAAAGTAGGTAAGACAAGAGATCGACACGAGTGATGAAAAAGACCACTAGGATGCATGATCGTCGCTCCGGCTTAATAATTGAGCGTCCAGTCCATATATCATTTCGATCACATACTAATATAAGCATCAGGAGTTAGAGTAGTAGTAGACAATTATGTACATATATTTTTATTTCTCTATGAGATCTAACTGAACGTCTCAACGGCATTCGGCACTTAATAATAGTGGTGGTGATATGTTGTATATTATCTCTACCAAAGTTCCTGGATTTTTCTATCAGACAAAAGATGTCATTTGGCCGCTTGTTATGGTAAGCACTAGCAGAATATAAAACCAATCCGTTTTTAGGCAAGCAAGTGCGACCAGTTGAAAAGCTGGTTAGACTAGAGATGTGCAAGTGATCTCTGTTCCGTAGCAATTTGAGCAAGGGGGACTGGTAGGACCCGCGGGGAGCATCACACAATAAAGGCACTCATGAGCGTCCCCGGAGTGTCCGAATTTGTGTTGACTTTTTTTAGTACGCTCGCACTACTAGGAGCACGTATTTCCCTGAATTTATTTCACATTCGAAAATATTTCCCCCAACACGATTAAATAAAAAAAATCAGGTCGTGTGTTTGTTTAGTCACGGAACCAGAAGTTTAAATCCAGAACTGCGCATGACCATGATTACTGTCGCCACGCGCGGTGAGGTTACCCTTAGCCTTGGTCTAAGCAGCACAATTCGACGGTGTCATGCGCTCCGCTGCTTGCCTAGGCGCGTCCCTACTCTAGCTAGGTGCAAATCTACGGTGTTTGGCCCCTTGCGATCAAGTGTAGTGACCACCATGGTCTTGTCTAGCCAAAATAACCCCTTGACCATTTATATTAGTTGGTGATTCTGTCTTATAATTGCCATCTACCGGACCGCAAACAGTTGGTGTGAGAGCTCATGCTCAACATGGATGGACAACTTTTTTTTTTTTTGCTTTGGACTCTAGACCGGGCCTAGTAATACTTCCTACAACAGTTGTAACGAAATTATACACATATGCCCCCTAAAAGTATACGAACGTATGAAAAAATGCGACACCGTACGCTAGAGGAGATGAGTGTTTGAATTACAGTTTGCTAATAAAAGACCACTCATTGCATTCGATCAGATGCTGATAAAATCAAAAAATACAGACCCATATATGTCTTAAATGTTAGTTTTATGATATTGACCAAGATCTTGGTCAATAGGCTTGTTCAAGTAATTATGGGTGTGATCATGCTCCTTTCCTTAGAGGAAAGTACATTATGGAGGGTGTGAATGTTCAGCATAGGAAAACAAAATCTAGGTTTTATTTAAAATTGACTTTGAAAAGGCTTTGGATAAAATCAAATGACCTTCCTTGGTTCATACAATGGGAATGAAAGGGTTCCCACAAATGTGGATTGACATGGTAATGAAAACAGTGATAGTGGAAAGGTTGGGATACACCATAATGGGGTAATTAGATCTTACTTTGCCACATACCAAGGGCTAGCTAAGGCAAGGTGGTCCACTTTCAGCACTGTTGTTTCACATTGCTATGGATGTGCTGGCTTTTTAAATTTTGGTAGATAAAGCCCAAAAACATGCACCGGTCTCTGGCTTATGTGCTAATCTAGCAAAGGAGAGGTTGCCATACTGCAATATGCAAGAATGGAACCATACTTCTGCTAGAAGATAATCCAGAACATGCTAGAAAATTGAAAATCATACTCTGTGTTTTCGAGCAAATGTCAGGTTTGAATATTAATTTTCATAAGAGTGACATCTATTGTGTTGGGCAACTATCCGATAGGTCTAAGGTTCTTGAAGAAATTTTGAATTGCAAAACAAGAAATTACCAATGAAATACCTAAGAGACCCAATTGATAAGAAAAGAATCAAGCTAACTGATTAGAGGCTGACTAATGAGAAAATGGGAGCAAAACTTTGCCCTTGGCAAAGGAAAATATTAGCAATGGGTGGGATAGCATCCTTAATAAATTCCTCTTTATCTAGTGTTACATTTACATGTTGTCCTACTATAGGATACCTGATGGGCCTAGAGAAAATATGGATAAAATAAGAAACAACTTTTTATGGGATGAAGAAGCCCATAAGAATAGGTACCATCTAGTTTAACTGGCAAACATTGTGTTTGCCCAAGGATTAGAGTGGGTTAGGTATCTTAGACATGGAGGTGATAAGCATCTCCTATTTTCTAAGTGGATATGAAAACTGTTTAATGAAATTGGTCTATGGAAATTGTTCTAACAATCAAATATATGGAAAATCAAAATCCATGGTTGAGAATGGAGTGAATTCACCTAGATTCACGAGAGCTATGGTTGGAGTTGTGAGAATACGGTGTCTGTAATTGCAACAGAAAATATGCACATAGCTAAAGAACATGATATATTAGCTTAGAGACTAACTAACTCTGATTTTTTAGTTAAGTCTTTCTTTTTAGCTCATGCGGAAAATTAAATTCCACTAAGAGTCAATTTTTTTTATTTAGTTCATGCTAAAGAACTGCATTTTAACTTCGTATGTTTTGCTGCATGGGGATGGGGGGTAAATGTGAAGCAAAATGTTAGAGATAAGAATGAAATTGGGGTTACTCCCCTTTGATCTAAGAAGAAAGTCACTTCTTTGCATTTGCATCGTGAATCGTTAGATGTGAGTTGCAAATGGAAATTTTCTAATAAAAATTTTTCCATATGTAATCGAGGGAAATATAGTTCACATAGTCATTTGGCTGTGACTTAGATGCGGCCAGTCCACTTTGAAACGAGAGAAATCGAGAGAGCTCGACTTACAACCAAAATTCTGAAACCTATCTAGATAAGCATGTCAATAAATTGGTATGACACCATTTTCATTTATGTGATCATAAACAAGATTTTTAGAATCTAATCCAATATAATATATCTATTGTAGTGGTATAATTGGTTCAAACTAACTCTTTCAAACCATCATATACTTTTTTTTTCTTGGTTTCATTATTTTGGTCCTCAACCTTTGAATGATTTCATCCAAAACAACTAGTTCCTTTAAAATTGAAGAATCCAGTTATTGTGTTATTTCACTCTATACACCTATTAAAGTGTTCATCAAATGTCAAAATTGGTGTACGCTATTGTCGATAAAGATGTGCATGGTCATTTCTCAATTACGTTTTTTTTTTGATATAAACCTTTTTATTTGACCCGTTCCCATGGTGAGGTGAGAGCAAATAAAACACATGTGCTAATATTATTTTCATTTAATTGAGTTAATGTTTTCTTCCAAATTTCTCAATTTTTTAGCAGCTTCATGTTTCTCTTTTAATTACTTAATATCCATTATATGACATAGTTTTTACCTCGCAATCATACTTACACTAATTTTAGGCATAACTCCTAATGGTGGTATCTCATTGACAATCGGCAAACCTTCACGCGAGTTTTATACATGTCCTAGGGTTACAGTATCTAAATATCACAATAGATTGTTCTAGCTAGAGCTTTTCTTTCTCTTTCTTTTTATAATGGAAGAGAATATAGCTGTGAGAATACGGTGCTTGTAATTGCAATAGAAAATACGCACATAGCTAAAAAACATGATAGATTAGTTTAGAGACTAAATAGCTCCGATTTTTTTTGTTAAGTCTTTATTTTTAGCTATGCAATGCATCGTGGCTGTTCCTTTCAAATTCATGTGGAAAAATAAATTCCACTAAGAGTCAAAACTTTTATTTAGTTCATGCTAAATGTGAAGCAAAATGTCAGTGATACAAATGAAATCGGGGGTACTCCCCTTTGATCTAAGGGCATCTCCAGCGGCGCGACGCAAACGGACGCTAATGTTCGCCGGGCCGAAAAATGCGTCTGACACCACTCCAGCGGCGCGACGCATCGTGACCGGGGCGTCCGCTGCGACGCAAACCCGGCGCATATTTGCGCATGGAATCCGTCGTGGCGGACGCTGAGCGGACGCGCAAAGTGTCCGCTCGCGTCTCTACCGGCCCCGCCTGGCAGCGAGCCTGTATCGAGGTCATCGCTTCCGCGGCCAGCGTTTCCGCGGTCAGCGCTTCCGCGTCTGCGCTGCAGCCTTCGCCATCAATGGCGCGACTGCCTCTTCTGCGCGCGCACTGGCGGGCGGCGGCTGGGCTTCTGCGCCACCTTCAATGGCATCTTATCCCGCGCGCGGCCGGCCTTAAAAGTCCACCGGCACCGTTCCTACACCGCAGTCACAGCCCTGGGCGCCTCCACCTCAAGCACCGCCGGCGCGCCCGGCGTACGTTCCGCCGATATCCAACTGGTCCTGGACGGTACCGGAGCTCATTGTGCTCGACAGCGACGAGGAGCAGCAGTAGGCGCATGCGTTTAGGGTTTATTTTCATGTGTTAAACTATGTAAATTGTTTTCATGTTATAAAAAAAATGATTCGAGCAAAAAATGCGTTGTGCCGCTGGAGCCACCCCAACGCAAACGGACGCGCGGTCGATTTCGACCATTTCGGCTGACGCAAACGGATGCGCCCTAAGAAGAAAGTCACTTCTTTGCATTTGCATCGTGATTCGTTCGATGTGAGTTGCAAATCAAAATTTTCTAATTGAAATTTTTCTAGGTGTAATCGAGGGAAAATAGTTCACAGAGTCATTTGGCTGCGAATTAGATGCGACAGTCCACTTTGAAATAAGAAGTCGTTTGGAAGCTAGGCTCTCATTTCGTTTGTAGCATTTTGAAATGAATACATATATTCATTTCATTTACATTGTTATTTTTAGAAATAAACACTTGTTTGGTTGCCACAAAAATTGCAAATGACAGCAGAATTCAATATTGAATTTTTAAATGACTTCCATAGAGAAACACAAATGATAGGTCTCGGCTTGAAATTGTGTTTACCCATGGCATCATTTTGCTGGATTTCGTAAATGAAATGCAATTCTGTGGCAACCAAACAGTCCACCTATGGAATTCCAAAATAAATTCTAGGATTTCAGGTCCAAATGATTGATACCAAACGACTTCTAAGGGAAATCGAGAGCTCTTGACTTACAACAAAAATTCTGAACCCTATCTAGCTAAGTATGTCAATACATTGGTATGACACCATTTTCATTTGATACTCTAGTGAGACACGATTATGGAACTAGTGACATTTTGGTCAAAGACATGGGGTGACCACCCCATCATTACACTCACCGGCAGGTGACCCGCGCCTCCTCCCAACCCAAAACCGCCAGCCCTACACGATTAGCGCGTAATCCCCACTCCCCCTTAATTACCCATCAAACTAAACTAAAAAAGCGCACCGTTATTTTTCCGTCTCCCTTTCCTTTTTTCCTCTTTACACCCCCTCTTCCTCCCTGTCTCCCCCGTCTCGCCGACCCATTCGATTCCTCTGCCCCCACCGCCATTTCGCCGATTCCGGCCGCCGCCTAGGGTTTCGAGCCCACCTTCCACCTCTGTTTTTCATAGTGCTCCCCGCTCCCGCTCCCTTCGGCGGCAGACGGGCTTCTGGAAAGAGGAGGGGAGGGTGGCCTGCGGGGACGAGGTTCAGAGGTGGTGGTGGTGGGCGCGCCGGCCGCCGAGTGGGTCCCGGGCGAGTGAGGTGTGGCGGAGGCGGAGGAGTACGCGGCCGACCGGGGACTGAAGGGGAGGTAGGAGCTGGCGCGGTTGCGGTGCTGAACTGGCGGCGGCGGCGTAGGCAGACATGCATTTCGCCAGGCTCGATGACTCGCCCATGTTCAGGAAGCAGGTGAGCCCAGTACCGTCTCCTCGGATCTCGATTCATGGCGATTGGGGGAGTCCCGCTTAGTCGCTAGGAAGGGGGTGACTGGGGAGCGAGAAAAAGATTGCAGTTTTGGGTGTAATGCTCGGCGCCGGTGGCGTCAGGATTGGGCTCCCGATGGATCCGTCCTCGCTTCTGTGCTGCACCGGTGGGGATAGACGGATGCAGTCTGTCCCACCCCTAGCTGTAGTTCCGTCTCGAATCATCTGAAATCGAGATTTGAAATTGGGCACCTTCTTCCCTGGCCCCGTGGGTAGCGCTCTGCAGGTTTCCTACCTGTATCTGGTTCTCCTGTTGGTCTAGCTGCTGAATATATTGCCATTAGCCTGTTCTCATATGGACATGCCAGTAAATGCTCTGCTTGGGCTCCTCAGGACAACCATATATTCTGCGTTCTTTAGCTGCTATTTTTTTTTTTCATTTGTCATGCGTGTGCTTGGTAGGCCAGTGTTTCTTCTCATGCAGTGAGATATAGTATCAATGCCTACTTTTTTGTTCATACATTTGGTTTGTATTACTGGTATAGGTCCTGTGTGATTCAGGGTTTTGGCAGGAAGTTGTCAATCCATGCCTTCCCAACTGGGCAATAGAACTCTACAACTATTTGATTATTGTTGGTTGTGGATTGGTTGGTTTGGAGTAATCACTATTCGTCAAGTAGTCTACTACATAATTTTAAGTAATGGCATGAGGAAGAAATTAACAAACTGTACACAATTCAGTAAATGGAGATGCATTTGATATGATCCATGTGCTTATGTTGCAAATTTTCAATTTTGCGTGCTTGGCAGTACACATTTTCCATGCAGCTAGCCTTTTTAATGGTTGTTCTTGCGGTTTACCTTAACAAACTTAATAGGTTTCTTGGGGTTTATGAACTCTGTTTTAAATCTTTGTTCTTTCAATAAATAAATAGATGCAATCAATTGAAGAAGGAGCTGAGTTGCTGCGAGAGAGATGCTTAAAGTTCCACAAAGGTTGCCGCAAATACACGTAAGTGATCATTGTTATCCCATTTAAGTGTCATTTTCTATTTATCAAGCCAATTCTATTCAGGCTGTGGTTTCTAAGACCGTTTGTCCTCCAAATTTATGCTTGCATGCTGCCATCTGTAGTTGAAAACATTTACATTTTCCCTTTTATCTCAGTGAGGGGCTAGGGGAAGCATATGATGGAGACATTGCGTTCGCAAGTTCATTGGAAGCATTTGGAGGTGGTCACAATGATCCGATCAGTGTTGCCTTCGGAGGTTAGCAAAGTTCTCATTCAAGTACATGTATTTAATTCTGTTTTAGTTACATCCACTTCTCTTTACTGATCTTAGCAATCTTATTGTTTTAACTGGGTACTTCCTTTAGTTATCATTTAGCTGTTGTTTTAGATAGGATTTCTGATTCATATCCTCAAGTCCGGTTTTTGTAATGGTATATGTGCAACTGGTGGAATTGGGAGTGGCATAAAACCAATTAACCCTTTATATAAAGGATAATTACAAGCAAATCATCCAAAAAAGCAGTCTGATCCATATTAGTTGCCACTAATATAGATGTATCTAGACATAGATCAGGATGATTTTATTACTGTTGCTTCTTATCATCTTACCCATACTTTCAACTGAAACGTATTTACACCACCATAAGGTTAAGATCCCTAGTCCGGTTTGTAGGTAGTCAACTCTATATAGTATAAACCTATCAAGAGATGAAGGGTTTGAGCACTACACTTCGATTTTCAGCTATTATTTTTCGCTTTTCTATTGCTGCAACTTTAGTTACATAGTACCAATTTTTAGAATATTTTTTCTGTTATTTGTCACATTTCCTGCTAGGTGGCGTCATATTTGGCTGTTTTCTAATTGCTGTATGCGTACACAGCACCAGAGTTGTAGGACTATTAGTACCATTGGTACTACTGTCTGTATTAAAACACTAATAATAGTATGCCAATGGTCAAGAAGGCATCTGTATGGCTTCCCAAGAGCCGACTTGAGCACAGTGAAGTGTTCAATGCAAAAGGATTGTATGAGTAAAACCTGCCATGTGACGCCTGAAATCCCCAAATAACAACTTGTGTAAAACCCCGCGGCGATATATGAGAATCAAATTGAGTAATTTGCTTGTGTCAACAAAAATTACTAGACATCACAACATTCATCAGTTTTCGTCAGCAATGTTGTGCTTCTCTTTTTTAATTCCAAATGTCTGCTCTATTCTAAATTATGGCACATACCTATTTTCCAGGACCTGTTATGACTAAATTTACAATTGCCTTGAGAGAAATTGGAACATACAAGGAAGTTTTGCGCTCCCAGGTAGTCATCCATATGTACTTTTACCGCGCATACGCCATTTCGTGTAACTTCAACATTAGGTGGATGACTTCTTGTATACTGTTATGGTAGGTTGAGAATATGCTAAATGACAAGCTGCTACAGTTTGTGGACATTGATTTGCATGATGTGAAGGTACTGGCATAATTCTCTGCTAACATATAATATATAAGTTCCACTTTTGTGTGTACCTGTCATTAAATTTGATAAAATTTCCTCAGGATGCCCGAAAGCGTTTTGACAAGGCTAGCCTTCTGTATGACCAGGTAATACTTGTTTGTTGACCTTGTTCTGTTATGACAGCCAACTTTTACTTTCAATCATAAATAGTATGTTCGCTATTTTGATGACAAAGTGATTCATTCTAGCTAGTAAACTAATCTAGGCTAAGCAGATTCTGCTATTTGTTGTGGGGATAACCTTACTGTATTGTAGCACCAGTATGTTACTTATGCTTTATTTCTACTGTTTGTGAGCATGTCTAACGTTTGCAGTTCAGCAGTTGATGCATTTTCAACAAAAGTTGAGCATATTTTTGGAAAGGGTCTTCTCCTTGACTATTTGTCTTCTCTCCCAGGCTCGCGAGAGGTATTTATCCTTGAAGAAAGGCACAAGAGCAGACATAGCAACTTCTGTTGAGGATGTAAGTTCTTTTCCTTATTTCACCTTATCAAACTTCTGTTGAAGATATGATCACTTCCTGAATCGTACTAATTACTTGTGGCGTTACCAGGAGCTCCATAGCGCCAGATCTTCATTTGAGCAAGCTCGTTTCAACCTGGTAGGTGCAGTGCTTGCCTGCACTATTTACTGTTCTGTTTTCTGTATTTGTATATTTGGCATGCCTTTTGTTTGTCTTATATACTATGTTAATTTACAGGTCACCACACTTTCAAATATTGAGGCAAAGAAAAGGTTTGAGTTTTTGGAGGCTGTTAGTGGGACAATGGATGCACATCTTCGTTATTTCAAACAAGTACTGCCTTGTTATTATTTTCATTTTGACATATCTTGATTATGCACAAATGTGATTCAAGCTTCATCGGTTGCTTTGTCTTCAGGGATATGAATTACTCCATCAGATGGAACCATATATCAATCAAGTAACTCTTTAACCGTGACTTTTATTTTCATTTTTGTGTTCAGTGCTGCATTTGAATGTTTCATACAAATAGTTTATGTACTAGTTGAAGTAATACATATGTACTGGTTAATGAATATGCAACATTTTCTGCAACTGATGCGCCATTAATTTTCCTTTGGATGTCATGTGCACATTCACCTTCATGAAAATGACCTCTAAAGACCATTGTCCTCTCAAGTTAGGGTGTATATGCTCCTGTTCCAGTTGTTTCATCGCTAAATTCTTTTATCGTTTGATCATGCAAATTTTGCTCAGAATATTTTTGTTGCTTTTATGATTCAATGAAGCACAATGCAATATTTTGGTTACTGAATCCACCAATTATTCATGTAGCTGCCTGTGCCTGCTTGTGTTTTCAAGATAACAAATATTTGTTTTAACACACTATGGATTCTCCTTTTGCAGGTTCTTGCTTATGCACAGCAATCAAGAGAAAGGTCTAACTATGAGCAAGCAGCTCTTGTAGAGAGGATGCAAGAATTCAAAAGGCAAATTGATCGGGAAAGTCGGTGGTCACCAAATGGCATGACTGATTCACCTAATGGTGATGGAATACAAGCAATTGGTAGAAGTTCGCATAAGATGATTGACGCGGTCATGCAGTCAGCTTCAAAGGGCAAGGTGGTACATTCTTGTGGACTTGAAAGTTTGCATTCATGCGTGCAAGTAGCTGTACATTCAACTAGGACATGCATGTTATATTGAGACATGTCTACTTATTTCAGGTTCAGACCATTCGGCAAGGCTATCTCTCAAAGCGATCTTCAAATTTGAGAGGTGACTGGAAAAGGAGGTTCTTTGTCCTTGATAATCGAGGAATGTTATACTATTATCGCAAGCAGAATAGTAGACCATCCGTAGGTCCTTTATAACACCTATCATATATTCAATTTAGCTTGATATTATTGATATTCTTAGGTGTTCATTTTGCGTCATTCGGTTAATTTTTCCTGTTTTTGATTTTGTAGAGTGGTTATTCTAACCAACGAAGTAGCACTCCCACTGAGCATGGTTCTGGGTTGCTCAGCAGATGGTTCTCTTCTCATTATCATGGTGGTGTACATGATGAGAAGTCTGTTGCACGACATACAGTAAACCTGCTAACATCAACCATTAAAGTTGACGCAGACCAATCAGATCTAAGGTTCTGCTTCAGAATAATTTCGCCCACAAAAAACTACACATTGCAGGTATGCAGCTTAACCAGAAACCTGCTGTCTATATTTTTTACATAGGCATAGAATGATACAAATGCCACCCGGGAAAAAAATGAATTTCAGCATATCAAGTTTTTAATAGCCAACTCACTTGCTGTCTAGTAAGTAGTGACATATACCTATCCTTGGGCAGGCAGAGAGTGCAATGGATCAGATGGATTGGATTGAAAAGATAACTGGTGTCATTGCTTCATTGTTAAGCTCCCAATCCCCTGAGCGGGTTAGTGTTTAATGACTTATGTGTAATTGCGTACATATCCAGATTTGATTGTATTAACACTCATTCTGTTCCAGCGTCTACTGCTGAGCCCTAAGGGCAGTGGTCATCATCGAACAAACAGTGAAAGTAGTTCTTTCAGCAGCTCAACAGAACTTGAACATTCTATCAGTGAAGATTGTATGATGGAAAAAATCGCAGGAAGTGGGTATTTTGAGCACTCTTCTAGAGTCACACAACATCACCGAACTAGCATGAGACCTGATAAGCCAATTGAATTGCTTAGAAAGGTGGCAGGCAATGATATTTGTGCTGATTGTGGTGCTACAGAGCCTGATTGGGCATCCCTAAACCTCGGTGTTCTTCTATGCATTGAATGTTCTGGTGTACATAGAAATCTTGGCGTGCATATATCTAAGGTAAACAAGCAATACTCTTGACAGTTTACACCGCCAAAAGTCCATAAAAAATGAGGTGTATATAGGTTGTTTGTTCTTTATTCAGTTGTGTAAGGGTGCTGAGTCTGGAAAAAAACTTCTGTATATGTGCATGTCCATGTGGTTATGCAAACAAGAAACTTTAGTTGCAATACCTGCATCTTTTATTAGGAACATGGGATTTCGGGATGCGTTGCTGGCTTAATGTCTACTTCATGCACAATTTGTTTAAATTTTGTTTCGTTCGTTTGGACAACTTACACCCACCTATTTTTTTATAACCAAATCATAGGGTGTTTCATAACATGAATTCATCATAAGTGTGGTTAGCATGCTGAACTTTACCTAAACAGTACCTACCTTGTATTGGCAGGTAAGGTCTCTTACACTTGATGTCAGGGTGTGGGAGCCATCTGTAATCAATCTCTTCCAGTCTTTAGGCAACACATTTGCCAATACTATCTGGGAAGAAATGTTACCTTCCGCAAGCAGTGTTGATCATAGTGACACTTCAAGGTAAGTTGGTGCTGTTTGGAACTATACAGAATTTGTTGTATTATCATTCTGCTAACTTGCAACTTTTACTGTTTTGCAGGACCGATGAAATTGAGAACACACCAAGTACCTTGATTGTCAGCAAGCCTAAACACTCGGATCCTATTGCTGTGAAGGAGAAATTTATTCATGCCAAGGTACTTGATAGGTTTGCCTACTATTCTATTTTGTCAGCATACAATTTCCAATCATCACTAAATAATCAGCAGAATGCAATTTCATGAATCACATATGAGTATGGGCAACATTCTTGAATAGAAGTGATCTAATGAAATGCCCATTAAACTAATGCTTTTTTGGACACTAATGTTATTTATTATTGCCTCAACCAGTAATGTTCCTTTGAAAAGAACACATTGGTTTACCTACTTCATAATATTTCTATAATTTTTAGATAGAGACCACCTCACTTGTATCTACATCTATAACGGACCACCTCACCTGTATCTAAAGGGTGTGATTTGATATTTTTGTGAGGTGGAGAGAGGGGAAATAGAGGCGAGAAAACAATATTATTTTGCATGAGATACAACCTTGACATGCAAAACAAGAACATGAGATATATGGAAAATTCCATTCGAGAAGATGTTATTTCTACGTCACATGGTCCAAGGGATATTGGGTTTTGGGAGTGTGAAGGTATAGAACATGGCAGGTGGACTTGGTCGGAGTCGTATCAATTTGTGCCAAGATAAAAATTGTTTGGGCGACTCTATCCAAGTCATTGTTGATGTGAAGTATTAGATAACTTTAGACCAGTTTATTGTAGTTGCTCGAAGAGATAGTTTTTACCGGATATAATTTAATTTGCAACATGCTAAGTTGTGTTTATTTTCTGATGATTATTTCTTCAACATTCCAGTATGCTGAAAAAGAATTTGTACGGAAGCATAACATGGAAGATACTCAGCTAGCACAGCAGATGTGGGACAATGTAAGTTCAAACAACAAGATGGGGGTGTACAGTCTGATAGTGGGATCAAACGCCGATGTGAATTTAACTTACGGGCAGACATCATTCAATTCGGCTTTGACTCTTGGAAAAGCGCTGCTATTACAAGAGCAAACTGGTTCTCCATCAAATGGTAGTTCAAGATGTTTTGATCGTGGCGCCCTTGAGAAGATTTCTCCCAGGGGTTCTCTTTCTCCTGCGAGCACTAGTGCACGTGTAGACGAATTAGATGGCTGCGTCGAGGGATTATCTCTGCTTCATCTAGCATGCCGTGTTGCGGATATAGGCATGGTTGAACTACTCTTGCAGTATGGTGCCAGCGTGAATTCTACAGATTCTATAGGTCGAACACCGCTTCATCACAGCATTTTGAAAGGAAGGCGCGTGTTTGCCAAGCTGCTCCTTTCCAGGTATACAAATGCTTACATCTGTATTTCGCTATATGCTTTACTTCTCTGTTTTTTATGTGTGGAGGCCTCTAACTTGCTTGCTTGATTGTCCATGCAGGGGTGCTGATTCTCAAGCCACAGATGGCGAAGGTAGAACAGCATTACAGTATGCTATTGACAGTGGAACTATCGATGATGAGGAGATTCTTGTTTTGTTAGAAGACCCAGGTAGATAGTCCAGTAGGTAGCCTAGCCAGGTCTCTGGTTCAGCAGTAAGCTTGCGCTCTATTGCACCTCCTGCTGTTGTTCGACGGGCACAGCTCCAAGGTTGCCTTGCTGAGCAATGATCCCAGCTTGTGTCATGAGAACAGTATTTATAGCTAGTGTGCCAGAGCCAGGATGGCCCTCCTTGGCTCTGACCCCGTTTTTAGTGTGAGATACCCAGTATGTATTGTGGTTGCGGTGTGCAAGCTTTCGTCGGGTTTCGTTTGCAGATGAGATGATAGATAACACTGTAAGTTTGTACATTGCGTTTGTCCCTGAGTCCCCGGCCCGGTTCTGATGACAGAATGATGTGTATATAGTGATACCGATGTATGCACCATGAACATGATTTATGCAGGCATTTAGTTTGGCCTTGGGTGAGATGAGAAACAAGACTTGCTGTTGCTGACTCTGCACACATACTCTGTCCCAAAGCTAACAACAGGTGCAAGATTTGATCTTGTTTTCGAGACAAAAAACTCTACAAGAACTTGAATGCATGGAGCTCACAACACTGCTTCTAGTCATGGCCTTTTGCACTGATGTTGCTGTTGCCCAGCAGTGTGTCGTGTGTGTGTGTGTGTGTGACTCAGTGGCTCCTGGACGAGAGGATATCTGCAGTGGCACTCTCACGTACACCACATGCTCTCAGCCGCTGACACATCCAATCATGCTTTCTACGAAGAGCTTCAGAGTTTGCACTGTGCTTTCCCTTGCGGCAGCGCGATCGACAGGGTTCAGAACGAGAGGGCGCTGTCGAGCTACATGTCGTAACATTGAGCTTGCTGTTCATGGCTACAGGATTCAGAATGGCGCTTTGGCCGAGACGATCGGCCAGAGACCCAACGTCGTTCTCACGGCCGGCAGTCCAGGAAACGTCGCGCATCAGCTACAGGCGAGGCAGTCGCCCAATGTCAATGAATGCTAGGGTTTATTTATTTTCAAGGGACGAAGAAATTGCTCGGCTGCTTGGTTAATTCGCTACATGGAACGTGACGCCGTGTTGTGTGACCACTGGATTTTCAAATTACATTTTCCCGCCCACCTACAAAGTCTCATTCCTTAGTTGTCGCTCCTTGATGGCCCTCCGACAACATTGCACCGTGACCCCTAGCTTTTTGGTTGCCTCATCCTCCGTCTTCGTCTCCACCTTCCAAAGTTTGGAGGCGGGGTGGATCCAATGACAAGGTTATCATTATAGACATGGAAGGTGGAAACGAAGACGGAGGATGAGGTCATGATCTTACTTCCTACAACACCATTTGAACCGGGGAGGTTCAGATTTTAGGGGTCAAGTATGGAGTGGTGCTAGGTTTAGAAGGACATGTCGTAGTTTTGACACTTTAACCAGAGCACTAAACCAAATAACGCACTTTTGACACTTAAGGAACCAAGTTTTTTTTTATACTCCCTCCGTCTGTAAATAGATGTCTGACGTTTGTCTAAATCTAGATATATCTATACACTAAATAGCGTCTAGACACATACTGATTTAGATAAATCTCAGACTTCTATTTATAGACAGAGGTAGTATTAGAGTTTGAGGGGCCAAGATGATATAGAGAAGAATGGCTAGAGGGGGAAGGAGGAAAAGAAAAATCAGGCAAAACAAAATGTTGTAAGCAGAGAGCTTTCTTTGGAGGTGGAAACGGATGGTGCTTGTGTTTTTTCTTGGCCACGGGAGGCTGACGATGGCGCGATTCACTCAATGGCGTTCTTCTTCACCAGCTTCGATGCCTCTTCAGACGGATCGCAAGGCTGGACAACGGAAACGAAGCTCAAGCTGTGTTTCATTTCTTCTCTTGTATGCTTGTTATTTTTGTTTCCTGTAAGCTATTTATCAGCACCATGTAACAACTTGCAGGCATCAGCCTTATTAATTTAAATTAGGGATACGGCTTTCTGTTTAAAATGTTGTAAGAGTGGTCGGTGACAAACTAGAGAATAGTCAAGGACAAAACAACAAATCAACTGTTTTCATTTTTTTGACGGGTACAAATCAACTGTTTTCTTTGTGGCTGCGTCGAGTCAATTATTTTCTGTGCGAGCACGGTACGGTGCGTCACGGAAAGATACAACGTGAGATGTGTACGCACGGACGGCGCGCCGGGGGCACGTACACGACCTGGCTAGCATGAATCCCCATGCCTCTGCCCGTACCATTATACTGGCCAAGCTTTTCTTGTGCTTGAACAGCGTTGAACAACAGTGAACTCCCAGTAATAGTACCGATCATCGATCAACGAGTGTGGCAGTGATACGTGGGCTTGGATTTTTATCAGCAGCTACGTACAGTATTACAGCTAGTGTAGGTCGTCATCTACGTACACGAATATACTCACACCGTACCTGTATATGTTCCCGTACAGTACGGTGGCTGTTAATCAATGATCGAAGGAGCATCGAACACGCAACAAGTGTATACATATTTCGCCATTACAAATGTGGTAAAATTGGCAACTGGGTC
Organism: Lolium rigidum; assembly: GCF_022539505.1. Taxonomy (NCBI): domain Eukaryota; kingdom Viridiplantae; phylum Streptophyta; class Magnoliopsida; order Poales; family Poaceae; genus Lolium; species Lolium rigidum. Next base: position 239,845,715 of record NC_061512.1, on the reverse strand, counting down.
TTCGATCTGGGTGAAGGATATGGCGCCAGCCTCCTGCACCAAAGCAGCGACGCATGCATGCAAGAGCAGTGGCCGATGCACGTACAAAGTTATGCTTATGCATGCACGGCATTCTAGAAAGGAAACATTGTGCATTCAGAATCAGAATCCATGCTTGGCCCCTACAGCCTAGCCATCGGTAGTGCATGCATGAGACGCCTTAATCTCTCTTAATCGCTTCCACTGTAGTATATGTAACTTGAATCTGCCTACCCTATACTACCTCCGTTTCAAGGAATAAGGCGCACGCGCATTCCAAGACGAACTTTGACCATAAAAATTGAGCAATAAAATCTTGATTATATTATATGTAATTAGTATCGTTGGATTCGTATTGAAAATCATTTTTTAATGATATCAATTTCATATAAACAATCTTTATCTATTTAAAGTAATTCTTGGTCAAATAAAAAGCTCGTAAAACGAGGGCGCCTTATTCCTTGAAACGGAGGTAGTATATATATAGCTTAAAAGTTCCACGAACTTGCGGACCATTCAAGATTCGACTGCACGCTATGATACATGCAGGCATCCTTGTTTACATGCTAGCTTGGATATTTACCTAAGCACATTGTTTGCTTGGCATCACACCTTGTTTCCTAAAGATACAAGGGAGCTTATCTAAAAAAAAGATATAGGAGAGCTTCTCACTTTACATTTGTGCACTTTGCATCCAAAAGCAAAGTTCAACAACGTGCACATATCATGGGGGAGCTGTACTTATATCTTCTTTCAAAACTTTAATGAGCATTTTACACTTACATGAAAACGGTTATAGATAGAAATGGATACTGTGGTGCATTTTAAAAGGCGTGCTCCATAAAAATATTTTTGTGGCGCATACAAAATATGCTCAACATAATTATTGGAATTCTGTGGTGCATAAAAAAATGCGCCACAGAAATGTGTAGCGCATATAGCAATATGCGTCAGAGAAACACATAATTTTGTGGTGCATATTGCTATATGCACCACAGAAATACACATTTATATGGCGCATATTGATATGCGGCACAGAAAGCCTCAATTCTATGGCGCATATTGCTATATGCGCCACATAATTTTTCTTTGGATTTTTAAATTCTATGGAGCACGCCACATAATTCTATGGAGTATATTTTTTTTAAAATTATTTTTTTGAAATTTCAGAAAATTTTCCAATTTTTGAACTTCTTAGTTTTAAAAATTTTAAATTGGTTTTTTAAAATTTCTAAAAATTTAGTTCTTTTGAATAATTTTTATTTTCTAGATTTTTTTATATTTTTGAATTTTAATTTTTTAAGCTTTTTTTTCTAATTTTTGAACTTTAAGGATTTTTTTCGATATTTTTGGAAATTTTATTTTTAAAAAATTCCTAAAAATTTAGAATTCCTCGAAAATTTTAAATTATTTTACATTTTCTGAAATTTTCAGTTTTTTGGATTATTTCAAAATTTTGAATTTCCTTTTGAAAATTTTGGCTTAAGAGGGTTGATATGATATTAATATCAATAAGGATGTTAGTACTCCCTCCATACTGGATTAAAAGGCAAATCTGGGGTAGCAGCTGGATCAAGGCAGGCGCTGATTGGCTTCTAAATTCTGTGTCGATGGAACCGCTAAGACTGGTCACAATGGGAAGTATCATACACTAGTATCATGTAACACTAGTATCATTTACATGATACTAGTTGTGATACCACCTCCACAGTGCATAGTATCATAATATGGTATCATACTTCTATCACATTTAATGTTTTGTATAGTCTCAATGAAAATGTGTATAATCAAGGCAGGCGCTGATTGGCTTCTAAATTCTGTGTCGATGGAACCGCTAAGACTGGTCACAATGGGAAGTATCATATACTAATATCATTACATGATACTAGTTGTGATACCACCTCCACAGTGCATAGTATTATAATATGGTATCATACTTCTATCACATTTAATGTTTTGTATAATCTCAATGAAAATGTGTGTACATGATGTATGTGCCATAAAGTTTTCTAGATTTATGTGCTATGATACGGTACCATGTTATGATACCACTCTTTTCTCTCACTTCATTAATTGATGTGCTACATCAGATTTTTTCCAACATGACATGCATGATACTACTTATGATACTCCCATTGGGACTAGTCTAATTATGTTTAGGAGCTGAATCATCACTACCGCGGCCCATGGGCTTTAATCATTCCCTGCATGCAAACGATCGACTCCATTTGAGCGCATGCATTGGCCGAAATAGGACATGCAAACGTGTTGAGAAGTTAAACTGGGAGGAAATCATAGGATGGGAGTAAATTTAGGAGGGCAGGCCCACCCGCAACAATTAATTCTGTGAGTTAATTCAGAGATTTGCCTAATTAAACGGTTCTTTTCCAAATCGCAGATTTGCCTTATTATCCGGTATGGAGGGAGTAGTACAATTGTAGCTCAATTAAATAGAACTTAGAAGTTAAGTGTGCTTGGGTTGAAGCAATTTGAGGATGGGTGACCTAGTGTGGAGTTATACTAGATGTTCAAAATATTCAAATATTTGGTTTTTTCCAAATTATTTCATTTTCTTATTTTTTCCTGATTTTTTAAAATTATTTTGATTTTTTTTAGAATTCTGCAGCACATAGCATGTTGATGCGCCACTGAAATGTGAGAATTCTGTGGCGCATATCATGTGAATACGCCACGGAAATGTGAGCCACTGATCTGCAGTTTCCTCCTAATGTTATAGTATATCTTGTGAACTCTAGCCCGTGTTGTCATCTATAACCAAAAAGGGGTGATGATGAGGGTATTTTAGTTGTATTCATATATATCTTGGCTAGGAGGTGACACTCGAGCTAGAGTAGGACTAATGTTACCAATGAAGTTTTCTACTATGGTTTTAGTCCGATGCAAATGACCGATGGATGATGGTTAGAGACAACTACCCACATTTCATAAAGAAAGAGTGATAGTCGTTTGTTCATATTTTAGTGGCATTTTTCTTTAGTCAATAGGAAAACCACACTATTACGAGGTTAATCTCGATGAGCATATATATATACTTAGCCTGAACACGTCCTACCACCAGAAAATATCTATATATATTATAATGAGAGTGAGAGATGAGGAAAGTTCATTTGAGAATAAGTCGGTTGAAATAGATTATGGAACTTTGGTTCCAGACCTGGCTGGTCTGATCGGCTCTATTGCCGGACAGCCCGGTCAAACCCATTCAACCAGATGTGTACCGTATGGGAAGTGACCCACTACATGGGCTCCGGTTTTGCTCCGGTGCCAAACCCATTCAACCAGATATATGGTCCATGGACCAACTTGACCGGCTTGAAAACAGGTACTCATAGGATTTTGTTCCAAACGGCTACATTATCCTATGGTCTATATAAACCTACTCCTTTTCTTTGAAGGGTTAGGTTGACCAGCTTTGGATCATAATTCAATCTCACTCTCCCCACCATTGTTGAACAACAAAAGGTTTGAGCATCTCCTATTTCCCCCAACCAATCTCAAATCCCTTTGGGGAAAAGGAAGAGAAGGTACCGGTTACATTCCCGCCGAACCAAACTTTACCCCCTTGATTTTATCGAGTTAGCATGTTACTCTTGGGTTTGTGAGAAACCCTATGTGCCTAGGGTCATCTAGGGTTGTAGATTTTCTCCGAGGAAAAGTTTGTGAGGGTTTGGAGACCACCATAAAGGTCTATCACTAGCGATTACCTACTAGTTCATGGGAGAGGCTCAAGGAAAAGAACTTTATCCTTCGTGGTATTTGGGGGTCATTTATGATAACACACCTCTTAAACCATGAAGTAGTTTTCGCCCAAGGAAACAAGCACGGGGTTACATGTTTGTCTCCATGTGCATCACTTATTTTATCCGAGCTCTTTACTAGTGTTATTTACCTTTTTTTCTTCTAAGTGGACTTTGTACCACCGGTGATGAGGACATCACATCTATTGATACAACCGTTGTACCTACAGTCACATAAATACAAGGACCAATCACTCGAGCTCGTGCCGAACAACTTAACTATCAGGTACTTTCGTTTCTTGGAACTATTCCTCACATACATGAGAATATGATGCTGCCTAAATCAGATTTTTTTGTTACTCTTAGTAATGATGGACCTAGCATGGATGAGGAGGACAAGCATTGGAGCATGATCACACATGGAGGAAATGGCAGCAAGCATTTGAGGATTGAAGAGAATGCCGCAAGTGAAGATTTCAGAACTTTGAAGCCACCATAAGAAGAGATGAAGACATGGACGAAATATAGAGTTTTCCACTTCATAATTTCGTCCATAGCATAATATGGTGTTGCGTCACATTTAGTTTTGGGCCAGGCCCATGTCATTATCGCAGGAATTAAGTCAGACACTTTTTAGAGTCTGTATGGAAGGAGGAAAGGTCTTCTAGGGTTTGGTTCGGCCACCATATGTATGGCTTGCCGAAACCCCACCTTTTCCCCCTTTAAATACCCCCATAGCCGTCACGTTTAAACTGAGATTTTGATTAGACTAAAAGTTAGCCATTGCTGCAACTCTCGTGTACTTATTTTGAGGCCAACGCCCAGAACAAGACCGACTATTCGGAATCCCATCTTATTCAATAAAGTTTTCATCTATATCCGCAATATTCTGATTGTATCATTAGTTTTTGTTCTCGATTTCAGGTAGGAATTAAGACCCTCGCTGGTCAGGCTGATCGTGCACCCGCAAGATCAGTAACTCCCGGAAATTGTCCTAGCGATTGCATTGGCGCACGAGCTTTGCACGTGTAGTCGGATCGTCAAGCACGAACTCCACCAACAAATCGATTTATCCTCATCTCATCGAAAGATCGGCCACATTTGCCCTATCAACCGGCCTCTGCCTAACCGGCACACCGGTCCAACGGACCATGAGCATGCACCGCAGACACATGCTACAAAAGTCGCCATCGACATCTTCCGTGAACCCTTCTTCAAGATAGATCTACGCATTGACCTTGCCAAGCCTTATGTTAACCCCACCACGACGCCAGACAACATCACCGTCCTGCATGTGTCCACCATCATGTGTCCGTTGCGCCACGCCGCAGAGACTCGCCATCTTTGACGCAGAAGATACCATGCCACTTTTATGCTGGAAGTACCTCTTATCATCGTATATGTTGCTTCATCTAGTTTGCATTAGGCCATTTTATTTATTCGCAAAGTCTAAAATTATCAAAAAAATAATTGTAGAATCGATTCCCTCTGTCTATCTAAGTTGACATCTCTATCCCTTTAGAGTGTTGACTTGAAGGACCCAACTTAGGTCTAGCAACAGTTGAGGAAAATAACACCTTTTCCAAGAAGCAATGACTAGTGGAAGAAAGGTGAAAAAAAAGAACAAAGCAACAAAGCAACAAACTGTGGCGACAAGCACATATTCGATGCAGACAAACTACTAAATGGTCAAATGTAAATAAAAAAAGATACAAATTGAGATGCGTACGCACGGATGGCCGGGAGCACGTACATGAACAAGCTAAGCATGAATCCCCATGCCTAGCTTTTCTGGTGCTTGAACAGTGTTAAAAAATAGTAACCACTCAGTAATAGTACTGATCATCAACAAGTGGCAGGATGCAGCGTGCAACATGCAGTGATACGCGAGTACGTACCAAGGATTTATAGTAGCCACTAACAATGAACACACATAGTGTAGAGGTACGTAAAGTACCGTACGTACATGAATATACTTGTGCAGGCCTAGCCCAGACCCGGGCGATACTTACCATACTTGCCCCTGACACGCAAAATTGGTGATAGGCCAACGGTATTTGGGCATCACTCGGGCCTCGGCGCACCAAATAGGTGGTATTTTACCGCCAACGTACCACCCATGGGCGTGCCTATGTGTATTCATGAATATGCAGGTGAATACCCAAAATATTTGTCATATTTTTTAAATCATATGATACAGCTATCAATTATCATTAGATTTTATAGAATCCAGTCTACTTATTGATAGGAATAGTTTGTTGTTTTACTATCTAGAGGTAGTTGGCTTGTATAAGCACGTCCTGTTCTCGAATCCTGGTTTCCTCACCATTTTTTCCAATTTTATTTATTTATTTTGAATATCCATTTACAAGTTCTGTGCCGCCCATGGTACCACCTATTTGGTGCGACGGTACGAGTGGTAACCATAGGCCTATAACCTATTTCCTAGTAGTGCACCACATTTTCGTATAACTATTGTGTTGTAAGTTTTCGTTTCGATGGACTTAGATGGAGAGAGCTATAACTTGCTAGTATATATATACTGTAATTTGCCCACATGTGTGAGTTTTGAGTGTATTGTAATGTGTTGCTCAACCTCTCACCACCCTCCTTATCATCTAGTTCACCGGACCACATTTTCATCATCGTGAAGGTGCACCATGTAGGTGTAGCTAGTGTTGTCGCCGACCTTGTTATGCTACGCCAGAAGTTTAGGCGTGTCATATTCAGCTTAGTCCTGGAAGTAGGCAACATAACCGAATTGGCCACCATCCGCGATAGATGCATGGTGTTCTTTCCGCACACCAGCGTGGTGCCTGGCTTCGTGGATGGTAGCGTGAGGCTCATTGTGGCAGGTGAAAGGTTAGTTCACCATATGAACAAGTGGTGAGGCTAAAGCTAGGTTTTTATGCAACCAAGTAGGATGGACCTTGCATATCTGCTGGGCCAGAAAATTCTTCATGGGCTACCAAATAAAGTCCACATATTGACCCGAAGCTTGTTCGAACAGGCTAAGAGCATCTCCCTAACACTAACTGAAAAATTCGGAACCGAAAAACCTATATTCAGTCTCCCGAAAACGTGGCTTAGGATGATTTTGCAGCTGGCGCAGAACAACACCCGTAAAACACGAACTGAAAAAATGCAATTGAAATGTCGCGGGAGAATTCATCGATGATCATATATAGATGGTAGTTTGATGCTCCCGATTGAGCATCAAAATTTACAAAATATAAACTACAAACCTAAATTAGATAGTAGCCCTAACCGCGCGAGATGATTCCGAGCAAAATGAGGCCCGAATGGCCTCTGCGCGCGACAGTGCCGGTGGTGGTGGAGCTTGAGCATCGAGGCGGAGGACGGCGTCGACGCGGAGGACGGTGAAGAGCTCCTACTCGGAGTCAAGCTCGACTATCTTAAGCTTGACGCGGCGGACGCGCTGCTCCTGGCGCGCCGCCTCGTACTCCCGCACTTGGCGGACAGCGTCGGCCTCCTCCCGACAGAAGCGAGCACGGGCCTCCGCCTCCGTGATCGCCGCCACCTGTGCGATCACGGCGTCCTCCTCGTCGGAGCAGTGGACGTAGTCTCCCGCGAAGAACGTCGGCTCCCGTGCGGCGTCGAGCTCCTCCTCCTCGGAGATGTCGTAGACGGGCGGGCACGGTGGGCGGCTCGAACCGCCGGAGGAGGATCCCTCGCCGCCGTTGTTGCCATACTTGGCGAGCTTCCCTGGGGCATGAGCCCCTAGTTCGTCCACCGGCGGGCACTGCGCTTGCGTGTACCCTCCGACCGGTTGAACTTGCGCCGTTCCGCCTCCGTGCGGAACATGGGGGGCCGCGGCGGCGAGTCCCCGCCGCGCAATCCCGCGCCGCCCCGTGCAGAGGTACCACGCGAAGCCATGGCGTCGGGGAGCTAGGGCGAAGCATCGCTTCTGCGCGCTGGATTGCTCGCCGGAGCGGTGGCTGGTGGCGGCAGAGCGAGGTAGCGGCAGATGGGAGTAGGGTTTGAAAACCGAACTCCCCTCCGCGGCCCATTTTAATACGGGGCGGCCGCCGAGTTTCTCGGGCCCCCAAACTCTGTTTACGGACCAGGCCACGAGTTCGGGCGTCTTTCTAGGCCTATTTCGGTCTGAACCCGTAAACTCGTCGAAATTTTTCGGTTCCAGCTCCTTTTTCACTAACTATTAGAGTTGCTCTAACATCCACGAAACCTACCGAACGTGCCCTAGGGCATCCAACATACGTGAATGCATGGCCCCTACGACCTAGCCATCGCTAGTGCGTGCCTTGCCTTAATTTATGTTAATCGCTTTCACAATAGAGAAATGAGTTTTTTCGACCTCCCCTGCACGTACGGTTTAACTCTGTTTCATTACCCGACCGTAGAACGCGTGCACGAATAACGGCTAAAACATGCACGGGCCCTCCATACACGAGAGAATCACCGGAGCGCTCCACTGTATGTGTAGCTAGCTAGTAGCTTTTTGCCTAGTCTATATAGGCATATAGCTCGATCAAAAGTTCCAGGAACTTGCAGGTTATTCAAGATTCAACTGCATGCTCTGATGCATGCATCCAGGCCGATCGGGCCGTTGTACCAAAGTACTGTTGTTCCTAGAATCCTAGCTAGCCAATCTAGCGACACTACGTACGTTCGTTATTACTTCGTTATCAAGGTCCTGGTGGGGATCAGAGAGAGCCCCGTTGTCAGAATACATGGAACTGCCGGCATGCGTTGCGTATAAGAGCATCCCACGTCCAAATCCGGCGAAATTTTCGTCCGGATTGGAGGAAGATTTGGTGTGGGGAGGAGTAGTTTCCCAGTCGTGTGCTCCCCAAGCGGCGTTTCTCGGGAAAAAAGAGGATGGCTCGGGGAATCCGGACGAAAGAGGAGACACGTGGGCGTGGGCGGTTGGTTTAGCTTCATCCGGAGTCCCGGGAGACCCCCGGGAAACCGAGGATGGCATGGGGAGTCCGGACGAAAATAGGCTCAAATCCGGACCAAAACGAGGAACTGGGGGCCTGACTGGACCGTTTTTCGCCGTCCGGATGAAAAAAAGTGGCCGTGGGGGGCTCTGTGGGGAGACGAGTGGAGATGCTCTAAGATCAGGTATCAAAGATTCAAAGTAAAAAGCGTACACACTTCATCTTCATGAAAAAAAACTACGCAAGTAGTTTCGAGGATTTTTTCACTCGATGTCTCGGTGACATGTGGGGTCCTAGAGATGCTTCCATGATGAGGACTAGTGTATGAAAATGTGAAATCCAACTGTTTTCAACATATGTGTACCACGAATGCGGTTGTGCGTACATACTTCTAGCAAATTGTCTCTCCTTTGTGTTTGCTACAAAGATTTACAAAGATTTTGTAAAACAGTGATGCATGTTCCGCTTAATACAATATATCAACATCTAAATTTGTATGCAATAATATGATTGAATATGTCCTACAACAAAAGATTCACAAACTGACTTGTGAATAGTATGCGGTCGAGAGGTAAATGTGTTTTTTTTTTCAGAGTACATGTTAGCTGCTTGTAGTCTTGCTGACATGTGGGGTCATAGGAAAGTAGGAATGCTCCAATAATGACGACGAGAGTAGCATATTAATGCAACTTTCTTTTTGGACATATACAGCCCGTTCACAATTACTGTAAGTTTTAGGCTTAGTCAAAGTCTAAGGTTTGACTAAATATTTAAGAAAAATAGCAACATCTACAATGTAAAACCCATATATCATTGGAATATTCATAAATCATATTTTCATATTATGTGCATTTGATATTATGTATGATGATAGTTCTACGTATATTTTTGTTCAACTTGACAAAATTTGACTTTGGCTAAACATAGAACGCCAAGGAAGCAAAAGGACGAACTCACACAGACAAACTTGTGAATGTTAGAGTGTAATGACCGACCCTTTCTCTCGGCTTGGAATTTTAGTTCAATTGGCTAGTACATCAATTCTATAGTGATCAATAGCATGCCGTCGAGAGTAAAAATGCCTATCTTTTGTGCATAGTGCATGCTGTTATATATTTGGACCAAATATTGCAAGTGTGTGCGTGTGGTCAAGATGAATGTTTATACCGAAAGAAAATGATCTTATTACTTTGTGAAGTATGGAAATGAGAGATAGAATATACCCGTTTGACTTTGGAATTATCCTATACTATATACGACGACTGTACTTGCAAGCATTATATAAGGAGATAAAATTAGTTGAAGGACAAGCTTGTTTCCTGCGCACAGTACGTGTAGCTCGAGTCATTTCATGAAAACATACTCCTCCTGGACTACTTTTCAAAGCCTAGCCTGATGGATCCTACACAAAATGGTTGCATCTTGAGGGTGAGACTGGACTACAGACCCCCGCGCGAGTACTGCTCGATGGATGTGACGATTCATGCCATCTTTTCCTCACCAGTAGTAGTAGCAAGTAGAGAGGATCGATGCAACGCTTGCAAGTAGCTAGCCTTTGCTGCACTTTAGCCGTAGGTAGTATAGCCTGGAGTCTGGACCATCCCATCCAATCGACCCTATCTCCGTTCATCGATCACGTTTGCCTTGGAGTTTGCGGTGGAAAAGTTCGATCCATCGATGGATGGGTTCATGCATGCATGCGAGGTACGTCGTACGTGCATGGTTTGCATGTATACGTCCCGTCAAGTCGTCGAGCATGTGCGTGCTGGACCAGTAAATTGATTTCTACTACCTGTCCCTCGTTTTACATGCTGCTTAATTGGTGTGAATGCCATTGGCTTTGACAGGTCAAACCTCGTGATCTTTGACCAACAATGTTGATCTAAGAATGCATCTTCATTAACTATTTATCGTTTTTCCCTATTATGCTACTATAAGAGCATCTCCACCGGCGCCCCCCGATAGCATTTTGGGGGCTGGCAGCGAAAATGGACTCGCACCGGTGCGCCCCAAACGGCGCCGGCCAATTTTGGAGCCCAATAGAATCGCCGGCAACCCCGTGCCGGCCCCTTCACCAAGGGCGCGAATCGGGCGCGACGGCACCTCGCGGCACGTCTGAAAACGAGGGTGGGCTCCGCCTGGCAGCCAGACACACCGTTTTCTCACCTCCTACACACGCCCGAGCCGACTCCTACCCCTCTAGATCGCCACCGTCGCAGTCGTCGCCGCGCCCACCCTGCTTGCAATAGACACCGCCGACTGTCTAGGAACCGCCGTCCATCGACACGGCCGCCACCCCCTCGACCGGCGGCCGCTGTTTCGCCCGGAACAGAGCTCGCCGCCACCGCGATAGTATCCCCCCGCCTGACAAGGTATCGACTCATCAATGCCTACGGATTGTAGACTAGGGTTTTCGTAAGAAGTAGAGGGCAAGTAGATCTCGAGGGTTCAGCCGGAAAAGTACTCGACTGCTAGAAAACTAGGGTTGTGTTGAAAATGGAATCGATCCCCTATTTCTCCCTCGACTTCCCCTTATATAAGAGGCGGAGCCGAGGGTTTCGTGATGTACAAGTTACAAAGTCCTGGAGAATCTTTGAGTTCGTCCCGTAATAGTTACAAGTCATTATTCCTAGTACAACTCTATCTTTCCAAACTATCTCTTAATTGGACTTCCGGGCTTCATAAACTTCGGGTCGTGGGCCTTCAGTAAACCCCGGGTACTATCTTCGGCAGGCCCATTGGAGATGCCTATGTCAGTAGCCCCTGAGATTTTGCTTGAATCGAAGAATCAGGAAAAATCTCCATCATTACAATTAACACCCGATTTCTTCGAGTTATCAAATGACTTTCATAAATCAATCATATATTGTACAGGGATAACGGTAATTGGGGCTGGTTCATCTGACGGATCAGGTATCAGTTAACTGCTCTCGTGGCAATCCCGCAAATACCTACTTCAAGATCAAGTCCCTGGACATGATCTCGGTATACTGGCGTAGTTTCGACATGTGCCGCTTAAGGTCTTACCATATGCCGAACTCCAGTCGCATTTTATCGGGTACCTAACGTGTCCGTTAGGATTTTTCTTCGCATCTGTTGATACGGAAAAAAGTAGCAGAGCGCATTCGGGTGCGATGCCACGCCGCACAGGACGGATCCTGGGGTCTTACCTTCGCAAAGTATTGCGGCATTCAGAGATTAAATCGCGACTGAGGCGCTCTGAGAATATATTGTCGAGTGCCTTTTTCGGCTGCTGGAATAGCACATTTGTTCGAGTCATATGATGACTTATATATTTTTTTACCGTGTCTTCCCGATGGGAGTATATGAAGAGTTATATCATAACTCGAAATATGCTTACCATGACTTCTTCAATTTCATCGGGTACGCGAGCAGCATTCCCGATGGGAGTAGCCCCCGAGGCTACAGCCAAGTGCTTGTACTTGCCTGTTGATACGTCCATTTTGCATCACTATTTTATATCATAATTTGCTGTTATTCATTGGTATATTTCATATTTGGAGATGATACTTATGTTATTTCATCTATTTTGCATGATTCATGATTATTGGAGGATCGCGCACCGGAGTCAGGATTCTGCTAGAAAAAGCGCCGTCAGAATGCAATATTTCGGAAGATCAACAATTGACGGAAATTATATGAAAAATCCTATTTTTCCAGAAGACGAAGGGAGCCAGAAGGGGGAGCCGAGGAGGGCCACCGTGGGCCCACCTCATAGGCCGGCGCGGGCCAGGCCTTGGTCGCGCCGCCCTGTGAGGAGGGGGCCCACAGCCCCCTCTGGCCTCCTCTCCTCCGCGTACATCTTCGTCCCGAAAACCTAAGCTCCGGGGGATAGTCGCGAAGAGTCACAGCCGCTTCTGCGGGGCGGAAAACACCAGAGAGAAAAGAGCTCTCCCGCAGGCTAAAATCCGCCGGGGAAATTCCCTCCCGGAGGGGGAAATCGACGCCATCGTCATCGTCATCGAGCTGGACATCATCTCCATCATCATCACCATCACCTCCATCATCATCACCGCCATCTCCACCGCTGCACCTCGTCACCGCTGTAACAATTTGGGTTGGATCTTGATTGTTTGGTAGGGGAAACTCTCCCGGTGTTGATTTCTACTTGTTATTGATGCTATTGAGTGAAACCATTGAACCAAGGTTTATGTTCAGATTGTTATTCATCATCATATCACCTCTGATCATGTTCCATATGATGTCTCGTGAGTAGTTCGTTTAGTTCTTGAGGACATGTGTCGTTGCCTAATCGACGGTACCTCGGAGGAGGGATCCTCACGAGGGGGAAAAGAAGTGGGGGCCATAGGGCGGAGTGCACACGGGACGGTGGTACGCGATTTACCCAGCTTCGGAACACCTGCACGATGGCAAGGCCTACTGCTGCTTGTCTGGAATTATCTGGGCGCTTTCGCGTTGTTACAATGAGTTGTGGTTGTCTCGTCTCTAGCTCGAGATCTCCCCTCAGGGCTCCCGGGATCCGGCTTATATAGGCGCCCGGATCTAGGGTTTCTACGGAGAGTCCTACCCGGAATACAAGTTGCCTAACTACGGAATATTACATTGCCGTGCACGTCAAGGATCCACCTATGCCTAACTTGTCATCATGGATCCGGCTTCCTTCATGGGCCTTCACGGATCTGACTCCTGGCATAGACCTCTTCGGATCCGGGTACATCTGTAGGTCGGTTCGGATCCGGGTACCTCTGTAGATCGGTTCGGATCCGGCTACCTTCGTAGGGCGGTTCGGATCCGGCTACCCTCGTAGGGCGGTTCGGATCCGGCTACCTTCGTAGGGCGGTTTGGATCCGGCTACCTTCGTAGGGCGGTTCGGATCTGGCTACCTCATACGTCGGTTGGGATCTGGCTCCTTGTTCCTGGGTTGGACATCTTCCATCTTGATCAACAACAACTGGCCCACCCGGTGGGCCATAGGCCATCACCACCATCTGTGGGCCACCCGGGCTTGCCGGAATCGGACCATGTCGATCGTATACCTATGAAGTATATCCACAACAGTAGCTCCCGGAGTTCTCCAAGATTCACCGTTCTTCCATCCAGCTCAGCTTGCGCATGTATCTTCATCCTTTGGCTGGAACGAATAATAGAGAATCTTGAAGGACTCCAAACTTCATATCTCCAACCAAGTATTGGTCGGGAACTTCATGATCCAATGGTTAGATTCTTCGGAGACACCATCCAACGTAATCTTCGGTATGGATCCGACTAGCCAAATGTAGGTTCGGATCTGACTAGAAAAAATATAGGTGTGGATCCGACTACCCAAAATATAGGTGCGGATCCGACTACCAAAAAATTAGGTGCGGATCCGGCTACCAAAAATTGAGGTGCGGATCCGACTACACAAAATTAGGTGCGGATCCGGCTACCAAAAATTAGTTGCGGATCCGGCTACCAAATATATAGGTGCGGATCCGGCTAAAAAATTAGGTGCGGATCTGGCTAGTTAGCCAGATTTTCGCCATCTTTGAAAATTTTCTTGACATAACCATATGTATGTAGCCCCCGAGCGTCAAGGTGGAAAATTTCCAGCTTGTTGCTCAAAAGAGAACTTCATCGATGTAGCCCCCGAGCGCCAAGGTGAATTTACTTGAAAATCCGGCTTGGTGCTTGATACGTCTCCGACGTATCGATAATTTCTTATGTTCCATGCCACATTATTGATGTTATCTACATGTTTTATGCACACTTTATGTCATATTCGTGCATTTTCTGGAACTAACCTATTAACAAGATGCCGAAGTGCCACTTCTGTTGTTCTCGCTGTTTTTGGTTTCAGAAATCCTAGTAAGGAAATATTCTCGGAATTGGACGAAATCAAAGCCCAGGGGCCTATTTTTCCACGAAGCTTCCAGAAGTCCGAAGACGAGACGAAGAGGGGCCACGGGGTGGCCAAACCCTAGGGCGGCGCGGCCCCACCCCTGGCCGCGCCGGCCTATGGTGTGGGACCCCCGTGCCGCGTCTTGACTTGCCCTTCCGCCTACTTAAAGCCTCCGTGACGAAACCCCCAGGACCGAGAGCCACGATACGGAAAACCTTCCAGAGACGCCGTCGCCGCCGATCCCATCTCGGGGGATCCAGGAGATCGCCTCCGGCACCCTGCCGGAGAGGGGAATCATCTCCCGGAGGACTCTACGCCGCCATGGTCGCCTCCGGTGTGATGTGTGAGTAGTCTACCCCTGGACTATGGGTCCATAGCAGTAGCTAGATGGTTGTCTTCTCCCCATTGTGCTATCATTGTCGGATCTTGTGAGCTGCCTATCATGATCAAGATCATCTATCCGTAATTCTATATGTTGCGTTTGTTGGGATCCGATGAATAGAGAATACTTGTTATGTTGATTATCAAAGTTATGCTTATGTGTTGTTTATGATCTTGCATGCTCTCCGTTACTAGTAGATGCTCTGGCCAAGTAGATGCTTGTAACTCCAAGAGGGAGTACTTATGCTCGATAGTGGGTTCATGCCCGCATTGACACCCGGGACAGAGTGACGTAAAGTTCTAAGGTTGTGTTGTCTTGTTGCCACTAGGGATAAAACATTGATGCTATGTCTAAGGATGTAGTTGTTGATTACATTACGCACCATACTTAATGCAATTGTCTATTGCTTGCAACTTAATACTGGAGGGGGTTCGGATGATAACCTGAAGGTGGACTTTTTAGGCATAGATGCAGTAGGATGGCGGTCTATGTACTTTGTCGTAATGCCCAATTAAATCTCACTATACTCATCATGATATGTATGTGCATTGTCATGCTCTCTTTATTTGTCAATTGCCCAACTGTAATTTGTTCACCCAACATGCTGTTCGTCTTATGGGAGAGACACCTCTAGTGAACTGTGGACCCCGGTCCAATTCTCTTTACTAAAATACAATCTACTGCAATACTTGTTTTACTGTTTTATCTGCAAACAATCATCTTCCACACAATACGGTTAATCCTTTGTTACAGCAAGCCGATGAGATTGACAACCTCACTGTTTCGTTGGGGCAAAGTACTTTGGTTGTGTTGTGCAGGTTCCACGTTGGCGCCGGAATCTCTGGTGTTGCGCCGCACTACATCCCGCCGCCATCAACCTTCAACGTGCTTCTTGGCTCCTCCTGGTTCGATAAACCTTGGTTTCTTTCTGAGGGAAAACTTGCTGCTGTGCGCATCATACCTTCCTCTTGGGGTTGCCCAACGAACGTGTGAAATACACGCCATCAAGCATATTTTCTGGCGCCGTTGCCGGGGAGATCAAGACACGCTGCAAGGGAGTCTCCACTTCTCAATCTCTTTACTTTGTTTTTGTCTTGCTTAGTTTTATTTACTACTTTGTTTGCTGCACTAAATCAAAATACAAAAAAAATTAGTTGCTAGTTTTACTTTATTTGCTATCTTGTTTGCTATATCGAAAACACAAAAAAATTAGTTTACTTGCATTTACTTTATCTAGTTTACTTTATTGTCTTGCACTCTATATTAAAAATACAAAATTTTTTTTTTTTTTTAGTTACTTTTGTTACCATGTCTAGCTCTGAACCTGTTACTTCTTCGCCTGAAGAATTAGTCTTCACTTTTAAACAAGGGGATGAGGAAAGTTTTAAGGATGCTTGGTCTAGAATTTTTACTTCTTATCGTAAAACTGAACCTCAAATGACTCTAAGTTTGCTCCTTAGTAATTTTTATTTTGGTCTTATGGTTCGCTATAGATATGATTTGGATACTTTAGTGGGAGGAGATTTCCTTCATTGCAATGGGGATCAAGCTTTTAATGCCATAAAGAAGTTGGTTGCATCACATGATTCAGCTAATAACTTTGATTCAGTCCTCACTAGCATATATAGTAGATTAAATAATCTGGAGATAAGTACATCTCGCTTGAATGATAACTATTGCCACATTCGTAATCGTCTTGAACAAGTTTTAGTGAACTCTAAACTCTCATTGTGGGATCCTGCTGTTAAAATTGTTATCGGTGATCGAACCCTCCATGCCTACTGTGATATTATGTATGAATTTTGCCTTATGCCTGAAAGTATTTATAAATCTTTGAAACTTTGGGGAGTTGAGGAAGGAGGAGAAGAGATAACTCTCATTGATAACTCTACTATAATTCCTAAAGGAATAGCTGTAGGTGTGCATACAACTATTTGTGGAAGAACAATATCTATTGATTATCTTGTTGTTGAAACAGGAAAACTCACACTTGGAAGATCCCTGCTGAAACTATTGGGAGCAGTCATTGATGTTGGAGAAGGCACTTTGAAATTCACCTCTATACCGGGAGAAACTCATATATTTCCTAAACCAAAGGGAAAGAAAAACAATAAGAAAGGTAAGGGTAAAGCCCAAGGTAATGTTGACATTTCATCTCTCGATAATACTTGATACACACTTTCTGCGCCTAGCTGAAAGGCGTTAAAGAAAAGCGCTTATGGGAGACAACCCATGTTTTTACCTACAGTACTTTGTTTTTATTTTGTGTCTTGGAAGTTTTTTACTACTGTAGCAACCTCTCCTTATCTTAGTTTTGTGTTTTGTTGTGCCAAGTTAAGCCGTTGATAGAAAAGTAAGTACTAGATTTGGATTACTGCGCAGTTCCAGATTTCTTTGCTGTCACGAATCTGGGTCCACCTCCCTGTAGGTAGCTCAGAAAATTATGCCAATTTACGTGCATGATCCTCAGATATGTACGCAACTTTCATTCAATTTGAGCATTTTCATTTGAGCAAGTCTGGTGCCATTTTAAAATTCGTCAATACGAACTGTTCTGTTTTGACAGATTCTGCCTTTTATTTCGCATTGCCTTTTTCGCTATGTTGGATGAATTTCTTTGATCCACTAATGTCCAGTAGCATTATGCAATGTCCAGAAGTGTTAAGAATGATTGTATCACCTCTGAATATGTCAATTTATATTGTGCACTAACCCTCTAATGAGTTTTTTCGAGTTTGGTGTGGAGGAAGTTTTCAAGGATCAAGAGAGGAGTATGATGCAACATGATTAAGGAGAGTGAAAGCTCTAAGCTTGGGGATGCACCCGGTGGTTCACCCCTGCATATATCAAGAAGACTCAAGCGTCTAAGCTTGGGGATGCCCAAGGCATCCCCTTCTTCATCGACAACATTATCAGGTTCCTCCCCTGAAACTATATTTTTATTCCATCACATCTTATGTGCTTTTTCTTGGAGCGTCGGTTTGTTTTTGTTTTTTGTTTTGTTTGAATAAAATGGATCCTAGCATTCACTTTATGGGAGAGATACACGCTCCGCTGTAGCATATGGACAAGTATGTCCTTGGTTTCTACTCATAGTATTCATGGCGAAGTTTCTCCTTCGTTAAATTGTTATATGGTTGGAATTAGAAAATGATACATGTAGTAATTGCTATAAATGTCTTGGGTAATTTGATACTTGGCAATTGTTGTGCTCATGTTTAAGCTCTTGCATCATATGCTTTGCACCCATTAATGAAGAAATACATAGAGCATGCTAAAATTTGGTTTGCATATTTGGTTTCTCTAAGGTCTAGATAATTTCTAGTATTGAGTTTGAACAACAAGGAAGACGGTGTAGAGTCTTATAATGTTTTCAATATGTCTTTTATGTGAGTTTTGCTGCACCGGTTCATCCTTGTGTTTGTTTCAAATAAGCCTTGCTAACCTAAACCTTGTATCGAGAGCGAATACTTTTCATACATCCAAAATACTTGAGCCAACCACTATGCCATTTGTGTCCACCATACCTACCTATACTACATGGTATTTTCCCGCCATTCCAAAGTAAATTGCTTGAGTGCTACCTTTAAAATTCCATCATTCACCTTTGCAATATATAGCTCATGGGACAAATAGCTTAAAAACTATTGTGGTATTGAATATGTAATTATGCACTTTATCTCTTATTAAGTTGCTTGTTGTGCGATAACCATGTTCATTGGGGAACGCCATCAACTCATTGTTGAATTTCATGTGAGTTGCTATGCATGTTCGTCTTGTCTGAAGTAAGGGCGATCTACACTGAGTTGAATGGTTTGAGCATGCATATTGTGAGAGAAGAACATTGGGCCGCTAACTAAAGCCATGATCCATGGTGGAAGTTTCAGTTTTGGACAAACATCCTCAAATCTCTAATGAGAAAAGAATTAATTGTTGTCAAATGCTTAAAGCATTAAAAGAGGAGTCCATTATCTCGTTGTCTATGTTGTCCCGGTATGGATGTCTAAGTTGAGAATAATCAAAAGCGAGAAATCCAAATGCGAGCTTTCTCCTTAGACCTTTGTACAGGCGGCATAGAGGTACCCCTTTGTGAAACTTGGTTAAAGCATATGTATTGCGGTGATAATCCGGGTAGTCCAAGCTAATTAGGACAAGGTGCGGGCACTATTGGTACACTATGCATGAGGCTTGCAACTTATAAGATATAATTTACATGATGCATATGCTTTATTACTACCGTTGACAAAATTGTTTCATGTTTTCAAAATCAAAGCTCTAGCACAAATATAGCAATCGATGCTTTTCCTCTATGAGGACCATTCTTTTACTTTCAATGTTGAGTCAGTTCACCTATTTCTATCCACCTCAAGAAGCAAACACTTGTGTGAACTGTGCATTGATTCCTACATACTTGCTTATTGCACTTATTATATTACTCTATGTTGACAATATCCATGAGATATACATGTTACAAGTTGAAAGCAACCGCTGAAACTTAATCTTCTTTTGTGTTGTTTCAATACCTTTACTTTGAATTATTGATTTATGAGTTAACTCTTATGCAAGACTTATGGATGCTTGTCTTGAAGTGCTATTCATGAAAAGTCTTTGCTTTATGATTCACTTGTTTACTCATGTCATACATATTGTTTTGATCGCTGCATTCACTACATATGCTTTACAAATAGTATGATCAAGATTATGATGGCATGTCACTCCGTAAATTATCCGTGTTATCGTTTTACCTCGCTCGGGACGAGCAGAACTAAGCTTGGGGATGCTGATACGTCTCCGACGTATCGATAATTTCTTATGTTCCATGCCACATTATTGATGTTATCTACATGTTTTATGCACACTTTATGTCATATTCGTGCATTTTCTGGAACTAACCTATTAACAAGATGCCGAAGTGCCGATTGTCTTTTTCTGCTGTTTTTGGTTTCAGAAATCCTAGTAAGGAAATATTCTCGGAATTAGACGAAATCAAAGCCCAGGGGCCTATTTTTCCACGAAGCTTCCAGAAGTCCGAAGACGAGACGAAGAGGGGCCACGGGGTGGCCAAACCCTAGGGCGGCGCGGCCCCACCCCTGGCCGCGCCGGCCTATGGTGTGGGACCCCGTGCCGCCTCTTGACTTGCCCTTCCGCCTACTTAAAGCCTCCGTGACGAAACCCCCAGGACCGAGAGCCACGATACGGAAAACCTTCCAGAGACGCCGTCGCCGCCGATCCCATCTCGGGGGATCCAGGAGATCGCCTCCGGCACCCTGCCGGAGAGGGGAATCATCTCTCGGAGGACTCTACGCCGCCATGGTCGCCTCCGGTGTGATGTGTGAGTAGTCTACCCCTGGACTATGGGTCCATAGCAGTAGCTAGATGGTTGTCTTCTCCCCATTGTGCTATCATTGTCGAATCTTGTGAGCTGCCTATCATGATCAAGATCATCTATCTGTAATTCTATATGTTGCGTTTGTTGGGATCCGATGAATAGAGAATACTTGTTATGTTGATTATCAAAGTTATGCTTATGTGTTGTTTATGATCTTGCATGCTCTCCGTTACTAGTAGATGCTCTGGCCAAGTAGATGCTTGTAACTCCAAGAGGGAGTACTTATGCTCGATAGTGGGTTCATGCCCGCATTGACACCTGGGACAAGTGACGTGAAAGTTCTAAGGTTGTGTTGTGTCTGTTGCCACTAGGGATAAAACATTGATGCTATGTCTAAGGATGTAGTTGTTGATTACATTACGCACCATACTTAATGCAATTGTCCGTTGCTTGCAACTTAATACTGGAGGGGTTCGGATGATAACTCTGAAGGTGGACTTTTTAGGCATAGATGCAGTTGGATGGCGGTCTATGTACTTTGTCGTAATGCCCAATTAAATCTCACTATACTCATCATGATATGTATGTGCATTGTCATGCTCTCTTTATTTGTCAATTGCCCAACTGTAATTTGTTCACCCAACATGCTGTTCGTCTTATGGGAGAGACACCTCTAGTGAACTGTGGACCCCGGTCCAATTCTCTTTACTGAAATACAATCTACTGCAATACTTGTTTTACTGTTTTATCTGCAAACAATCATCTTCCACACAATACGGTTAATCCTTTGTTACAGCAAGCCGGTGAGATTGACAACCTCACTGTTTCGTTGGGGCAAAGTACTTTG
Organism: Lolium rigidum; assembly: GCF_022539505.1. Lineage (NCBI taxonomy): Eukaryota > Viridiplantae > Streptophyta > Magnoliopsida > Poales > Poaceae > Lolium > Lolium rigidum. The sequence continues at coordinate 239,824,596 of NC_061512.1, read as the reverse complement.
GTTGTGTTGTGCAGGTTCCACGTTGGCGCCGGAATCTCTGGTGTTGCGCCGCACTACATCCCGCCGCCATCAACCTTCAACGTGCTTCTTGGATCCTCCTGGTTCGATAAACCTTGGTTTCTTTCTGAGGGAAAACTTGCTGCTGTGCGCATCATACCTTCCTCTTGGGGTTGCCCAACGAACGTGTGAAATACACGCCATCAGTGCTCTTAGAATAGCTTTTATCTTTATATGTGACTTAGGAATAGCGTAAATCCCAAGCATCTAGGCGGAAATTTCCAGCACTGATACCCGAAAGGAGACACTTTTCACCTAAGATCAAACCGTAGCCCCCGAGGGTTGGTTCCGGCTAAGCATAGCGGAATCAAGACTCAAGTTGCTTTTCCAGCTGTGCACGCCATGGATCCGCCTAACCTTCTCTCATCGGATCCGGCTAGCTTCCCCTGGGGCTTCGCGCGGTGCTAGATCTGCTTGAAAATACCTTAAACCGAGGACTGTTGTACGTCCAAGTGTCATCTACCTGATACACAAACATAAAAACATATTTTTATTAAATTGTTTCTTTGATCATGTTCAACGAACAAATGTAAGGCGGAAAAAAAAACGGCCTTTGAACAAATGTTTTAAAGCTGAAACTATGCAGCAGTTGAACAACATAAAACTGTCAAGGCTGAAAAAACTCGACTATCTTGAACAGTTAATGTAATTTATATGTTTTAAGCAAGTGCTGGTTTATCCGTTCTTCTGGTTTATATGCTTGACTTTTCGCGAGACGACAAACTTTAAACACAGAACATCTGCTGAGGCGATAGCGCTTAATAGCGAAACAATCAAGAACCTCAGAAACAGAGGCCGGCTTTAAGTACCGAAATGTCACTACTAAGGAATCGACATATAAACAACAGAAAACGTGTAGGCCAGAAAACTTAAGCTAACGCCCGAAGGCGGAAATTTTGTAGCGTACTAGAGCCTTAGGCTAAAAACAGTACAAAGTTTTTTCACGAGCGCGAGGCAAATCGTGAAAAGATATGATCAACAGTGAAAGCGGTAAAAGACTCAGGACATGAGTGAACCAATCTTAATCTCATGATCATAAAATTTTAAAATATTAAATATAAAATAAGGACTTAGCTGTTTTTGCGGAGTCGAAGTTATTTACGGAGAAGACACATCCGGCCACGATAAAAATCAAGGAGGCTAAGTGTATTCCACGATAACGATGAAGCTGCTCTATTATGAAGTTGGAATAGTGCGCGACTAAGATGAAGCGTAGGTAGCAAAAATATGAAGACATAGCCGTCCATGACTTCAGCCGTGACAACCGATCACGAGAGAAGCCGGAAAAAAATCCGTGCAAAAGCCTGACGTGGAACTGTGCAACGAAGCCAATTTTAGCCGAAATAGTCACACACATGCTTTTTTGCTTCGGATCCATGCACGCAGTGTCCCTGGTCCTTACGTGAAGCCTTAATTCACTTTCGCAAACTGACTGTTCGGAATTTTAGCAAAGCACGGGAGGTAGCAAAATCAATCACGTAGTGCTATAACATCTTGTGAGATTACTTATTGCTTCCGGGATGCATCCTTGGTTCCATCTCGACCATCTCACCAAGGACGGAAAGTGAAGCCATTAAAGCTGACCAAGCATGTTTAGGCAAATACAAGTTTCCGCCTTGGTCCCTGTATGCCATGCAACATCGGCGCGTATGTGTCCGCCTTGGTTTTTTCGCTTTGCTTTCCGTCGAGCTGGTGCGTGATAGATTACCGCCACTGCGAATTTGATCACCAAAATAAAGGTACGGATCCGACTACCAATAATTAGGTGCGTATCCGGTTACCAAAATATATGTGCGAATCCAGCTACCAAAATTAAAGGTACGGATCCGACTACTAAAAAAATAGGCGCGGATCCGGCAACCAAAAATATAGGTGCGGATCCAATTACCAAAAATGTAGGCGCGGATTCGGCAACCAAAAAGATAGGTGCGGATCCGACTACCAAAAACGTAGGCGCGGATCCGGCAACCAAAAATATATGTGCGGATCCAATTACCAAAAATGTAGGCGCGGATCCGGCAACCAAAAATATATGTGCGGATCCGACTACCAAAAACGTAGGCGCGGATCCGGCAACCAAAAATATAGGTGCGGATCTGACTACCAAAACCAGGATTTGAAATTTTCAGATCTAAGGCGGTGTCTTCGTTAGGAAGGTCCAGCAACTTAGATCGAATCTTTGCGGCTGCGTCCAGCTCAGCGGCGGTCGTAGCTGCAGTACTTACCAATGCGTTTCTGTCGAAATCGACAGTCTCGCCGATGAAGATGTGTATCCCGCCGATTGGGATGATGAAAAACTTGACGGGGCTGTCCTAGCCAGAATCCAGAACTCGATCGGAGGGACGATCGGAAAGTTGCCGGCGTACAAGACACGCCCCACAGCGATGGAGTCGTTGAAGCTTCCCATGGCGGAACCCTCCCGGTTCCGGCCTCCAGACGCCGCTGGCCCCACGGTGGGCGCCAACTATCGTTGCCTAATCGACGGTACCTCGAAGGAGGGATCCTCACGAGGGGGAAAAGAAGTGGGGGCCATAGGGCGGAGTGCACACGGGACGGTGGTACGCGATTTACCCAGCTTCGGAACACCTGCACGATGGCAAGGCCTACTCGTCTGCTTGTCTGGAATTATCTGGGCGCTTTCGCGTTGTTACAATGAGTTGTGGTTGTCTCGTCTCTAGCTCGAGATCTCCCCTCAGGGCTCCCGAGATCCGGCTTATATAGGCGCCCGGATCTAGGGTTTCTACGGAGAGTCCTACCCGGAATACAAGTTGCCTAACTACGGAATATTACATTGCCGTGCACGTCAAGGATCCACCTATGCCTAACTTGTCATCATGGATCCGGCTTCCTTCATGGGCCTTCACGGATCTGACTCCTGGCATAGACCTCTTCGGATCCGGGTACATCTGTAGGTCGGTTCGGATCCGGGTACCTCTGTAGGTCGGTTCGGATCCGGCTACCTTCGTAGGGCGGTTCGGATCCGGCTACCCTCGTAGGGCGGTTCGAATCCGGCTACCTTCGTAGGGCGGTTTGGATCCGGCTACCTTCGTAGGGCGGTTCGGATCTGGCTACCTCATACGTCGGTTGGGATCCGGCTCCTTGTTCCTGGGTTGGACATCTTCCATCTTGATCAACAACAACTGGCCCGCCCGGTGGGCCATATGCCATCACCACCATCTGTGGGCCACCCGGGCTTGCCGGAATCGGACCATGTCGATCGTATACCTATGAAGTATATCCACAACAACATGGGTGAAGTCTAAATGTTAGTAGTGAATTATGTTGGTTAGTATTCAATGTTATGATATTTAAGTTGTGGTGTCATTCTTCTAGTGGTATCGTGTGAACGTCGACTACATGATACTTCACCATTTATGGGCCTAGGGGAGTGCATCTTGTATTCGGTTGCTAATTGCGGGGTTGCCGGAGTGACAAAAACCTAAACCCCCGTTAGTATATCGATGCAGGAGGGATAGCAGGATCTCAGAGTTTAACGCTGTGGTTAGATTTATCTTAATTACTTTCTTGTATTTGCGGATGCTTGCAAGGGGTATAATCACAAGTATGCATTAGTCCTAGGAAGGGCGGTGCATTAGCATAGGTTCACCCACACAACACTTATCAAAACAATGAAGATTAATCAGCTATATGAAGCGAAAGCACTAGACCAAATTCCCGTGTGTCCTCAAGAACGTTTGGTCATTATAAGTAAACAAACAGGCTTGTCCTTTGTGCTAAAAGGGATTGGGCCACTCGCTGCAATTATTTCTCTCGCATTTTATTTACTTGTACTTTATTCACCTGTTATACTAAAACCCCCTGAATACTTGTCTGTGAGCATTTACAGTGAATCCTTCATCGAAACTGCTTGTCAACTCCTTCTGCTCCTCGTTGGGTTCGACACTCTTATTTATCGAAAGTACTGCGATACACCCCCTATACTTGTGGGTCATCAAGACTATTTTCTGGCGCCTGGCGCCGTTGCCGGGGAGTGAAGCGCTATTGGTAAGTGGAATTGGTAAGGAAAACCTTTACTGTACGTGCTGTTTTTATTTCTGCCTGCTGCTATAAATCATTATGGAGGGGTCTTCTCTTGAATTCCTCTTTGGAAAATCTACTACTACTGCAAAGGTAGTGGATGAGGCGCCAGGTGAGAATGAGGTTCCATACAAAATACCTATGAAAATTATTGAACGTGTTGTGGATAACCGCTATGAAGGGGATGGAACTGTCCATCCTGGTGATCATTTACTGTTTCTACATGAATTATGCGGGTTATTCAAATGTGCAGGTATTGCTATGGATGAAGTTAGGAAGAAACTATTCTCTATATCACTGTCTGGTAAAGCGGCGCACTGGTATAAATTGCTGAAGAATAGGGATTCTCTTAATTGGGAGGACATTGTGCCTTTATTTTATTCCAAATTCTATCCTCCAAGTGAAATTCACAAAGATCGGAACCGCATATATAAATTCTGGCCTCATGATGGAGACAGTATTGCCCAAGCTTGGGGGAGATTGAAGTCTTTAATGCTCAAATGCCCCATTCATGAGCTTCCTGGTAATATTATTATTGATAATTTCTATGCAAGATTGTCTTTTCAAGATAAGACTTTGCTGGATACTTCTTGCTCTGGATCATTTACACGCAACAAAGAAGAGTTTAAAAGGGACCTTCTTGATCGGATCCAGGAGAATACTGAAGGATGGGAGAACGACAAAGATAGAGAGTCGGGTATAAACTATGATTATAAATGCATTGAATTTTTTATGGATACTGATAAATTTCGTAATATGAGTGCTACTTATGGTCTTGATTCTCAAGTCGTTGCAAACTTTTATAAAGCTTTTTCCTCTCACTTTGAATTGCCTAGGAAGAATTTTGATAAGTATCATGAACCATATAAAGATAAAATTGATTCATCTATAAATAAATGTGCTATAATTGAAACTGTTGATCATATTCTTCCCGAAGCTTATATTGAAAAAACTCCCTTCCCTGCTAAAATGAAGGAGTACTCTGTTATATCTAGTGCGGTTAATAAAAGTGTAAAGAAACCTATTGAACCTGAAGAACAAATAAAGGTTGAACTCCGTCGTTGCAATAATTAAAGATCTTGTGACTCGAAAATATAGAAGATGGTCATATTATTTTCTCGTGAAGATGCTTCTAATATTGTTTCGCATCCTAATAAGTCTAGGAAAGCCAGTGTTCCTATGCTCTCTGTTAGAATTGGTGATCATTGTTATTATGGTTTATGTGATATTGGTGCAAGTATTAGTGCCATTCCTTATGAGCTTTATACGGAGATCATGCATGAAATTGGTTCTTGTGAACTTGAAGATATTGATGTGGTTATTCGGCTAGCTAATAGAGAAACTATCTCTCCTATTGGTATTGTTCAAGATGTGGAAGTTCTATGTGGTAAGATTAAATATCCCGTTGACTTTTCGGTACTTGGTTCGCTCGCTAGTAAGTATTGTCCTATTATTTTTGGTAGACCTTTCCTAAATACTTGTGGAGCTGTTATAGATTGCAAGAAGGAAAAAATTATGACTAAATTTGTCTGGTGAATCTTATGAGTTTAATTTCTCTAAATTTGCCAAAACTCCTTATAAAGCTGATTTGCCTAATAATGATTTTAGAGTTGAACAAGTGTGCGTCTATTGCTCTTGCTCCTAATAATCCTTTGCAGCAACATTTGGAGAATAGTGAGAGTGAAGTCTTTAGGGAAGAAAGAAATGAGCTTGATGAAATTTTCCTTCGTCAACCTATTCTTAAACATGACTTACCGGTTGAAGATTTAGGTACAACACCACCACCAAAGGAAGATCCTGTTTTTGATTTAAAACCATTGCCTGATAATCTTAAGTATGCTCATATTGATGATAAGAAAATATATCCTGTTATTATTAGTTCTAAGCTTTCAGATATTGAGGAAGAAAGGTTATTGGAAATATTGAAGAAACACCGAGGAGCTATTGGCTACACTCTTGATGACTTGAAGGGGATTTCTCCCTCTATTTGCCAACATGCTATCAATATGGAAGATGATGCAAAACCTGTTGTTGAGCACCAGCGCCGTCTAATTCCGAAGATGAAGGATGTGGTAAGGAATGAGGTATTAAAACTTCTTGAAGCTGGTATTATATATCCTATTGCTGATAGTAGATGGGTTAGTCCTGTGCATTGTGTTCCTAAGAAAGGAGGAATGACTCGTTGTGCCTAATGATAATGATGAGCTCATCCCTCAAAGAGTAGTTGTAGGGTATAGAATGTGCATTGATTATCGAAAAGTTAATAAAGTTACTAAGAAAGATCATTACCCTTTACCTTTTATTGATCAAATGTTAGAAAGGTTGTCTAAAAATACTTATTTTTGCTTTCTTGATGGTTATTCTGGGTTTTCACAAATTGCTGTTAAAACTAAAGATTAAGAGAAAACCACTTTCACTTGTCCCTATGGAACTTATGCTTATAGGCGTATGCCTTTTGGTTTATGTAATGCTCCTGCTACTTTTCAAAGATGCATGTCTGCTATTTTTCATGGCTTTTGTGAGAGTATTGTAGAGGTATTCATGGATGATTTTTCTGTCTATGGGAATTCTTTTGGTAATTGCTTGCGAAACCTTGATAAAGTATTGCAGAGATGTGAAGAAACTAACCTTGTTCTTAATTGGGAGAAATGCCACTTTATGGTTAATGAAGGAATTGTATTGGGACATAAAATTTCTGAGAGAGGTATTGAAGTTGATAGAGCTAAAGTTGAAGCAATTGAGAAGATGCCCTATCCTAGGGATGTTAAAGGTATTCGTAGTGTTCTTGGTCATGCTGGGTTTTATAGGAGATTTATTAAAGACTTTTCTAAGATTTCAAAGCCTCTTACTAATCTTCTTCAAAAAGATGTACCTTTTGTTTTTGATGATGATTGTAAGGAAGCTTTTGAAACTCTAAAGAAAGCCTTAACAACTGCTCCTGTAGTTGAACCTCCTGATTGGAATTTACCTTTTGAAATTATGTGTGATGCTAGTGATTTTACTGTAGGTGCTGTTCTTGGACATCGAGTAGATAAGAAATTGAATGTTATTCATTATGCTAGCAAAACTCTTGATGCTGCTCAAAGAAATTATGCTACAACTGAACAGCTAACACTTAGCTGTAGTCTTTGCTTGTGACAAGTTTAGATCTTATATCGTTGATTCAAAAGTTACAATTCATACTGATCATGCTGCAATTAGATATCTTATGGAAAAGAAAGATGCTAAGCCAAGGCTTATTAGATGGGTGCTTCTCTTGCAAGAATTTGATTTACATATTATAGATAGGAAAGGTGCAGATAATCCTGTTGCGGATAATTTGTCTAGATTGGAAAATATTGCTTATGATCTAGTTCCTGTTAATGATAGTTTTCCAAATGAACAATTGGCTGTAATAAAGGTGAACTCGCGAGATAGTCCTTAGTACGCTGATTATGCTAACTTTATTGTATCCAAGTACTTGCCTCCAACCTTTTCAGCTCAGCAAAGGAGGAAATTCTTTTATGACTTGAGGCATTATTTTTGGGATGACCCACACTTATATAAAGAAGGAGTGGATGGTATTCTGCGAAGATGTGTTTCCGAATATGAACAACAAGAGATATTGAGTAAGTGTCATGGTAGTGTTTATGGAGGACATCACGCGGAGATAGAACCGCGCAAAAGGTTCTACAATCAGGTTTTTATTGGCCAACTCTCTTCAAAGATGCAAGAAAGTTTATTTTATCTTGTGATGAATGTCAAAGGGTTGGTAATATCTCCGGACGCAATGAAAAGCCTATGAATTATACTCTTGTTATTGAACCATTCGATTGTTGGGGATTTGACTTCATGGGTCCTTTCCCTTCTTCGAAGGTAACACTCATATACTTGTCGTTGTTGATTATGTTACTAAATGGGTGGAAGCCATACCTACAAAAAGTGCCGATGGTGAGACCTCTTTAAGAATGCTTTTAGATATTATTTTTCCTAGATTTGGAGTTCCTAGATATATTATGACTGATGGAGGTTCTCATTTTATTCATGGTGGTTTTAGAAAAACTCTTGCTAAGTATGGTATTAATCATAGAATTGCTTCCGCTTATCATCCTCAAACTAGTGGGCAAGTAGAATTATCAAATAGAGAGATTAAATCTATCTTGCAAAAGACTGTTAATAAATCTAGAAAGAACTGGGCTATTAAATTGAAAGAAGCATTGTGGGCTTATAGAACTGCTTATAAAAATCCCATGGGTATGTCACCGTATAAAATGGTTTATGGGAAAGCTTGTCATTTACCTTTAGAACTAGAGCACAAAGCTTATTGGGCTGTAAGAGAACTAAATAAAGATCCTAAACTTGCCGGTAAGAAAAGATTGCTACAATTGAGTTCTCTAGATGAATGGAGAAGTGAAGCATATGAAAATGCTAAACTCTTTAAAGAGAAAGTTAAGAAATGGCATGATAGAAGAATTATCAAAAGAGAATTTAATGTTGGAGATAAATTCCTATTGTATCGGTCTCGTCTCAGATTTTTTGCAGGGAAATTACTCTCAAAATGGGAAGGACCATATGTCATTGATGAGGTGTATCGATCAGGAGCAATTAAAATTAGCTCTCTGCAAGGTAATGCCACACAAGTGGTGAATGGACAAAGACTCAAGCATTATATTTATGGTGATTCTTATAATAAAGATGTTGATGTTATTCAAGTGGTAACTCCGGAAGCCTTCATCAAAGGCCAAGTGGACAGTCCTGCAGAGTCCGACTTTGAATAGGTAACAGTTCTGGTAAGAAAAAGTCCGCGTTTAACTTTCCGAACAATGTTTTTGCAACTTTTGGAAAATATGAAAAATTACGAGATCGAAACGGAGTGGAGGAGACGCACGAGGGCGTGCCCCCATAGGCCGGCGCGGGCCCCGGCCTGGCCGCGCCGCCCTATGAGGAGGCCACCTCGTTGCTCCTCTCCGACTCTGGTTCGACCTGGTACTTTCCTTTTGTCATGAAATTTTTTGCTATATAATCCCCCGGACCCCTGGAGGTCCGTATATCGTTTTCTCGTCGTGTTTTGTTTCGAGCTGTTTCTGTCAGGATCTGTTTTTGATCTAGAAGCACCATGGTCTCCAATAACAAGGACAAGGAGCCTTTGGAGGAAGATATTCAAGATCCCGAGTTGGAAGAAGAATTCAAGGAGGAAGTGAAGGGGACGTCATCAACAAAAAGAAAGCGGCAATCTGTGAGGAGTAAGCCAATCTTGGTGGGATCGGTTAACACTGGACGTTCTTTTTCTCATAACTTGCAGGGACCTCTACCGCCTGCTCTTAGCCTCAACTCTTTCCCTGCTGTGGAGGAAGCACTACGGGTTACCGATGAGTTTTGTGATCAGTACCGTGCTCTGAGAAGGGGGGTGGAGATACTTCAGGAGGAGAACAACCGACTTCGCAGAATGCTGGAATATCACTCAATTCCCATCACAAGAACACCACCGCCATCTTTAGATAACAATGAATCTCTTCGAGTCTTAGTGCAGAATTGCCAAAATGAGAAGCTGAAGCTGAAGGAGATCTTTAAGAGTCGCAGGAACGGGCCATCACCACCGCCGAAGGAGTAATTCATCATCGGTATTGGCATCCCCTTGGTTTGTTCCAAGCTTGGGGGAGTGCCGCGGTATCACATCATCACTATCTTTTATCTTTTTACTATCAAGTAGTGTCATATCATGAGTAGGGAAGTTATCATATAAGATGGTTTGCAATGTGGAAGTATCTCTCTTTAGTTGGTTATCTATGTATCCGTTGGTGTGAGTTACCGTCATGGAATATTAATGAGAAGTCTTATCATTTACATATTGCACATCTTATTTTAGTTTGCAATCTCTATTATATGATTGATCTTGTTGTTAGTATTGGTATCACTTTGGGAGCATCGAGTAAATCTATTTGGTTTTGGCAAACTTAGCATTGGTCAATAGCAACAACACCTTGAGTTTGAGTAGAAAAGAGGAAACACATGTAGATATGTTATTATCTGTCTTGTTAGTTCCTAGCTTAGTATTCTAAAGTTAAAATTGTTTGTGCTTACGAGGAAGATGCATGATTGTTTCTATCACATGTATATTTGTTTGTATCCCTCAACTCTTATGCTTGCTAACTAACCTTGCTAGCCAAAGACCTGTACCGAGAAGGAATACTTCTCGTGCATCCAAACCCTTTAAACCAAACCTATGCCACCAGTGTCCACCATAACTACCTATTATGTGGTATTTCCCTGCCATTCCAAGTAAATACTTCATGTGCTACCTTTAAACAATTCAAAAATTATTACCTCTTATTTGTGTCAATGTTTTATAGCTCATGAGGAAGTATGTGGTGTTTTATCTTTCAGTCTTGTTAGGCAGCTTCCATTAATGGACTAGTGGCTTCATCCACTTATCCTATAATTTTGCAAAAAGAGCCGGCAACGGGGTTCCCAGCCCCAATTAATCAACTTTCATTAATAATTCTCTTCACATGTTTTGCCCTGATTCATCAGTAAGCAACTTAATTTTGCAATAGACACTCCTCCATGATATGTGAAATGTTGGAAGGCACCCGAGGATTCGGTTAGCCATGGCTTGAGAAAGCAAGGGTTGGGAGGAGTGTCATTCTTAAATGAACTAAAGTACATGTGTAAACAAAAGAGAAGGGGGATGATCTACCTTGCTGGTAGAGATAACGTCCTTCATGGGAGCCGCTCTTTGGAGGTCTGTTTGGCAAGGGGGTTAGAGTACCCGCTACCATTCGTTGACAACAACAAACATCTCTCAAAACTTTACTTTTATGCTCTCTATATGATTTCAAAACTCAAAAAGCTCTAGCACATGATTTAATCCCTACTTCCCTCTGCGAAGGGCCTGTCTTTTACTTTATGTTGAGTCAGTAAACCTATTTCCCTCCATCTCGAGCAAGCATTTGAGTTGTTGTGATCAAACCATTTATATTGTGATCTATTTCATCATGTCTTTTATTCTTCTTTGTTTAAGTACAAGTTTTATCTGAATGAATATAGCTTTGAAAGTTATCAATGATTATGAGGAGATTACTATGATTGAGTATGCAAGTTTATTATAAGCTTTAATATGAGAGCGCTGCTCAATAGATAAGTATAATCTGTTAACTGTTCTCTGACCAAGAACAAAGGTTGCCATTACCAATTATGATTTCTTATGCACCTTTATTTGTGATTACCTTCTACTTGTTTCAAGTTGAATTATATGAGGAAGTTGTTCACTAGAATGTCTTGTGTGAATGAATATGATGCTTCTTGTCCGTATTTTATTTATCGACTCTTCACTCCATAAACATGTGGTCCTGTTTACCGAGTTCAGTTTCGCTTGGGGACAAGCGAAGTCTAAGCTTGGGGGAGTTGATACGTCCATTTTGCATCACTATTTTATATCATAATTTGCTGTTATTCATTGATATATTTCATATTTGGAGATGATACTTATGTTATTTCATCTATTTTGCATGATTCATGATTATTGGAGGATCGCGCACCGGAGTCAGGATTCTGCTGGAAAAGCGCCGTCAGAATGCAATATTTCGGAAGATCAACAATTGACGGAAATTATATGAAAAATCCTATTTTTCCAGAAGACGAAGGGAGCCAGAAGGGGGAGCCGAGGAGGGCCGCCGTGGGCCCACCTCATAGGCCGGCGCGGGCCAGGCCTTGGCCGCGCCGCCCTGTGAGGAGGGGGCCCACAGCCCCCTCTGGCCTCCTCTCCTCCGCGTACATCTTCGTCCCGAAAACCTAAGCTCCGGGGGATAGTCGCGAAGAGTCACAGCCGCCTCTGCGGGGCGGAAAACACCAGAGAGAAAAGAGCTCTCCGGCAGGCTGAAATCCGCCGGGAAATTCCCTCCCGGAGGGGGAAATCGACGCCATCGTCATCGTCATCGAGCTGGACATCATCTCCATCATCATCACCATCATCTCCATCATCATCACCGCCATCTCCACCGCTGCACCTCGTCACCGCTGTAACAATTTGGGTTGGATCTTGATTGTTTGGTAGGGGAAACTCTCCCGGTGTTGATTTCTACTTGTTATTGATGCTATTGAGTGAAACCATTGAACCAAGGTTTATGTTCAGATTGTTATTCATCATCATATCACCTCTGATCATGTTCCATATGATGTCTCGTGAGTAGTTCGTTTAGTTCTTGAGGACATGGGTGAAGTCTAAATGTTAGTAGTGAATTATGTTGGTTAGTATTCAATGTTATGATATTTAAGTTGTGGTGTTATTCTTCTAGTGGTGTCATGTGAACGTCGACTACATGATACTTCACCATTTATGGGCCTAGGGAGTGCATCTTGTATTCGGTTGCTAATTGTGGGGTTGCCGGAGTGACAAAACCTAAACCCCCGTTAGTATATCGATGCGGGAGGGATAGCGGGATCTCGAGTTTAAGGCCGTGGTTAGATTTATCTTAATTACTTTCTTGTATTTGCGGATGCTTGCAAGGGGTATAATCACAAGTATGTATTAGTCCTAGGAAGGGCGGTGCATTAGCATAGGTTCACCCACACAACACTTATCAAAACAATGAAGATTAATCAGCTATATGAAGCGAAAGCACTAGACTAAATTCCCGTGTGTCCTCAAGAACGTTTGGTCATTATAAGTAAACAAACCGGCTTGTCCTTTGTGCTAAAAGGGATTGGGCCACTCGCTGCAATTATTTCTCTCGCATTTTATTTACTTGTACTTTATTCACCTGCTATACTAAAACCCCCTGAATACTTGTCTGTGAGCATTTACAGTGAATCCTTCATCGAAACTGCTTGTCAACACCTTCTGCTCCTCGTTGGGTTCGACACTCTTATTTATCGAAAGTACTGCGATACACCCCCTATACTTGTGGGTCATCAGCTGTAGGCTCACCTTTTTAGTATCTTTTTCGCTATATTGTCGACTTTTTTTTCCTGTATTTCCATCTTTATCGGGTGCACGACCAGCGCTCCCGATGGGAGTAGCCCCCGAGGCTACAGTCGAGTATTTATACTTGACTGTAGGCTCAATGTTTGTCTTTGAATCATCTTCCTAACAAACTCCTTATAAAAGTAGCCCCCGAGCATTTGAGCAAAAACTTGTATTTGATCAAAAGCTCCTGAAATTCCCAATAATAGATCTCTGTCGCCCAACCTCCAAGCACCGTAGCCAAAATTTTCTTTATTGTGACATCAACACTGACGATAGCCACGATCGCTGTATTGGGAAGGTGCGGGTCCTGTCCTATCACTGACCCGTGGGTCCTTCATACTGCGCCGCGTGACACGTTATACAGGTGGGGACACACGTCCTCCGCTTTCTCTGGCACGTGCGTTGTAGCGTCTGTCTAGTTCCTTCACAGTAGAAAGACCTTTTTACCCACGGAAACCCGTGTAAGGCATCAAATCCATTCCCCCACCATCCAACGGCGCAGCGGTTCATTGGCTCGCTACAAATAACCATCGTCTTCCTCATTAATCCCCTTCGCTGCGCCACGCTCCTATTCTCTCTCTCCAAAACCTCCATTGCTACCACCAAGCTCTTGCGCCCGTGCTCTTCCACAACCTCTCCAGCGCTCACATTGATGCCACCGCAGGCAAGACTCACAAGGCACACCACTCCAGAAACCAGCATGGCGACGGAGAATCTGGAGATCTGTGAGTGGGAGAGATCTAAGATCTCGAATCAAGACATGAACCTGCTGAAGAAGCTTGGGTTGACGAAGAAGGAGGAAGCACTGATCTTTCCCGGTGAAGAAAGCTTCCGGACGGCCCGCATCGAATACCAGGTAACCTTCGTTGACCACCTCATCCGCGGCCTTTCCACTCCTATCCATGAATTCCTTCGTGGATTAATCTTTGTTTATGGGCTGCAGCTGCACCAGCTGACCCCCAATTCTATCCTCCATATCCCCATCTTCATCACCCTCTGCGAGTGCTTTCTCGGGACCCATCCGAATTGGGCCCTGTGGAAACGCATTTTCTACATTCGCCGCAACAACTCCCACAACACCAACTACAATATAGGGGGTGTTGTCATCTATATTCGTCCCGACGTCGATTATTTCAACGTCAAATTCCCCAACTCCGTCCAAGGGTGGCGCAGAGGTGGCTATACATCCGCGAGGAGTATCTTGACTCGCAGGAGTACAACATCGTGCCCTTTGATGGTGGCGCAAAAATCCTTCGACGCCGATCATGGGATGCGGAGGCTACCGAAGAGGAGAAAATGGCGACAGATGCGCTGATGAAGCGCATCCATGAGCTCCAGAACACCCGCGGTAAGGAATTGTCGGGTGTTCAAATTACTGTGCACTTCCTTAGGATTAGGGTGCAGCCTCTACAGGCTCGCAAAAATCCAACGTGGCTATATGCTGGCGAGAAAGATGTCAACCGCATATCCAAAGATCTCCCTGTGAAGGATTTGGAGAAGCTTGTCCGACGCATTTCATCCCTAAGCAAGAAGGACTCAATTCCATCTTCTTGTTGCGTGGAGCCGTATAGCAGCACCAATCCCCTTCCCAAGGTAGAAGACTTGTCCTCTCGCAATTATGTTTTTTCGACTATTATCTTGCGTAACTTGTCTTCCCGAATTTTTATTGTTTCGATTGTTGTCTTGCTGAACTTTCTTTTGGTGAAAACTTTCCTTCTTCTGAAACATCAAGTTTTATCCTCCCTGCCTCCTTTACCTGAAGGTGGGGAGGTCGACGAACGAGCCATCGTTACCGATGATGCGTAGGGTACTTCTCGCCCGGAGAGTGAAGTTGCAGGATCTCACAAATCCACGGCTTCCTCTGAAAGAGATACTGAATCCGAATCTTCCGAGTCGGTGCACTCTCTCCCTTGCGCTGCTTCTCCAAGGAACAAGAGGAAGAGGGGTGATGTCGACGATTCTGGCACCTCCAAACCTGGAGAATCACCTGCCGAAGAATCTCCTCCCGAAGAAGAGGGTGCCTTCTGTCCTTATGAGGATGCCATCGTTAGCTCGTAAGCTAATCTGCCTCCTCATTTCTTTTTATATATTGCTTGTAAATATTCTCATTATATCTTTGCGGATAGTGGCGAGGAAGAAGAAGAACCCACCGCCAATGTGATTGTTCCGACGAGCACGTCGCAAACTTTAGTTCTCTCGGAAACTCACCGAGCAACGGAGGAAAACTCACCTCCTCCTCATCAAGACTTGGAAATGTCGACTCCTGTCGGCAGACCCCGAGCCTCCTCGCCGAAAAGGGCGAGGATAGAACTTAGCGAGAAACACAACTTGGCCGGGAGTTCGACGACGCCTCCCTTGGATGATGTAAGTACCCTTGCTGCTATTTTGCATTGCTTGTCAAGTTTTCTCCGCTCTGAACTTTTCTATCGTCTTTTTTTTCTACAGCCCCTGATGAAACACTTCATCTGTCTCGGTACTCAGTTTATTGGGTACCGTGACACTGTCGAAAGTTTGAAAGGTACACCCTTCTATCTTCTTTATTTTCAATCGAGGAAATTATATTCCTGTCCATCTTATCACATTTGCCATGTTTCCTTCCACTAGAGACTCTCGCCAAAGCTAACAAGCGTGCCGATGATCTCGGTCTCAAGCTAGAGCGGAGCGAAAAAGCTCGCGAAAAGGCCGAACAAGACGCTGCCTCTGTTGGAGATCTTCGAAAGACACTCCACCAAGCTGAAACTGCTTTGAGCGAGAAGACAACTCAACAGATTGCTCATGAAGAGGATGTCATTGGCCGCCTGGAATCGTAGAATCGGCGTTTTGTCAGTAAGTTCATTGATCACATTGCTCGAGTCTCTTCCAAGATTGGCTCTCCTTATACTTGTTGATAACCCGAACTTTGTTTCAGCAAGAAAAATGGGTCAGGATTTTGAACTCCAGGAGCCTCAAGGGGATCGTCTTCTTGACGCCCTTTCCCTCCTTGAAATTCACGGGGATCTGGCGCGCCATAGTATTGCTGATGCACGGATCGCCTTTACGCGCCTCTTCCCCTACTTCTTCCCTAAGAAAACTCAGCCAGATATCTTCTCCGATCTTGCCAAGCGCTTCATTCTTGAGGAGGATCTTGGACTGAATTTCCGGCAGGAAAACTTGAAGATTGGCGTTGAAGGTACCATAGCTCTGGTTGCCGAAAGCCAGCAGAAGATCGACTGGGCGAAAGCTGGTGAAACGAAGGGGATAAACAAGGAGAGGTGGCAGTCTTTGATTAAGGCTGCCAAGCCGCACTCGAAGAAGATTATCTCCTTCCTCGGATACAAGCCAGCTGCCTCCTCCAATTCCGCCAAGCCGAAGGTCAAGTAGACCAACTTACTCCTCCGTTTGATATCTTTCTTTTGGTAGATGTCGATATCCTTATGATATACGACTATTTTCGTCGACTCACTAGGAGCTGACCTTTTGTAATGGACCATCACTCTTGTAAATATCCCCACTTATCAATGAGAAGGAGTGATCAATTGTTTTGGTAATTGATGTTGACCTTTTCTTTCTTCTAGTTGGTATTTGATAACTACTCTAAGACTGCTGGAACATCGCCTGCTTCCCCTACTACCTCTCGCTCGAACCGGATACCAGACGACGTTTTCCCGGACGATTCTTCGTGAGCTATCTCGGATCAATTGGAATTTACCGAACTTCGCCAACAGCTCCAAGCCACGAAGAAACAATCCCTTATCGTCATGGACCAGTCCCGCAAATCGTCTGAACGGGAGAAAATAGCTCTCCAACAGGCCCAAGAAGCCTTAGCATTGAAAGAAACTGCGACTGCCGAAGATGCAAAGGCTATATCCCGAGAAAATTATATGCTTGACTTGATGGCTGACGCAAGTCTGGATATGGCGGGTATGTTTCACGATTCTGAATCCTCTTTTATCCTTTACTATCTTTTCATCTTATTGTACCCTGTCCCCTGAATAGGCTCTTTTTTGGATGCTGCTGCCGAAGATCAACGAGTTGATGCGAGATCCAATCTTCTTGTTAATCTTGCCTTGGACAATGATTCCAGTTTTTGGTCTTCTCCGGATCGGACCCGACAAATTGTCAGATTTCAAGACCGCGCGGGTCAGGTTCGAGAGTATCTCGAGTTCTGTACCAGGACATTGGCTATGGTCTATAATGCTATGTTTCCTCGGAATCTTCAGCCCACGACGCTTCCTGACTTGATGGAAAATTTTAAAAGTGCCCATCAAGTGTATGGATTTGTGAAAGCTCAATTCATGGCAGGCGCCAGGTTTGCCATGATCATGCTGCAGATCCGCTATCCGAAGTTGGATATGACCAACATTGTTGAAGCTTGTCATGTTAAACTTATGAGGCGAAGAAGAAATGTCGACAAAATCAACGATGTGGTGACAACCGTAGCCGAAGACATGAGTGATTATTTACTTCGGATGGATGCTGACTTCTTCTTGGAAGGCCATTATGCTGATTTCATGGGTGCCTCAGTAGAAGGGGAAAGAATAAACATAGATGATATATATGAGACTTGACTGAATACTTATCTCTGCCGCCGAGCTTTCTTTCTTAAAGATCTTGTATATTGCGAAGGATGTATATAATTGAGTCTATATTGTTTAGCCCCCGAGTGTTTCGGTTGCTATATTTTTGTGTGTTTATTGCTTTGTGAGGTGTTTAACCAAGGCAAATAATTTGTAGGTTGTATGTTGTGAAGATTTGTGTGTATATTGAATTTGCGGGTTACAAGCCCCCGAGTCTGTCAAAGAAAAAGATATATATATATATATATATATATATATATATATATATATATATATATATATATATATCACCATTATCTTTACTATATTGCAGCACCGCGAGCCCGCCTCATTAAAAACCTTCCAGCCCCACTCGGTGCCCTGAAAGGAAAAGAGTGCGTCTGAAAACTCGCGGGCTTTTCAGTACATTGTATGTTTACATGCATGACTATTTTTTGACTTATGCGTAAAAACGCCTAAGCTGCGCCACGTTCCAGGTGTTTGACTCTGCAATCCCTGTCTTCTTGTCCTTTATTCTGTATGCTCCTCCTTCAATTACTTCGGTGACGTTGTACGGGCCTATCCATGGCGACTCAAATTTTTCATGGCTATCTTGCGTGAGCCGAAGAACCAGGTTGCCAACTTGGAAGGACCTTGGTCGCAGGCGTCGACTATGGTAATTTTTCAGATCTTGCTGGTACTTGGTGACTCGTGATAGCACCTCGTCTCGAGCTTCGTCGAGTGCATCGACATCATCCTCCAGTGCCCTTCTTGAAATTTCTTCATCGAATTCCGCCACTCTCGGAGAAGTGTTCTATTTCTATCGGAAGCACTGCCTCAGCTCCATGAACCAGAAAAAACGGAGTTTCCTGTGTTGCTGTGTTGGGTGTTATCCATACTCCATAACACGCTAAGCAGTTCTTCTGGCCAGGTGTGTCGAGCTTTTTCAAATGGTGTTAGTAGACGTTTCTTGATGCCATTGCAGATGATACCGTTCGCTTTCTGGACTTGGCCATTGGTCTGCGGGTGCGCAACTGACGCAAAGTGTAGTATGATGCCCACCTCTGCGCAATATGCTTTGAATTTTTTGGAGGTAAAATTGTTGCCGTTGTCCGTGACGATGCTATGAGGAACTCCAAATCGAAAAACGATACTTTTGACGAAGTTTACCGCCGATGCTGCATCTGGTGAATTTATTGGCTTTGCCTCAATCCACTTAGTAAACTCCACGCCTTATGTAATTTTCCCACCATATCAAGACCCCATTGAGCGAAAGGCCATGACAATGGTATTGGCATTAACACTGCTGCCGAAGAATGAGGTTTTGCCGCAAACCTTTGACACGCATCGCAAGTACGCACTATGTCCTTTGCATCTTCTATTGCTGTTAGCCAGTAAAATCCTGCTCTGAAAACCTTGGCTGCTATAGCTCGACTTCTTGCGTGGTGGCCGCATACAGAATATCTCTTCCTTCTTCGGGTGTAACACATCTCTGCAATACTCCCGATATACTTCGCTTATACAACTCGCCCTTTACCATAGTAAAAGTTTTAGATCGTCGAATAACTCGCCTGACTTCTACCGGATCTTCAGGTATTTCTTTCCTTAGGATGTATACGACGTAAACCTGCATCCAAGGAATTTTCACCATCATTACCTCATGTGATTCCTCATCTTCCAAGGCGGAGCCCCCGAGTCTTTCTCTCCTTCTTTTTTGGCTGTTTCTTCGTCTTGGTTGACCTTTCAACTATTTCCTCCCAAAATACTCCAGGTGGTATTGCTAAGCACTATGACCCGATGTTTGCCAAAACGTCGGCTTTGTCGTTGCTGAGTCTACTGATATGATTCACTTTGCATCCATCAAAGAGTTTCTCGAGTTCATTGTATACCTCCTTGTATGCTATCATGCTGTCATTGACCGCGTCGCACTGGTTCATCACCTGTTGAGCCACGAGTTGTGAATCACCGAATTTTTTTAATCTGGTTGCTCCGCAAGCCTTCGCCATCTTCATCCCATGTATGAGTGCTTCATACTTTGCCTCGTTATTGGATGCATTTGGTAATGTCATCCGCAGCACGTATTTCAGCTTGTCTCCTTGAGGTGATACTAATATCACGCCTGCTCCCGCTCCTTCTAGCCTCTTGGACCCGTCAAAGTTCATAGTCCAGGTTCTCGACAAATCCGGGGTCCCATATTTTGCAGCTCCATCCACTCTGCGATGAAGTCTGGTAAGATCTGCGACTTTATTGCTTTTCTTTTTCTCATACGTGATGTCCCGAGGGGAAAGCTCTATTCCCCAAAGGGAGACACGACCCGTAGCTTCCGGGTTGTTTAATATATTTGATAAAGGCGCCTCGTTGACCACTATTTTCGGATGTGCCGAGAAGTAGTGTTGCAATTTTCTTGCAGTTGTAAACACTCCCTATGCCAACTTCTCATACTGCGGGTACCGTTGTTTTGAAGGCGACAAAACTTCACTGATGAAGTATACCGGCCTCTGAACACCATGGAGTTTTCTTTCTTCCTCTCTTTCGACCACAAGTACCGTGCTGACCACCTGAGGTGTGGCTGCAATATACAACAGTAGAGGTTCCTTTTCCTTTGGCACCACTAATATCGGAGGTGTCGAAATTGTGCACTTCAAGTCCTCAAAGGCTCTGTCTGGTTCTTTGTTCCACTTGAACTTTTCTCCTTGCTTGATCAAGGCGTAAAATGGCAACGCCTTTTCTCCCAGCCTGGCGACGAATCTGCTTAAAGCTGCGACTCGCCCAGTTAACTGTTGTATTTCTTTTAGCTTGGTTGGCTTCCGCATTGTTACGATAGCTTGAATTTTCTCTGGATTAGCCTCGATTCCTCTTGCTGACACTAGAAACCCGAGAAGTTCTCCTGCAGGGACACCAAAAGAGCATTTTTTCGGGTTCAACTTGAGACAGAATTTGTCGAGATTGTCAAAAGTTTCATTCAGATCTTCGATCAAGGTCGATCCTTGCTTTGTTGTTATGACGACATCGTCAATATATACTTGAACGTTCTTGCCAATCTGTGTGGCAAGACACTTCTGCATCATCCGTTGATATGTTGCTCCCGCGTTTTTTAAACCCGATGGGCATTGTTCTGTAGCAGAACACGCCATAGGGTGTTATGAAAGATGTTTTGACCTTATCTTCTTCTTTTAGTCGGATCTGGTTTTTCTTCGGGTGTTGTGAAGTCAACGCACATGCGAAGGACCTCTGTGTTTTTCTTCGGGACCAACACTCGGTTAGCTACCCATGTGGCTTATGTGTGTAACTCCTTTATAAACCCTGCTTCTCTGAGTCGATTAATTTCTGACAGCATAGCTTTGCGGTTTGGTTCCGAAAAACGCCGCAAAGTTTGTTTGATTGGTCTAGCCATTGGTTCCAAATTGAGAGGGTGCTCAACTAGTTCCCCGGGTACTCCTGGCATGTCAGCTGGATACCATGCGAAGATTTCCCAGCGCTCACGGAGGAACTCGACGAGCGCGCTTTCCTATGCGAGGTCCATGTTTGTTGCGATAGCTGTCGTCTTCTTTAGATCTGTCGGGTGAATCTGTACCTCCTTTGAGTTTTTAGTTGTATCAAAGGTTGGTTCCTTGAGCGTCCTCCCTCCATCTGACAACACGTCGTAATCAGTTATTAGCCTTGACGCCATATACTATGCTTGCATCCCGAAAGTTTCTGACAGCCGATGAAAATCCTTGTCGCACTTATCCGCTAGCGCGAAACTGCCTTTTACTGTGATTGGGCCGTTGGGTCCAGGAAGTCTCCACAACAAGTATGTGTAATGTGGTACCGCCATAAACCTGGCATACGCGGGTCGTCCCAGCAAAGCATGGTACTGTGATGGAAAATCCACGACTTTGAACTCCAGCTTCTCTCTTCAGTAATGCTCTCGGGTTCCAAACTGAACGTCGAGATTGATCTTTCCCAGTGGATAACTTGGCTTGTCTGGTGTGATCCCATGGAAACGCGTGTCAGTTGGTGTTAAGTTCGCCAAGGATATATTCATCTTCCTCAATCTATCTGCATACATGAGGTTCAAACTGCTGCCTCCATCTATAAACACCCGTGAAATGTCGAATCATGCAATCACCGCCGGTAAGATCAAAGCTGATTGCCCTGGTCGAGGGACTTGCTGCGGGTGGTCCGCTATAGTGAAGCCGATGTCCTGCCCCGACCAATTCAGGTACTCGATTGTTGGTGGAGGCATCTTCTCTGCCATAAAGACCTGTCGTGAAATCACTTTCTGAGCTCTATTGGATGGCTTGCCCTTCTGGATCATTGAGACCGCGCCATTGGTGTCGATATAAGGACCATTGCTTGGAGGTACCGCCAATTGCAGCTGGTGTCGATTTTCGTCCGTAATCGCAGGTGGAGGTGGAAGATGGATCTCACTCCTTGGCCCTTGAGGATTCCTATTTGCTGCCTGTGCGTTGGCATGCCCTGCGTATCTATGTAGTGCCTGGAAAGTTCGGCAATCCTTCTGCAGATGTCACGACTGCCTCTTTCCGTTGTTGTCGAGAAAGAAGTGTATTTGGCATGGTCCGTTCAAGAGATATTCAGGTGACACATACGACCTCTGAAACCTTGGTCCATTATTTTACCTGTTGGGACGGGGACCGTCCATGGAGTCATTGCGCTGCTCACCACTCTTTTGATAAGCAACCCGACTATTACCTCCGCTGTTTCCTCGGAAACCCGCCGATATTTGTCCGGGAGCGTCATAATCTGAGAACTGGCGAGAGAATCGTCGTCTATTTTGAATGTTTCGATTGCGCTCATCCTCAGGCGACCTATGCCGTTTATTATGAACAACATCTTCTCCATCTGCCCAACGATTTGCTATTTCCATGAGTGCTGCTATTGTTTTCGGGTTAGTCCTTCCCAAATCTTCGACTAAGTCCTTCCTTCGGATCCCAGCGACAAACGCGTATATCGCTCTTTCGTCAGATATGTTCTCTGCCGAATTTTTGATAATGTTCCACCTCTGGATGTACGTCCTCATTGGCTCATCATAGTTTTGTCTGCACGCCCTTAGCTGCTCTATTGACGCAGGTTTCTTGCATGTAGATAGGAAATTTTTCACGAACATGTCCTCAAAAGTTTCCCAACTGTCGATAGATCTGATACATCTCAAACGTATCTATTATTTCTTATGTTCCATGCTAGTTATATGACAATACTCACATGTTTTATATACACTTTACAACATTTTGATGCATTTTCCGGCACTAACCTATTAACAAGATGCCGAAGCACCAGTTCCTGTTTTGTGCTGTTTTTGGTTTCAGAAATCCTACACAGGAAATATTCTCGGAATTGGACGAAACAAAAGCCCACGGTATTATTTTCCACGGAGCCTTCCAGAAGTCCGAAGAGGAGACGAAGAGGGGCGACGAGGCGGCCACACCATAGGGGGGCGCGGCCCCACCCCTGGCCGCGCCGCCCTATGGGGTGGGCCCCTCGAGCGTCCCCCGACTCTGCCCCTTCGCCTATTTAATCTCTCCGTCGCGAAAACCCTAGTACCGAGAGCCACGATACGAGAAAAGTTACTGAGACGCCGCCGCCGCCAATCCCACCTTGGGGGATTCTGGAGATCGCCTCCGGCATCCTGCTGGAGAGGGGAATCATCACCGGAGGGCTCTACGTCACCATGCCCACCTCCGGATTGATGCGTGAGTAGTTCATCCTTGGACTATGGGTCCATAGCAGTAGCTAGATGGTTGTCTTCTCCTCATATGCTATCATGTTTAGATCTTGTGAGCTGCCTATCATGATCAAGATCATCTATTTGTAATGCTACATGTTGTGTTTGTTGGGATCCGATGAATATGGAATACTATGTCAAGTTGATTAGTTGATCTATCATATATGTGTTGTTTATGATCTTGCATGCTCTCCGTTGCTAGTAGAGGCTCTAGTCAAGTTGATACTTGTGACTCCAAGAGGAAGTATTTATGCTCGATAGTGGGTTCAGGTCTCCATTGAATCTGGGGGAGTGACAGCAACCCCTAAGGTTGTGAATGTGCTGTTGCCACTAGGGATAAAACAACAATGCTTTGTCTAAGGATATTTGTATTGTTTACATTACGCACGGTACTTAATGCAATTGTCTGTTGTTTGCAACTTTAATACTGGAAGGGGTGCGGATGCTAACCCGAAGGTGGACTTTTTACGCATAGATGCATGCTGGATAGCGGTCTATGTTATTTGTCGTAATGCCCTAAGTAAAACTCATAATAGTCATCATGATATGTATGTGCATTGTTATGCCCTCTCTATTTGTCAATTGCCCAACTGTAATTTGTTCACCCAACATGCTATTTATCTTATTGGAGAGACACCACTAGTGAACTGTGGACCACGGTCCATTCTCTTACATCTGAAATACAATCTACTGCAATCTCTATTCTCTGTTGTTCTTCGCAAACAAACATCATTCTCCACACCATACGTTTACTCCTTTGTTTACAGCAAGCCGGTGAGATTGACAACCTCGCTGTTAAGTTGGGGCAAAGTATTTTGATTGTATTGTGCAGGTTCCACGTTGGCGCCGGAATCCCTGGTGTTGCGCCGCACTACACTCCTTCACCAACAACCTTCACGTGGCCTTCATCTCCTACTAGTTCGATAACCTTGGTTTCTTACTGAGGGAAAACTTGCTGCTGTACGCATCACACCTTCCTCTTGGGGTTTCCAACGGACGTGTGCTTCACGCGTTATCAAGATCCAGGTGGTAACTTTTTTATCCATGATCGCGCTGCTCCACTTAGGTGCACCTGGATGCTCTGCATGGCGGCTGCTCTGGTTCCACCCATCAGTTTTACTGCCTCCAGATAGTCAACTAGCCAATCCTCGGGATCTTGCAGGCCGTCTAACTTTTTATAATTGTCAGGTAACTTGAAACCAGATGGGACCCATGTTTTGCGAACTCTTCGGGTGAAACAAGGGAGCCCGCACATGTCCTCCTCGTCGACCTCTGGTGAATGCCGACGATCTCTCCTTTCTTGTCGTGCCCTATCGACTCGCGCCTGCGTCGATGTATTTCTTGCCGCGCTCGTTCTTGGCGGGTCCTGTACTACCACTATGGGCCGTGGACTATTTTGCCTTGGGGGACCTTCGGGAGGTGTACTTGTACTTGCGAACGTTGTTCCCATGACTCCAACTACTGCTAGAGCCATGTTGTACAATGCTTCTCTTGGAACTCTGGGAGGTGGCCTATTTGCCAGTATAAAAGCCTGAGTCGCCATGTATCCAGCTTCCGGTGTTTTGGGAATAATATTTCCCCTCGTATCTATTGACATGAAGGACATGTCGAGATTTTGGATCAGGTTCCCCTCTCAGCTTCAGGTATGTTCTACAACCTCGATCTTCCTCCGTTACGGGCTGCTCCGTGAATGGATTCCGAAGTTCCTGAATGTCGGCTGAGCTCCGCCCTTCTTCGGCTTGACGCGGAAGTTGCGGCTCTCCTCCTATCCAGCTCAGCTTTCTGTTTTTCGAGTTCTCGTCCAGCACGGGCGAGTCTATATTGGTATGCTTGCAACTCTTCAGCTGTGGCAGCCGTAGTAATCGGCTCCGTGCCATCGATAGTTGCAGCTCTGTCCCAAACCGCTTGCAGAGGTTGTACCATCTGTCGCGTTGCAGGTCCGACATACTTGGTGCCTAATCCTCGCATAAGATCAGCGGGATCGATGTACGGATTTCCCGCATCATCGAAAGCCTCTGATGTCTCCTCCTGTGGGCGACTTGCTTCTCCAATTACATAGATTTGATGGTATTTTGGAGTTTGAATTTCGTCGGGGTTGGTGACACTGTCGCATAGATCGGCGAAGACCTCCCTAACAGAAGTAGATTTGTCGATGAAGTCGACGCTGTCTGAGTTGCTGCTTATATTGGAGTCCGTAGACGACTCGAAGGACATGCTGCCGAAGATCTTGACGAGTTCTCCGCTTGTCGCAGTCTTGACGAAGCGTGGCGGCAAGATCTCCTCGGCGCCCGTCTCGAACGATGACGACGATTCTGAAAGATCGGAGTCGGCCGCCGACGATCCCGACGAAACCGGAACCTCGAGACGATGTGATCCCTCTTTTCCGACGCGGAAGTGGAACCTCCTGAACGTCATCTCCATAGGCTCCTCCAGATACGCATATGCATCCAAACGGGAGGGCGGGTGAGGAACAAAATCGACTAGACCAATTTCGATCTGTCTACCTCTGTCCAACGCGTTGCTTGCCACCGAAGATGTCGATGATGTTGAGTGTGCCATCGAGATCAGCTCCTTGTCGCCTCTAATCCCCACGGTCGGTGCCAATTGACAAGGTATCGACTCGTCAATGCCTACGGATTGTAGACTAGGGTTTTCTTAAGAAGTAGGGGACAAGTAGATCTCGAGGGTTCAGCCGGAAAAGTACTCGACTGCTAGAAAATTAGGGTTGTGTTGACAATGCAATCGATCCCCTATTTCTCCCTCGACTCCCCCTTATATAGGAGGCGGAGCCGAGGGTTTTGTGATGTACAAGTTACAAAGTCCGGGAGACTCTTTTAGTTCGTCCCGTAATAGTTACAAGTCATTATTCCTAGTACAACTCTATCTTTCCAAACTATCTCTTAATTGGGCTTCCGGGCTTCATAAACTTCGGGTCGTGGGCCTTCAGTAAACCCCGGGTACTATCTTCTGCAGGCCCATTGGGGATGCTTATGTCACCGCCCGTAAGGTGTTCGTCAGATTGACGCGATGGACAGCGATGACGAGATGATGGTGCAACTGTTCATGGTGAAGCAGAACGCTCAGGCTGTTCGACGGAACAACAGCAGCTGATTCTGACGAACATGATGCGCGTTCGCCAGCCTTTCTTCGTCCTGCCTCGGCGCGGTGGCTCAAAGCCAGGCAAGAGGAGAAACATCAACCGGCATCGTGAAGCCGGCGCAATGCTGCTTGACGCCGACTACTTCAACGACGACGCGACTCATTCGCCGAAGGAATTTTGGCGCCGGTTTAGGATGAACAAGGAGTCGTTCTTCAAGATTGTCCACGGCGTCAGGGAGTACGACACGTAGTTCATGGACAAGAAAGATTGCACAGGTTTGTGGGGCTTCACCTTAATTCAGAAGTGCACTGCTGCAATGCGCTGTCTTGCATACGGAGCTCCTCCAGATACAGCCAATGACGACTTACAGATGACAGAGTCGACATGCACAGAGACTCTCTACAGGTTCTGCCGAGCCGTCATAGTTGTGTTTGGTAAAAGCTATTTGAGAGCACCAAGAGCAGATGATACAGCTCGGATCCTGCAGAAGAATGCAGCAAGAGGGTTTCCTGGGATGCTCGGAAGCATTGACTCTATGCATTGGGGCTGGAAGTATTGCCCTTTTGCTTGGCAGGGGATCTACAAGGGGCATGCTGGTGAGTGCAGTGTCATTCTTGAGGCGGTGGCAGACCAGGAGCTTTGGATTTGGCATGCATTTTTTTGGCATGGCAGGAACAAACAATGATATCAACGTGCTGCAGCGCTCTCCGGTGTTTGCCGGAGCTAGGCCGAGGGACAAGCTCCTGCTGTGAACTTTGAGGTAAACGGCCACGCATACAACAAGGGGTACTATATAGCTAATGGTATCTACCCGACGTATGCTACATTTGTGAAGACAATTCCCTCTCCATCAAACGAGATTAAAGCCTATTTTGCAACATGCCAGGAAGCAGCACGCAAGGATGTTGAGCGTTCTTTTGGGGTGCTTCAGCAGCGTTTCGCCATTGTCAGGTACCTTGCTCTCACTTGGTCTGAGGCACAGATGTGGAAGGTGATGAACGCATGTGTGATCATCCACAACATGATCATTGAGTGCAGGATGATCATCCATTTGAATATCAAGGGCCACTAGCTGAGGTAGAGCATGTGCCCCAAGAATTTGCTATTTTTCTTCATATGCACAATGAAATTCGAGATGCAGGTGTCCATGCACAGCTGAAGGCGGATCTAGCTGCGCATTTGTGGGCGATGAGAGGAACAGCCAACAATGCATGATTTTTATTTCTATTTGTTTGCCTAGACGAATAATTTAAGTATTATTTGTTTGTTGGGTTGTACGAATAATTTAAGTACTATTTGTTTGTTGGGTTGTTTTAATAATTTAAATACTATTTGTTTGATTGATTGTATGAATAATTTAATTCTATTTGTGTGATTCTATGAATAAAATGTGATTGATATGTTGTTTCAAAATATTGTAAAAATAAAAGAAAAACTTGGGGGCCATCGTTTGGGAGGCGCCGGTGTGGGAACAGCTTCCCCAAATGGAGGATGCACTGTCGGCGCCCCCATACAGCAGTGCCGCCGCCCCTGCCGATGACTATTTGGGGGCCGCCGGTGGAGATGCTCAAAGTACTGGAAATACAAACTTGGATTTTTGGCTCTAGGGTGCTACAGACCCCCATACACCCCAAAAATTGTAGTAATTTAAAAAAGGCAAATAAAAAATTGAATCTTCCTAAAAACCAAAGATGATCAAGTTTGTACTCCTAAAAAAATGTTTGGAAAAGAAATGATTTCCATGGTCTTCGGGGAAAAAAAGACAAAATTATGACGAATATAAAGTGAATACTACTTGGTCTTGGGGGCGTTTTGAGTTTGTTTTTTTTACCCAAGATACAATAAAAGTAATTCCGTAGAGAAATATTTTTATACAAGTACCTAATAATATTTAATTTCAAAAAAAGTTTGAACTTTTTTTATTTTTATTTTTCCAAGTATGGGAGTGTGTGGCACCTGATAGCCACCATGCATTTCTCCTGGAAATATTAAATATATAACCACGAGTCCATGACGACAAGAATAGACCATAAAGTATTTCATTGCCATAATTTTTTTTTTGCAGTCATCCACTCCCTAGTCCCTTTGCAAATTGCCATGCGTTTTAGTTTTGGTCGAAGTAAAATTTCGTGAAGTTCGACAAGTGTACAGGAAAAAGTATCAACATTTACAATACCATATTTATACAATACAAAGGTATATTTTGTGATGGTTCAAATAATATTCATTTCATATTCTCAATGTTCATAATAGTTTCTATATAATTGGTAGCATTTTGCAAATTTTTACCTTGACCAAAGCTAGGACAAGGCCACAGGGGCAATTTGGAACGGAGGGTGACATTCACGCATGCCAAAGCTTAAATAAATTATAGTCATTTATCAGCTGTTGAGCTCTTGGTCTATCTTACAACGGTGGGGGCGTTTGGTAGTGGACAACATGTGCCTAGAAAGGTAGCTTGTTTTTTCAATAGCACTATGTAGTACATGAATTTTCAATGTGGTGGCTCGTTTTTTTCTTGCATCAACTATGTTAGCTTGTAACAATGAACTTTAATTTGTGCATCTTCAAATATAGAGGTTGTAATAGTTATCTTTGATTATTTAAGAATAAGTAGGTTGATGTAACCGGTAATTTTTGTTAAATCTAGGTCACATGCTAAAATCACCACTGGCAGGTACTTTGTCTTCTGTGAGTGCATACTACCACTGACAAGCAATTCTGTGATTGTCACTAGAGATAGTTTAACATGGGGTATCCTAAGCATGACGACCTACATTTTTATATAGGCTCCATCAGAGCATCTCCGGTCGCGTCCGTCAAAGCGGCCCCAAAACGGCGTCGGATTGAGCGTTTGGCGTGGTGCCGCGCTTGGGGCGCGTCTCTCCCCAGTCGCGGCCCCCATTTAGAGGTCACAAAATAATAAAGATTCGCGAAGATAAAAGTTTTCATTCAAATTTGATTATATTTTATAAGTCTGAATGAAAACAACTAGGATCATCTAAACCCTAGCCTACTGACCGCCCGGGGGTGCGTTCGACGCCCCCGCCCCGCCCCGTCGTCGCCTCCCCTCCGTCGCTGCTCGTTCACCGCGCGCCGCCTCTCCCTCCGGAGGTGAATACACACTGTTCCACCACGTTGTCGCCTCGCCTCCGCCGTTGCTCTGATGCGTGATGGAGGGAGAGGTCGACGGCGCGGTGCCACCGCGCATCATTGTCCTCCTCGTGGACACGGACGACGCAACTTCTTCTGCGACTCGAAGGATGATATGTTGCAAACATATATATAATTTTTGATGTTCCATGTTTGTTTTACACCAATTTATATATGTTTTGTTTACAGTTCGTTGCACTTTTACGCATTTTCTGGAACTAACCTATTGACAAGATGCCATAGTGTCAGTTCTCTGTTTTCTGTTGTTTCGTATTTCAGAAAAGTTGTACAGGAAATATTCTTGAAATTGGATGAAACAAAAGCCGAAGTTCTATTTTATTGTAACAAAGACGGAGTCCAAAGAAGAGACGAAGAGGTACCAAGAGGCGTCCACGCCATGCCTAGGCGCGGGCCACCCCTGTGGCCGCGCATAGGGGTGGTGTGGGCCCCTCGGGCGCCCACCGACCTCGCCCTTAACCCTATTTATTCATCTAATCGGGAAAAACCTAAAGACCCGACCCTCCATCCACAAAAAGTTTCGTCGCGGCCCTAGCTCGGGAGGGTTCTGAAGCTCTTCCCGGCACCCATGCAGAGAGGGAGATCATCATCGGAGGCCTCTACATCGTCATGCCCACCTCCGAAGTGATGCGTGAGTAGTTCATCTCTGGACTACGGGTCCATAGTAGTAGCTAGATGGTTGTCTTCTCCAATTTATGCTTCATGTTTAGATCTTGTGAGCTTCCTATCATGATCAAGATCATCTTTATGCAATACTATGGTTGAGATTGATTATATACTTGTCATATGTTATTTGTGATCTTGCATGCTCTCCGTTGCTAGTAGATGCTCTGGCCAAGTATATGCTTCTGACTCCAAGAGGGAGTATTTATGCTCGATAGTGGGTTCATGCCTCTAGTAATCTGGGAGAGTGACAATAATTTCTAAGGTTGTAGATGTGTTATTGCTACTAGGGAGAAAAAACAATGCTTTGTCTAATGATAATTCTATTGTTTATTTTATACACTTGCTTAATGCAATAATTTGTTGCTTGCAACTTAATACTGAAAGGGGTGCGGACGCTAACCGGAAGGTGGATTATTAGTCATAGATGCAGTTGGATTACGGTCTATGTATCATGATGTAATGCCCAAATGAATCTCATAGTAATTATCTTGTCATGTATGGTCTTTATTCTGTCAATTGTCCAGCTGTAATTTGTTCACCCAACATGTTATTTATCTTTATGGAGAGACACCTCTAGTGAACTGTGGACCCCGGTCCTTTCTTTTACACTGATAAATTCATCTACTGCAAATACATGTTCTGTTTACTTACTGCAAGCACTGTTCTCTTTACTTTCACTGCAAACAAGCATCTCTTTCCACACTATAAGGTTAATCCTTTGTTTTCAGCAAAACCGATGAGATTGACAACCTCACAGTAAGTTGGGGCAAAGTATTTTGTTTGTGTTGTCTGCAGGTTCCACGTTGTTGCTGACGCCGGTAGTGCGCCCTGCCAAAATTCAGCTAGCAACACCTTAAGAAGTGATTTCTTTCTCCTACTGGTCGATTAAACCTTGGTTTCTTACTGAGGGAAAATTTGCTACCGTGCTCATCATACCTTCCTCTTGGGGTTCCCCAACGGTGTGCTCTGCACTCATCAAGCTAATTTTTTGGCGCTGTTGCTGGGGAGAAAGAGGATTTCTGCAAGGGGAGTCTCTCATCTTCAATCTCTTTACTTTGTTATTGTTTTGCTTGGTTCATTTTACTTTATCTTGTTTGCTTCTTTATATCAAAAACATAAAAAAATTAGTTTCTATTATATCTTTTATTTCCATTGCTCTGTTTTAGTCTTGCTAGAATGAGTATTCCTGAAGTTGAGGTTCGTTCTTTTAAGCAACAAGGGGGAGAAAGTTTGAAAGATGCTTCGTATAGAATAAGTGATGCTCATCATAGATGTACTAAAAAAGTATTCTAACATGATCCTTATTAGGAATTTTTATGTTGGTATATCTAGCTGGAATAGGTATGTTTTGGATACTCTCACAGGGGTAATTTTCTAGGTACTCCTGCTTTGGAAGCCTGTAATTTAATTGAAAGCTTAGTAGGAATACCACCTATTAATGTTGTTAAAACTGAGATCACTTTGGAAGATGTTGTAAAAACACTAAGCTCTCTAGAGAAAAGTTGCCAAATTTCCTTGATAATGCTAGCCAAATTAATGAATCAATAGAAAGTATCAATAAAAGAATCACTGTCTTAGAGTCTAGCAATACCCATGATAATAGAAATCTTAGGATTGGTAAACTAGAGGAGGCTATGGAAACTTTAAGTTTAATTTTTTTCTCTCGGGTTTAAGAAGGACAAAGCTTTTGTGGGAAAATAGCAAAAATTTATGTATGTTCCCAAGGTACCCAAAACAAAACCCCATAATATGTCTAAAATTGATAAAAAATTTCGTACAACTAAGAGTGACTTACATGTTGAGCCATCTCCAGGGGTATATACATTATCTATTTTGACAAGTTGTGTTTTATAGGAAGTGATTGATCTTGATGCTTCTTCACTTAAAAATACTTGATGCGAGTTCTTTTTCTGCGCCTAGCCGAAAGACGTTAAATAAAAGCACTCTTGGGAGATAACCAATATTTTATTTCTGTAATTTTTCTTTTGTTGAGTATTGTAAGTTATTACCTCTTTAATAACCTCTCCATATCATTTTTATTTTGTTTTTGTGCCAAGAATAGCCTCTAATAGGAAGAAAGTAAGATTTTGGGAAGTTGCTGATGACGCGTGAAGCACACGTCCGTTGGGAACCCCAAGAGGAAGGTGTGATGCGTACAACAACAAGTTTTCCCTCAGTAAGAAACCAAGGTTATCGAACCAGTAGGAGATGAAGGCCACGTCAAGGTTGTTGGTGAAGGAGTGTAGTGCGGCGCAACACCAGGGATTCCGGCGCCAACGTGGAACCTGCACAACACAATCAAAATACTTTGCCCTAACTTAACAGTAAGGTTGTCAATCTCACCGGCTTGCTGTAAACAAAGGATTAAACGTATGGTGTGGAGAATGATGTTTGCTTGCAAAGAACAACAGAGAACAATGATTGCGGTAGGTTGTATTTCAGATGTAAAAGAATGGACCGGGGTCCACAGTTCACTAGTGGTGTCTCTCCAATAAGATAAATAACATGTTGGGTGAACAAATTACAGCTTGGGCAATTAACAAATAGAGAGGGCATAACAATGCACATACATATCATGATGACTACTATGAGTTTTACTTAGGGCATTACGACAAAGAACATAGACCGCTATCCAAAGCATGCATCTATGCCTAAAAAGTCCACCTTCGGGTTAGCATCCGCACCCCTTCCAAGCATTAAGTTGCAAACAACGGACAATTGCATTAAGTACCGTGCGTAATGTAAACAATACAAATATCCTTAGACAAAGCATTGATGTTTTATCCCTAGTGGCAACAGACACATCCACAACCTTAGGGGTTGTCGTCACTCCCGCATTCAATGGAGACATGAACCCACTATCGAGCATAAATACCCCCTCTTGGAGTTATAAGTATCAACTTGGCCAGAGCCTCTACTAGCAACGGAGAGCATGCAAGATCATAAACAACACATATATGATAGATCGATAATCAACTTGACATAGTATTCCATATTCATCGGATCCCAACAAACACAACATGTAGCATTACAAATAGATGACCTTGATCATGATAGGCAGCTCACAAGATCTAAACATGATAGCACAAGAGGAGAAGACAACCATCTAGCTACTGCTATGGACCCATAGTCCAAGGATGAACTACTCACGCATCAATCCGGAGGCGGGCATGGTGATCTAGAGCACTCCGGTGATGATTCCCCTCTCCGGCAGGGTGCAGGAGGCGATCTTCAGAACCCCCCGAGATGGGGTTGGCGGCGGCGGCGTCTCAGTAACTTTTCTCGTATCGTGGCTCTCGGTACTAGGGTTTTCGCGACGGAAGGATTATATAGGCAAAGGGGCAGAGTCGGGGGACGCCCGAGGGGCCCACCCCATATGGCGGCGCGGCTAGGGGTGGGGCTGCGCCCCCTATGGTGTGGCCGCCTCGTGGCCCCTCTTCGTCTCCTCTTCGGTGTTCTGGAAGACTCCGTGGAAAATAAGACCGTGGGCTTTTGTTTCGTCCAATTCCGATAATATTTCCTGTGTAGGATTTCTGAAACCAAAAGCAGCAGAAAACAGGAACTGGCGCTTCGGCATCTTGTTAATAGGTTAGTACCAGAAAATGCATAAAAATGATATAAAGTGTATATAAAACATGTGAGTATTGTCATAAAACTAGCATGGAACATAAGAAATTATAGATACGTTTGAGACGTATCAAGCATCCCCAAGCTTAGTTCCTACTCGCCCTCGAGAGTTGTTTATTGTTAATAGGTTAGTACCGGAAAATACATAAAAATGATATGGTCTTTATTGATTATTATCTATGAGAGTTGTTTCCAATAAATTGATTGGTGTTGGAGACGAGTAAAATGCTTCATGTTTATAGTGGTGCAAAAGGAAGCTTGTTTAGACTGTGGCATAGACATTGGCATGTCATGTTATATGTTATTTTAATCATCAGCTTAGTAATTATTGTTGTAGCATGACTTGTCTCAAATAGCTGAGAGTGCTTAATGTGCCATTGAAAGAATCATGTGTTGTTTCCATCATAAAAGCATAATATTGTGGTATTCTCCTTTGATGCTTTATTGGGTTGACTTGGCACATGCTTACATCATGTTATGACTGCAAACCAGTCACCTAAATCCTCTATGATCAATTAGTTTTTGACTTGTAATATCACTTTATGCTTTGATTAATAATGTTTTGTCGCTACGCATGATTATGGCCATTATTGCTCTCTTAGTTGGTCACTCCCAGTCTTTTTCTAGCATTCACCTGTATTGAGTATGAGCTTTACTCGTGCATCCAACTTCTAAAAATCAAAGTTTGCCAATTGTGTCCATCATACCTACCTATATGTGGTATTTCATCGCCACTCCAAAGTGGATGCTTGTGTGCTACCTTTAAACCTTCAAAGATTATTACTTGTTTTGTGTTTTGTTTTAGCTCATGAGGAAGTATTGAATGCTTTATCATCTATTTATGTTTATTATGGCTTCATGATACGTCTCAAACGTATCTATAATTTCTTATGTTCCATGCTAGTTTTATGACAATACTCACATGTTTTATACACACTTTACATCATTATTACGCATTTTCCGGCACTAACCTATTAACGAGATGCCGAAGCGCCAGTTCTCGTTTTGTGCTGTTTTTGGTTTCAGAAATCCTACACAGGAAATATTCTCGGAATTGGACGAAATGAACGCCCAGGGTCTTATTTTTCCACGGAGCTTCCAGAAGACCGAAGAGGATACGAAGTGGGGCCACGGGGCGCCGACACCACAGGGCCGCGCGGCCAGGGAGGGGCCCGCGCCGCCCTATGGTGTGGGGCCCCCGTGCCTCCTCCGACTCTGCCCTTCCACCTACTTATACTCTCCGTCGCGAAAACCCTATTACCGAGAGCCACGATACGGAAAAAGTTCCAGAGACGCCGCCGCCGCCAATCCCATCTCGGGGGATTCAGGAGATCGCCTCCGGCACCCTGCCGGAGAGGGGAATCATCACCCGGAGGACTCTACATCACCATGATCGCCTCCGGAGTGATGTGTGAGTAGTTCATCCTTGGACTATGGGTCCATAGCAGTAGCTAGATGGTTGTCTTCTCCTCTTGTGCTATCATGTTAGATCTTGTGAGCTGCCTATCATGATCAAGATCGTCTATTTGTAATGCTACATGTTGTGTTTGTTGGGATCCGATGAATATTGAATACTATGTCAAGTTGATTATCAATCTATCATATATGTGTTGTTTATGTTCTTGCATGCTCTCCGTTGCTAGTAGAGGCTCGGCCAAGTTGATACTTGTGACTCCAAAAGGGAGTATTTATGCTCGATAGTGGGTTCATGCCTCCATTGAATCTGGGACAGTGACAGAAAGTTCTAAGGTTGTGGATGTGATGTTGCCACTAGGGATAAAACATCAATGCTTTGTCTAAGGATATTTGTGTTGATCATATTACGCACCATACTCAATGCAATTGTCTGTTGTTTGCAACTTAATACTGGAAGGGGTGCGGATGCTAACCCGAAGGTGGACTTTTTAGGCATAGATGCATGCTGGATTGCGGTCTAGGTACTTTGTCGTAATGCCCTAATTAAATCTCATAGTAATCATCATGATATATGTATGTGCATCTCTATTTGTCAATTGCCCAACTGTAATTTGTTCACCCAACATGCTATTTCTTATTGGAGAGACACCACTAGTGAACTGTGGACCTCGAACCATTCTTTTACATCTGAAATACAATCTACTGCAAACTCTGTTCTCTGTTGTTCTTCGCAAGCAAACATCATTCTCCACACCATATGTTTAATCCTTTGTTTACAGCAAGCCGGTGAGATTGACAAGCTCACTGTTAAGTTGGGGCAACGTATTTTGATTGTGTTGTGCAGGTTCCACGTTGGCGCCGGAATCCATGGTGTTGCGCCGCACTACACTCCTTCACCAACAACCTTGACGTGGCCTTCATCTCCTACTGGTTCGATAACCTTGGTTTTCTATGCGAGGGAAAACTTACTGCTGTACGCATCACACCTTCCTCTTGGGGTTCCCAACAGACGTGTGTTTCACGCGCCATCAAGCAATTTTTCTAGCGCCGTTGCCGGGGAGATCAAGACACGCTGCAAGGAGAGTCTCCCACATCCAATCTCTTTACTTTGTTTTTGTCTTGCTTTACTTTACTTTATTTACTGCTTTGTTTGCTTTCTCTATATCAAAAATACAAAAAAATTAGTTACTTGCATTTACTTTATTTTATTTTCTGTCTTGTTTGCTTTCTTTATATCAAAAACACAAAAAAATTAGTTACTTGTTTTACTTTACTTAATTTAGTTTGCTTTACTTGTCTTTATTACTGCTAAAATGGGTACTCCTGAGAATACTAAGTTGTGTGACTTCACTAGCACAAATAATAATGATTTCCTATGCACACCTATTGCTCCACTCGCTACTACAGACAGAATTTTATGAAATTAAACCTGCTTTACTAAATCTTGTTATGAGAGAGCAATTTTCTGGTGTTAGTTCTGATGATGCTGCTGCCCATCTTAATAATTTTGTTGAACTTTGTGAAATGCAAAAGTATAAGGATGTAGATGGTGACATTATAAAATTGAAATTGTTTTCTTTCTCCTTAAGAGGAAGCGCTAAAGATTGGTTGCTATCTTTGCCTAAAAATAGTATTGATTCATGGACTAAATGTAAGGATGCTTTCATTGGTAGATATTATCCTCCCACTAAAATTATATCTTTGAGAAGTAGCATAATGAATTTTAAGCAATTGGATAATGAACATGTTGCCCAAGCATGGGAAAGAATGAAATCTTTGGTAAAGAATTACCCTACCCATGGACTAACTGCTTGGATGATCATCCAAACCTTCTATGCAGGATTGAATTTTTCTTCGAGGAACCTACTGGATTCAGCTGCTGGAGGTACTTTTATGTCCATTACTTTGGGGGCGGCAACAAAGCTTCTTGATGATATGATGATCAACTACTCTGAATGGCACACTGAAAGGACTCTGCAAGGTAAGAAGGTAAATTCTGTTGAAGAAACCTCCTCCTTGAATCATAAGATTGATGTGATTATGTCTATGCTTGTTAATGGTAGATCTAATGTTGATCCTAATAATGTTCCTTTAGCTTCATTGGTTGCTCAAGAAGAACATGTTGATGTGAACTTCATTAAAAATAATAATTTCAACAACAATGCTTATAGGAATAATTCTGGTAACAACTATAGGCCATATCCTGCTAGTGGTAATCCTTATGGTAATTCTTATGATAGATCTGTTTTGCCTAATGAGGAAAAGATGCTAGAAATTGAAAGAGCTACTAAGAGCTTTATGCAATCACAATATGAGCAAAATCAATTGTTTACTAAAACTATGAATGAACAATCTGCCTTGTTGAAAAATATAGGGAATCAACTTGAAAATTTGAATATGAAGATTTCTGGTTTACAAACTAAGGTTTCAAATGCTGAAAACCGAATTTCATACATGTCTGAGTCACAATCTTCTTTAATTAATAAAATGGCTGCTAAACCTGAGGATAATGATAACAAAATCGTTACTACAGCAAACGCCATACAAGTTCGAATTAATGAAAATATTAGATTGATGGCTGAATTGCATGCTAGGTGGGAAAAAGAAGAAAAACTAGCTAAAGAAGATAATGTAGCTAAAGTTTGGACTAGTACCACCACTAGTAATGATGATGCTTCACATGTTGCTAAACCTCATAGTATCAATGGTAAAATAATTGGTGTTGGCAATGTTTCTACTCCTAGTGCAAAGCGTGCAAAACTGCCTGAAACTGCTAAAACTGCTGAAACTGCTTGTGATAAAACTGCCGAAACTTTTTAAAATATTGGGAACAATGATCCCATTGCTTTAGATCATAATGGTTTAGATTTTGATGATTGTCATATCTCTGAAGTTATTAAGTTCTTACAAAAACTTGCTAGAAGTCCTAATGCTATTGCTATAAATTTGGCCTTTACAAAACATATTACAAATGCTCTCATTAAAGCTAGAGAAGAGAAATTAAAACTTGAAACTTCTATTCCTAGGAAATTGGAAGATGGTTGGGAGCCCATCATTAAAATGAGGGTCAATGACTTTGATTGTAATGCTTTATGTGATCTTGGTGCAAGTATTTCTGTTATGCCTAAGAAACTCTATGATATGCTTGACTTGCCACCATTGAAAAATTGTTATTTGGATGTTAATCTCGCTGATAATTCTATAAAGAAACCTTTGGAGAGGATTAATAATGTTCATATTATGGTTAACAATAACCTTGTCCCCGTTGATTTTGTTGTCTTGGATATTGAATGCAATGCATCTTGTCCCATTATTTTGGGAAGACCTTTTCTTCGAACTGTTGGTGCTATTATTGATATGAAGGAAGGGAATATTAAGTATCAATTTCCTCTCAAGAAAGGTATGGAACACTTCCCTAGAAAGAGAATGAAGTCACCTTTTGATTCTATTATTAGAACAAATTATGATGTTGATGCTTCATCTCTCGATAATACTTGATTCACACTTTCTGCGCCTAGCTGAAAGGCGTTAAAGAAAAGCGCTTATGGGAGACAACCTATTATTTTACTTCTGCACTTTTGTTTTATATTTGAGTCTTGGAAGTTGTTACTACTGTAGCAACATCTCCTTATCTTTATTTATTGCATTGTTGTGCCAAGTAAAGTCTTTGATAGTAAGGTTGATACTAGATTTGGATTACCGCGTTGTAAACAGATTTCTTGCTGTCACGAATTTGAGTAGAATTCTCTGTAGGTAACTCAGAAAAATCTGCCAATTTTCGTGTGTGATCCTCAGATATGTACGCAACTTTCATTAAATTTGAGCTTTTTTCATCTGAGCAAGTTAAGTGCCTCAAAAAAATTCGTCTTACGGACTGTTCTGTTTTGACAGATTCTGCCTTTTATTTCGCATTGTCTCTTTTGCTATGTTGAATGGATTTCTTTGTTCCATTAACTTTCAGTAGCTTTGTGCAATGTCCAGAAGTGTTAAGAATGATTATGTCACCTCTGAATGTGTGAATTTTTGATTATGCACTAACCCTCTAATGAGTTTGTTTTGAGTTTGGTGTGGAGGAAGTTTTCAAGGGTCAAGAGAGGAGGATGATACAATATGATCAAGAAGAGTGAAAAGTTTAAGCTTGGGGATGCCCCCGTGGTTCATCCCTGCATATTTCAAGAAGACTCAAGCATCTAAGCTTGGGGATGCCCAAGGCATCCCCTTCTTCATCGACAACTTATCAGGTCACCTCTAGTGAAACTATATTTTTATTCCGTCACATCTTATGTGCTTTACTTGGAGCGTCCGTATGTTTTTATTTTTGTTTTTGTTTGAATAAAATCGGATCCTAGCATTCTTTGTGTGGGAGAGAGACACGCTCCGCTCGTTCATATGAACACTGGTGTTCTTACCTTTACTTTTAATGTTCATGGCGAAGGTTGAAACTGCTTCGTTCATTGTTATTTGGTTGGAAACAGAAAATGCTTCATGTGGTAATTGGTATATTGTCTTGAATAATTTGATACTTGGCAATTGTTGTGCTCAAATAGATCATGTTTAAGCTCTTGCATCATGTACTTTGCACCTATTAATGAAGAACTACCATAGAGCTTGTTGAAATTTGGTTTGCATGATTGGTCTCTCTAAAGTCTAGATATTTTCTGGTAAAGTGTTTGAACAACAAGGAAAACAGTGTAGAGTCTTATAATGCTTGCAATATGTTCTTATGTAAGTTTTGTTGTACCGGTTCATACTTGTGTTTGCTTCAAACAACCTTGCTAGCCCAAGCCTTGTACTGAGAGGGAATACTTCTCGTGCATCCAAATCCTTGAGCCAAAAACTATGCCATTTGTGTCCACCATACCTACCTACTATGTGGTATTTCTCTGCCATTCCAAAGTAAATGACTTGAGTGCTACCTTTAAAATTTCATTCCTTGTCTTTGCAATATATAGCTCATGGGAAAATAGCTTAAAAAACTATTGTGGTAAAGAATATGTAGCTTATGTATCTTATTTCTTATAAGTTGCTTGTTGAGCGGTAACCATGTTTCTGGGGACGCCATCAACTATTACACCTTTGTTGAATATCATGTGAGTTGCTATGCATGTTCGTCTTGTCTGAAGTAAGGGTGATTTATCATGATCAAATGGTTTGAGTATGCATATTGTTAGAGAAGATCATTGGGCCGCTAACTAAAGCCATGAATCATGGTGGAAGTTTCAGTTTGGACATTAATCCTCAATCTCTTATGAGAGTATTATCTGTTGTTGAATGCTTATGCATTAAAGAGGAGTCCATTATCTGTTTTCTATGTTGTCCCGGTATGGATGTCCTAAGTTGAGATTTATCTAAAACGAGAAATCAAATGCGATCTATCTCCTTGGACCTTTGTACATGCGACATAGAGGTACCCCTTTGTGACACTTGGTTGAAACATATGTTATGCAATGATAATCCATGTAAATCCAAGCTAATTAGGACAAGGTGCGAGCACTATTGGTATTCTATGCATGAGGCTTGCAACTTATAGGATGTCTTATGCATAACACATATGAATTATTACTACCGTTGACAAAATTGTTTCTATGTTTTCAAAATGAAAAGCTCTAGCACAAAAATAGTAATCCATGCTTCCCTCTCGCGAAGGGCCTTTCTTTTACTTTATGTTGAGTCAGTTTACCTATTTCCTTCTATCTTAGAAGCAAACACTTGTGTCAACTGTGTGCATTGATTCCTACATACTTGCTTATTTGCATTCATCATATTACTTTGTGTTGACAATCATCCATGAGATATACATCCATGAGATATACATGTTGAAGTTGAAAGCAACTCGCTGAAACTTATATCTTCCTTTGTGTTGCTTCAAAACTTTCTACTAAGAATTTATTGCTTTATGAGTTAACTCCTATGCAAGACTTATTGATGCTTGTCTTGAAAGTACTATTCATGAAAAGTCTTTGCTATATGATTCAGTTGTTTAATCATTATCTTTACCATTGCTTCGAATCACTTCATTCATCTGATATGCTTTACAATAGTATTGATCAAGATTATGATAGCATGTCACTTCAGAAATTATCCTTGTTATCGTTTACCTACTCGAGGGCGAGTAGGAACTAAGCTTGGGGATGCTTCATACGTCTCAAACGTATCTATAATTTCTTATGTTCCATGCTAGTTTTATGACAATACTCACATGTTTTATACACACTTTACATCATTATTATGCATTTTCCGGCACTAACCTATTAACGAGATGCCGAAGCACCGGTTCTCGTTTTGTGCTGTTTTTGGTTTCGTAAATCCTACACAGGAAATATTCTCGGAATTGGACGAAACGAACGCCCGGGGTCTTATTTTTCCACGGAGCTTCCGGAAGACCGAAGAGGATACGAAGTGGGGCCACGGGGCGCCGACACCACGGGGCCGCGCGGCCGGGGAGGGCCCGCGCCGCCCTATGGTGTGGGGCCCTCGTGCCTCCTCCGACTCCGCCCTTCCGCCTACTTATACTCTCCGTCGCGAAAACCCTATTACCGAGAGCCACGATACGGAAAAAGTTCCAGAGACGCCGCCGCCGCCAATCCCATCTCGGGGGATTCAGGAGATCGCCTCCGGCACCCTGCCGGAGAGGGGAATCATCACCCGGAGGACTCTACATCACCATGATCGCCTCCGGAGTGATGTGTGAGTAGTTCATCCTTGGACTATGGGTCCATAGCAGTAGCTAGATGGTTGTCTTCTCCTCTTGTGCTATCATGTTAGATCTTGTGAGCTGCCTATCATGATCAAGATCGTCTATTTGTAATGCTACATGTTTTGTTTGTTGGGATCCGATGAATATTGAATACTATGTCAAGTTGATTATCAATCTATCATATATGTGTTGTTTATGTTCTTGCATGCTCTCCGTTGCTAGTAGAGGCTCGGCCAAGTTGATACTTGTGACTCCAAAAGGAGTATTTATGCTCGATAGTGGGTTCATGCCTCCATTGAATGCGGGACAGTGACGAGAAAGTTCTAAGGTTGTGGATGTCTTGTTGCAACTAGGGATAAAACATCAATGCTTTGTCTAAGGATATTTGTGTTGATTACATTACGCACCATACTTAATGCAATTGTCTGTTGTTTGCAACTTAATACTGGAAGGGGTGCGGATGCTAACCCGAAGGTGGACTTTTTAGGCATAGATGCATGCTGGATAGCGGTCTAGGTACTTTGTCGTAATGCCCTAATTAAATCTCATAGTAATCATCATGATATGTGTATGTGCATCTCTATTTGTCAATTGCCCAACTGTAATTTGTTCACCCAACATGCTATTTCTTATTGGAGAGACACCACTAGTGAACTATGGACCCCGGTCCATTCTTTTACATCTGAAATACAATCTACTGCAAACTCTGTTCTCTGTTGTTCTTCGCAAGCAAACATCATTCTCCACACCATATGTTTAATCCTTTGTTTACAGCAAGTCGGTGAGATTGACAACCTCACTGTTAAGTTGGGGCAA
This sequence comes from Lolium rigidum, assembly GCF_022539505.1. Taxonomy (NCBI): domain Eukaryota; kingdom Viridiplantae; phylum Streptophyta; class Magnoliopsida; order Poales; family Poaceae; genus Lolium; species Lolium rigidum. The sequence continues at coordinate 239,781,804 of NC_061512.1, read as the reverse complement.
AGTATTTTGATTGTGTTGTGCAGGTTCCACATTGGCGCCGGAATCCCTGGTGTTGCGCCACACTACACTCCTTCACCAACAACCTTCACGTGGCCTTCATCTCCTACTGGTTCGATAACCTTGGTTTCTTACTGAGGGAAAACTTGCTGCTGTACGCATCACATCTTCCTCTTGGGGTTCCCAACAGACGTGTGTTTCACGCGCCATCACTTCACACTTTGACTAGCATGCACAATGGGCTAGTCCTTAATATTGTAAAAGAGCAGTTGCGGGTGCCCACCCACTAAATATAAATTGAACCAATAATCTAAATCTCCTAACACTATGTACTTGAGAAATCATGAACTTAGATTATTTAAACAAAGGAGAAGAGGAACTTTATTGTTCTCTCTATGGGAGCCGCTCTTGAAGCCATTAAACATGAAAAGATGATAGATCATTTGATGCCATTCGTTGACATAGACATACATACCTCTCAAAATATATTTTTAACACCTCTACTTTATGCAAAATAAAAAGCTCTAGCACAGGAGTAATCTTGCTTCCCTCTGCCCATGGCCTTTCTTTTAATTTTATGTTGAGTCTTCATCTTCTAACTTTATGCACCAATTAGGAGTGCATAGTTGTCATTCTGAGTATAATGTGCATAGTCCCAAAATTTATTATTGATTGATTCATGATTATGTTATTGCTTGTTCTCAAATTACTTGTATCTAGTCACCCTTTGAACTTTAAAGGTGTCCTGTCATTTATGTTTTGCTACTTCATAAAGTACAAGCTGAGTACCATTTTGCTATGTTTTCTCTATGCTCAAAATAGACAGTTGCTTTCAGTACACAATTATTCATGATATTTTGTTTGAATTACTTCTCATGTTGTAACATAGTTGCTAAGTTCTATTGTTAGAATTATATCTATCATGTCTATGTTTAGAGTACTTTGATTCCAGCTCACAATGCTTTTATAATAACTTGATCAAGATTGTGTTAACTTCATGTCACCTTAAAAATTATTTTTGTTATCACTTACCTACTCGAGGACAAGCAGGAGTTAAGCTTGGGGATGCTGATACGTTGCAAACGTATCTATACCTTTTGATGCTCAATTCTTGTTTTACACCAATTTCTATATGTTTTGTTTACACTTCGTTGCATTTTTATGCATTTTATGGAACTAATCTATTGATAAGATGTCACAGTGCAAGTTCCCTATTTTCTGTTGTTTTGTATTTCAGAAAAGTTGTACAGGAAATATTCTCGGAATCGGACGAAACAAAAGCCGAAGTTCCTATTTTACTGTAACGAAGACGGAGTCCAGAGGAGAGACGAAGAGGTGGCAGGAGGCGGCCACGCCATGCCTAGGCGCAGGCCACCCCCTGGCCACGCCTAGAGGTGGTGTGGGCCCCTCGGACGCCCACCGACCTCGCCCTTCTGCCTATTTATTCATCTGACCGGGAAAAACCTAAAGACCCGAGCCTCCATCCACGAAAAGTTCCGTCGCGGCCGCCATCACCGACCCTAGCTCAAGAGGGTTCTGAAGCTCTTCCCGGCACCCTGCTGGAGAGGGAGATCATCACCGGAGGCCTCTACATCGCCATGCCCGCCTCCAAAGTGATGCGTGAGTAGTTCATCTCTGGACTACGGGTCCATAGCAGTAGCTAGATGGTTGTCTGTTGGAGATATGCCCAAGAGGCAATAATAAAAGTGGTTATTATATATCTTTATGTTTATGATAAATGTTTATATACCATGCTATAATTATATTAACCGAAACATTGATACATGTGTGATATGTAAACAACAATGAGTCCCTAGTAAGCCTCTTAACTAGCTTGTTGATTAATAGATGATTAGTTTCATAATCATGAACATTGGATGTTATTAATAACAAGGTTATATCATTATATGAATGATGTAATGGACACACCCAATTAAGCGTAGCATAAGATCATGTCATTAAGTTATTTCCTATAAGCTTTCGATACATAGTTACCTAGTCCTTTCGACCATGAGATCATATAAATCACTTATACCGGAAAGGTACTTTGATTACATCAAACGCCACTGCGTAAATGGGTGGTTATAAAGGTGGGATTAAGTATCCGGAAAGTATGAGTTGAGGCATATGGATCAACGAGTGGGATTTGTCCATCCCGATGACGGATAGATATACTCCGGGCCCTCTCGGTGGAATGTCGTCTAATGTCTTGCAAGCATATGAATAAGTTCATAAGAGACCACATACCACGGTACGAGTAAAGAGTACTTGTCGGGAGACGAGGTTGAACAAGGTATAGAGTGATACCGATGATCAAACCTCGGACAAGTAAAATATCGCGTGACAAAGGGAATTGGTATCGTATGTGAATGGTTCATTCGATCACTAAGTCATCGTTGAATGTGTGGGAACCATTATGGATCTCCAGATCCCGCTATTGGTTATTGGTCGGAGAGAGTTCTCACCCATGTCCACATAGTTCACGAACCGTAGGGTGACACACTTAAGGTTTGATGTTGTAATAGTAGAACTTGAATATGGAATGGAGTTCGAAGTATTCTTCGAAGTCTCGGATGGGATCCCGGACATCACGAGGAGTTTCGGAATGGTCCGGAGAATAAGATTCATATATAGGAAGTCATATTCCAAGTTTGGAAATGATCCGGTGCATTTATGGAAGGTTCTAGAAGGTTCTAGAAAAGTCCGGAAGAAATCACTTTGGAAGGCGAAGTCCCGGAGGGACTCCACCACCATGGCCGGCCAACCCTAAGAGAGGTGGAGTCCCAAGTGCACTCCACCATAGGGGCCGGCCACCCCGAAGGGTGGGAATCCCACTTGGGTGGGAGTCCCACCTTGGGTAGGTTTCCCTACTACATGGAAGGTTTTGGGTTTGGGTCTTATTCGAAGACTTGTAGTCCAACACTTGGGGTTCCACCTATATAATGAGGGGCATAGGGGAGGGGGCCGGCCACCACAACACCACCACCTTGGCCGCACCCCAAGGAGGCCGGCCACCCCCTCTCCCAAACCCTAGCCGCCCCACCTCCTCCACCTCTCCCGCAACGCTTAGCGAAGCTCCACCGGAGTTCTCCATCGCCACCGCCACCACGCCGTCGTGCTGCCGGAGTCAAGGAGGAGCTACTACTTCTGCTTCCCGCTGGAACGGGGAGAAGGACGTCGTCTTCATCAACACCGAACGTGTGACCGAGTACGGAGGTGCTGCCCGATCGTGGCACCGTGATCAAGATCTTCTACGCGCTTTTGCAAGCGGCAAGTGATCGTCTACCGCAGCAACAAGAGCCTCATCTTGTAGGCTTTGGAAATCTTCAAGGGTGAGTCTCGATCATCTCCTCGTTGCTCCCATCTTCTAGATTGCATCTTGGCTTGGTTTGCGTTCTCGCGGTAGGAAATTTTTTGTTTTCTATGCAACGTATCCCTACAGTGGTATCAGAGCCGTGTCTATGCATAGATGGTTGCACGAGTAGAACACAATGGTTTTGTGGGCGTTGATGCTTATGTTGTCTTTAGTTTGAGTACTTTGCATCTTTGTGGCATAGTGGGATGAAGCGGCTCGGGCTAACTTTACATGACCGCGTTCATGAGATTTGCTCCACGCTCCACGCTCTACCGTTGTGGTTCATGTTCGTAGGTAGATTAGATCTTACTCGAAAACCCTAAACCACGTAAAATATGCAAACCAAATTAGAGGCGTCTAACTTGTTTTTGCAGGGTTTGGTGATGTGATATGGCCATAATGTGATGATGAATATGTATGAGATGATCATTATTGTATTGTGGCAACCAGCAGGAGCCTTATGGTTGTCTTTAATTTTCATGTTGAGTAGTATTTCAAAGTAGTTGTAATAGTTGCTACATGAGGTGTACAACCATGAAGACGGCGCCATGGACCTTGACGCTACGCCGACGATGATGGAGATCATGCCCGTTGATGATGGAGATCATGTCCGTGCTTTGGAGATGAAGATCAAAGGCGCAAAGACAAAAGGGCCATATCATATCACATATGAACTGCATGTGATGTTAATCCTTTATGCATCTTATTTTGCTTAGATCGCAACGGTAGCATTATAAGATGATCCCTCTCACTAAAATATCAAGATAATAAAGTGTTCGTCCTTAGTAGCACCATTGCCAAGACTTATCGTTTCGAAGCATCTCGTGATGATCGGGTGTGATAGAATCAACAAGTGCATACAACGGGTGCAAGCCAGTTTTGCACATGCGGATACTAAGGTGGCCTTGACGAGCCTAGCATGTACAGACATGGTCTCGGAACACGTGATACCGAAAGGTAGAGCACGAATCATATGATTGATATGATGAACACTTTGAGTGTTCGCCACTGAAATTACATCTTGTCTCGTGATGATCGGAGTTGATGTAGTGGATTTGGTTCGTGTGATCACTAAGACAATGCGAGGGATATTGTTTTGAGTGGGAGTTCACCTAGATTTTTAATTTTGTTGAATTAAAATTTGAACTCAATTTGTCATAAATATTAGTCTAAACTATTGCAAATATATGTTGTAGATATGGCGTCCCCAATCAATTTTAACCAGTTCCTAGAGAAAGAAAAGCTTAAGAACAACGGTAGCAACTTCACCGGCTCGGTTCCGTCATGTGAGGATCTTCCTCAATGGTGGAAACCTGCAATATGTGCTTGATGCACCGCTAGGTGACCCTCTACGTGAACTGAAACCGATGAAGTAAAGAATGTTTACGCGACTCGAAAAACTCGGTACTCTCAAGTTCGGTGTGCCATCTCGTGCGATCACGGAAGCCGATCTTCAAAAACGTTTTGAGCACCACGATCCTCATGAGTTGGTCAATGAGTTGAAAACTATCTTTGAAACTCATGCGGCCGTGGAATGCTATGAAGCATCGAAACACTTCTTCAGTTGCATGATGGAAGAAGGCAGCTCCGTTAGTGAGCACATGCTCACCATGACTGGGCATGCGAAGAAACTCGGTGACTTGGGAATAGTGATTCCTAACGGATCGGGGATTAATCGTGTCCTTCAATCACTGCCACCTAGTTACAAGAACTTTGTGATGAACTACAATATGCGAGAACATGAACAAAGAGTTACCTGAACTCTTCGCCATGCTTGAAATCTGCTGAGATTGAGATCAAGAAAGTGCACCAAGTGTTGATGGTCAACAAGACCACCGGTTTCAAGAAACAGGGCAAGTCTAAGGGAAAATTCAAGAAGGGTGGCAAGAAAGGCTGTCACGCCTCTGTGAAACCTAAGGCGGCCCTAGGCACGATGCTTGAGTGCTATTACGCAAGGAGAAGGGACACCGGAAGCGTAATTGCTCCAAGTATTTGGCGGATCCGAAGAGCGGCCTTGTCAAGAAGAAGAAAGAAGGTATATCCGATATACATGTTATAGATGTTTATCTTACTTGGTTCTCGTACTAGTACACGGGTATTTGATACTTGGTTCGGTTGCTCATATTTGTAACTCGAAACAGGAACTAAAGAATAAACGAAGACTACTAAAAGATGAAGTGACGATGTGCGTTGGAAATGGATCCAAAGTCGATGTGATCGCTGTCGGCACACTTCCTCTACATCTACCTTCGGGATTAGTTTTAAGCCTAAATAATTGTTATTTTGTACCCGCGTTGAGCATGAATATTATATCTGGATCTTGTTTAATGCAAGACGGTTATTCATTCAAGTCTGAGAATAATGGTTGTTCTATTTTTATGAATAATATCTTTTATGGTCGAGCACACGAAAAGAATGGCTTATTTACGTTAGATCTCGATAGTAGTGATACACATATACATAACATTGATGCTAAGCGAATTAAATTGAATGATAATTCTACTTATATGTAGCATTGTCGTCTTGGTCATATTGGAGTGAAACGCATGAAGAAACTCCATACCGATGGATTACTTGAATCACTTGACTTTGAGTCACTTGATAGATGCGAAGCATGTCTAATGGGAAAATGACTAAGACTCCATTCTCTGGTATTATGGAGCGAGCTACTGACTTAATGGAAATCATACATACCGATGTATGCGGACCAATGAGTGTAGCATCGCGCGGTGGTTATCGTTATGTTCTAACCTTCACAGATGATCTGAGTAGATACGGGTATATCTATTTCATGAAACACAAATCCGAAACTTTCGAGAAGTTTAAGGAATTCCAAAGTGAAGTAGAAAATCAACGTAACAAGAAGATTAAATTTCTACGATCTGATCGCGGAGGTGAATATCTGAGTTATGAGTTTGGCATGCATTTAAAGAAATGCGGAATACTTTCACAATTGACACCGCAGGGAACACCTCAACGAAACGGTGTGTCCGAACGTCGTAATCGAACTCTCTTAGATATGGTTCGTTCTATGATGTCTCTTACTTGATTGACCTTTATCATTTTGGAGTTATGCATTAGAGACAGCCGCATTCACTTTAAATAGAGCACCATCAAAATCCGTTGAAACGACACCGTATGAATTATGGTTTAATAAGAAACCTAAGCTGTCGTTCCTTAAAGTTTGGGGTTGCGAAGCCTATGTAAAAAGTTACAACCGGACAAGCTAGAACCCAAAGCGGAGAAATGCGTCTTCATAGGATACCCTAAGGAAACTATAGGGTACACTTTCTATCACAGATCCGAAGGCAAAATCTTTGTTGCTAAAAACGGAACCTTTCTTGAGAAAGAATTTCTCACTAAAGAAGTGACTGGAAGAAAAGTAGAACTCGATGAGATTGATGAATCTTCACTTGTTAATCAGAGTAGCACAGTACCGGAAGTTGTTCCTGTGCCGCCTACACCGGCAACGAGAGGAAGCTAATGATAATGATCATGAAACTTCGAATGAGATAACTACGAACCTCGCAGATCGACAAGGGAACGTGCCACTCCTGATTGGTATGATCCTTGTCTAAATGTCATGATTGTGGACAACAATGATGAAGACCCTGCGACGTATGAAGAAGCGATGATGAGCCCTGATTCCAACAAATGGCAAGAAGCCATGAAATCCGAAATGGGATCCATGTATGATAACAAAGTATGGACTTTGGTAGACTTACACGATAGCCGCAAGGCTGTCGAGAATAAATGGATCTTCAAGAGAAAAACAGATGCTGATGGTAATATTACTGTCTATAAAGCTCGACTTGTCGCAAAGGGTTTCAGACAAATTCAAGGAGTTGACTACGATGAGACTTTCTCACCTGTAGCGAAGCTAAAGTCTGTGAGGATTTTGTTAGCAATAGCTGCATTTTTCGATTATGAGATTTGGCATATGGATGTCAAAACGGCGTTCCTTAATGGAGACATTGAGGAAGAGTTGTATATGGTACAACCCAAAGGTTTTGTCGATCCTAAAAATGTCGACAAAGTATGCAAACTTCAGCGTTCAATTTATGGACTGAAGCAAGCATCAAGAAGTTGGAACCGACGCTTTGATAAGGTGATCAAAGACTTCGGGTTTATACAGTGTCATGGAGAGGCCTGTATTTACAAGAAAGTGAGTGGGAGCTCACGTAGCGTTCACGATATTATATGTAGATGACATATTATTGATTGGGAATGATATAGAACTATTAAGCAGTGTAAAAGGTTATTTGAATAATAGTTTTTCAATGAAAGACCTTGGTAAAGCATCATATATATTAGGAATCAAGAATTATAGAGATAGATTAAGACGCCTAATAGGGCTATCACAGAGTACATACCTGGACAAGATTCTAAAGAAGTTTAGAATGGACGAAAGTAAGAAAGGATTCTTACCTATGTTACCAGGCAAGGTCTTGAGTAAGACTCAAGGTCCGGCTACGGCAGAAGAAAGAGAAAGAATGAGTCAGATCCCCTATGCCTCGGCAGTAGGCTCTATCATGTATGCCATGCTATGTACAAGACCGGATATAGCACATGCTTTGTTAGTTTGACTAGCGAGATATCAAAGTGATCCGGGAATGGAACACTTGGACAGCGGTCAAGAATATCCTGAAGTACTTGAAAAGAACTAAGGATATGTTTCTTTGTTATGGAGGTGACCAAGAGCTCGTTGTAACCGAGTTACACCGATGCAAGTTGGAACAACGATCCTGATGACTCTAAGTCACAATCCGGGTACGTGTTTATATTGAATGGTGCTGCGATAAGCTGGGCAAGCTCGAAGCGGTGCACGGTGGCGAAGTCTTCAACAGAATCGGAGTACATAGCGGCTTCGAGGCTTCATCGGAAGCGGTATGGATGAAGAGGTTCATTGTAGAGCTCGGTGTGGTTCCTAGTGCATTGGACCCACTAATCATCTATCGTGACAACATGGGTGCCATCGCCAATGCACAAGAACCAAGGTCACACAAGAGGCTGAAGCATATCAAGGCTGCGTTATCATTCGATTCGCGAGTACATCGAAGATGGATAAGTAAAGATTTGCAAAGTACACACCGATCCGAATGTAGCAGATCCGTTGACTAAAGCTCTCCCTAGGGCAAAGCATGACCAACACCGGAATGCCATGGGTGTTAGGTACCTTACAATGTAATCTAGATTATTGACTCTAGTGCAAGTGGGAGACTGTTGGAGATATGCCCAAGAGGCAATAATAAAAGTGGTTATTATATATCTTTATGTTTATGATAAATGTTTATATACCATGCTATAATTGTATTAACCGAAACATTGATACATGTGTGATATGTAAACAACAATGAGTCCCTAGTAAGCCTCTTAACTAGCTTGTTGATTAATAGATGATTAGTTTCATAATCATGAACATTGGATGTTATTAATAACAAGGTTATATCATTATATGAATGATGTAATGGACACACCCAATTAAGCGTAGCATAAGATCACGTCACTAAGTTATTTGCTATAAGTTTTCGATACATAGTTACCTAGTCCTTTCGACCATGAGATCATATAAATCACTTATACCGGAAAGGTACTTTGATTACATCAAACGCCCTTTGCGTAAATGGGTGGTTATAAAGGCGGGATTAAGTATCCGGAAAGTATGAGTTGAGGCATATGGATCAACAGTGGGATTTGTCCATCCCGATGACGGATAGATATACTCTGGGCCCTCTCGGTGGAATGTCATCTAATGTCTTGCAAGCATATGATTAAGTTCATAAGAGACCACATACCACGGTACGAGTAAAGAGTACTTGTCAGGAGACGAGATTGAACAAGGTATAGAGTGATACTGATGATCAAACCTCGGACAAGTAAAATATCGCGTGACAAAGGGAATTGGTATCGTATGTGAATGGTTTATTCGATCACTAAGTCATCGTTGAATGTGTGGGAGCCATTATGGATCTCCAGATCCCGCTATTGGTTATTGGTCGGAGAGAGTTCTCACCCATGTCCACATAGTTCACGAGCCGTAGGGTGACACACTTAAGGTTTGATGTTGTAATAGTAGAACTTGAATATGGAATGGAGTTCGAAGTATTGTTCGAAGTCTCGGATGGGATCCCGGACATCACGAGGAGTTCCGGAATGGTCCGGAGAATAAGATTCATATATAGGAAGTCATATTCCAAGTTTGGAAATGATCCGGTGCATTTATGGAAGGTTCTAGAAGGTTCTAGAAAAGTCCGGAAGAAATCACTTTGGAAGGCGGAGTCCCGGAGGGACTCCACCACCATGGCCGGCCAACCCTAAGAGAGGTGGATTCCCAAGTGGACTCCACCATAGGGGCCGGCCACCCCCCTTCATGGAAGGGTGGGAATCCCACTTGGGTGGGAGTCCCACCTTGGGTAGGTTTCCCTACTACATGGAAGGTTTTGGGTTGAGGTCTTATTCGAAGACTTGTTGTCCAACACTTGGGGTTCCACCTATATAATGAGGGGCATAGGGGAGGGGGCCGGCCACCACAACACCACCACCTTGGCCGCACCCCAAGGAGGCCGGCCACCCCCTCTCCCAAACCCTAGCCGCCCCACCTCCTCCACCTCTCCCGCAACACTTAGCGAAGCTCCGCCAGAGTTCTCCATCGCCACCGCCACCACGCCGTCGTGCTGCCGGAGTCAAGGAGGAGCTACTACTTCCGCTGCCCGCTGGAACGGGGAGAAGGACGTCGTCTTCATCAACACCGAACGTGTGACCGAGTACGGAGGTGCTTCCCGATCGTGGCACCGTGATCAAGATCTTCTACGCGCTTTTGCAAGCGGCAAGTGATCGTCTACCGCAGCAACAAGAGCCTCATCTTGTAGGCTTTGGAAATCTTCAAGGGTGAGTCTCGATCATCTCCTCGTTGCTCCCATCTTCTAGATTGCATCTTGGCTTGGTTTGCGTTCTCGTGGTAGGAAATTTTTTGTTTTCTATGCAACGTATCCCTACATTGTCTTCTCCAATTTATGTTTCATGTTTAGATCTTGTGAGCTCCCTGTCATGATCAAGTTCATCTTTAAATAATGCTACATGTTGTGTTTGCTGGGATCCGATGAATATTCAATACTATGGTTGAGATTGATTATATACTTGTCATATGTTATTTGTGATCTTGCATGCTCTCCGTTACTAGTAGATGCTCTGGCCAAGTATATGCTTGTGACTCCAAGAGGGAGTATTTATGCTCGATAGTGGGCTCATGCCTCTAGTAATCTGGGAGAGTGACAATAACTTCTAAGGTTGTAGATGTGATGTTGCTACTAGGAAGAAAACAACAATGTTTTGTCTAAGGATAATTCTATTGTTTACTTTACACACTTTGCTTAATGCAATAATATATTGCTTGAAACTTAATACTGAAAGGGGTGCCGACGCTAACCGGAAGGTAGATTATTAGTCATAGATGCAGTTAGATTACGGTCTATGTATCATGTTGTAATGTACAAATGAATCTCATAGTAATCATCTTGTCATGTATGGTCTTTATTTTATCTATTTCCCAGCTGTAATTTTTTCACCCAGCATGTTATTTATCTTTATGGAGAAACACCTCTAGTGAACTGTGGACCTTGTCCTTTGTTTTACACTGATAAATTCATCTACTGCAAACACCTGTTCTGTTTAGTTCCTCCAAGCACTGTTATCTTTACTTTCAGTGCAAACAAGCATCTCTTTCCATACTATGCGGTTAATAATTTGTTTTTAGCAAAACCGGTGAGATTGACAACCTCACTGTAAGTTGGGGCAAAGTATTTTGGTTGTGTTGTGTGCAGGTTCCACGTTGTTGGTGACGCCGATAGTGTGTCCTGCCAAAAGTCAGCTAGCAACACCTTCAGAAGTGATTTCTTTCTCCTACTGGTCGATTAAACCTTGGTTTCTTACTGAGGGAAAACTTGCTACTATGCTCATCATACCTTCCTCTTGGGGTTCCCCAATGGTGTGCTCTGCACTCATCAAAGGACTCGACAATCGCCCGTTGTTGCGCCACCTGCTCCTCCGGGTTTGGCCTGTCGTCGGACCAGTCGATGTCATCATCCTCGTCCTTCGCTTCTGCCGCCGCCACTTCCGCCTCCCAGGCCGCCAATTCAGCAGCCGCCGCCTCCTCCCGCAGCTGCTGCTCCAGCTCCTCCCGCCGCTAGCAATGCTGGAGCTCCCGCCTCCTCAGCAGTAGCTGCAGCTCCTCCACACGTCGTCGCTCGTTCAGCTCATCCCGACGCTGCCGCTGTTCCCGCTCGCCCATGTCCTCCCTCTGCGCCTGGAGGCGGAGGCACGAATCTTTCGCCGCGGCGGCGTTTTCCGCTTGTGTTTGCCTCTCGAGCTTGACAAACTCATCGGCGACAAATGCATCTATGGCGGCTGCTTGCGCCACCACTTCCCACTCCTCGTTGTCTGCCAGCTGCGGGTCAACTTCGAACTCGATCGGTGGTGGTGTTGGAGATGGAGGTGGAGACGATGGTTGAGGCAACTAACCGCCGCCGACGCGTCTCATCATTGTGTAGGTAGTGTGCAGGCGGCGAGGCATGTTTTGTGGTGGAGAAAAGGATGCCGGTGGCTGTGGTGACGTCCATTGAGTGCAGCGGCCTTATATAGGCGGCGACGATGCGAGGAGAGGCAGGAAAAAAGTGCGGGAACAGGTGAGAAGCCATGGGAAGAAAGCGCGGGAACTAGCGGTGGCGTGCGAACGGCGGCGACACGTGGAGGAGGCGCAACGACGTGTCTGGGAGGCGCAGTGCCGAAGAGACATCTCGCCTGCCCTTTCGTCACCATTAAGGCAAAGCTGCATCTATTCCTTCACGTGTCAATGACACGTCAGGCCCGCCACTCGCTTCTCGTTTTCACGCTCTATCTGGCGCGCCCACAACGTCCCTTGTGAAGCAGGGACTGCCTCGGTGTTCCGGACACCGTATTAGGTCGCGCCGGGCGGAAAAGCCATTTGGGGCGTGTGACTGGGGCCAGTTATATGCCTGGCGCGCCCCAAAAAGCTTTAGGGGATGCGACTGAAGATGTTCTAACATTTTGTAGAAGAATTAGTTTAAACCTACTAGTTAAAACTTCACGTTAGAGATAATGTAAGTTCAAATATGAAGCAATTTGAAGCTGAGGTCGTACTAGATGAATGGTATTAGGAAAGTCTGGATTAAATTATATTTCCCTGAAGAACCGACCATTGGTTAGATGGTTAATTAGTAGAGTGATTGTACTCCCAATTTAATATATAGGGATCAAACCCTAGGTTTGATATACGTGTGTATCGTTAACGCACATAATTCTTTCAGTATCAGGTGACATCTTGTGGCTGCGAGACATCTATGGTGACTGTGCCAATGTCCATGCCAATGTCCATACCAATGTCCATGCTTCCGTGTCGACTCTAGTTTTCATTATTATTCTAAGTGTATGCATGTGGTGGTGGTGCCGGTGTCTATGATGAATTACCGTCGGTCTTATGATGGTGTTATGAGTGGGGGCTTGGATCGCCCGGGGAACTCGTAAAAGGCTACAAAGACACAGTGCTTTACTTGTATTCAAGGCTAACTAGATGGGTAAAAAGCCTATATGTCCCGCTAAATTTATATATTGATACGGTGTTCATATTGTCGAAGAACTAAATAGGAGCTACAATGCTATGTCTAGCGGTCCAGAATCCATTCTAGAAACGTTTGAGTCTTCAAAAGGGTTTTCTGATCCGCATATAGATGCATCTTCTTGAGTTGTAAGTCTTTGATATTTTACTACGATGCAATGCCTTTTTTTTGGTACCAGACTAATGTAAATAAATCTCCTAATCAGAATAGGATCCCGGAATTACTGCGATTACCTTATGTCCTTGGCATGCCTACGTGCAGGATCGGCAACCTAGACACATATAATTCGATCCAATCTATCCACACTAGTACAAATGCCTCTATGGCGGCTGCTTGCGCCACCACTTCCCTCTCCTTGTTGTCCGCCAGCTGCGGGTCAACGTCGAACTCGACCGGTGGTGGTGTTGGAGATGAAGGTGGAGACGGTGGTTGAGGCAACTAACCGCCGCCGACGCGTCTCATCATTGTGTAGGTGGTATGCAGGCGGCGAGGCATGTTTTGCGGTGGAGAAAAGGATGCCGGTGGCTGTGGTGACGTCCATTGAGCGCAGCGGCCTTATATAGGCGGCGGCGATGCGAGGAGAGGCGGGAAAAAGCGCGGGAACAAGTGAGAAGCCGCGGGAAGAAAACGCGGGAACTAGCGGTGGCGTGCGAACGGAGGCGACACGTGGAGGAGGCGCAACGACGCGTCGGGGAGGCGCAGTGCCGAAGAAACATCTCGCCTGCCCTTTCGTCGCCATTAAGGCAAAGCTGCATCTATTCATTCATGTGTCAATGACACGTCAGGCCCGCCACTTGCTACTCGTTGTCCGGCGCACCCACAACGTCCCTTGTGGAGCAGGGACTGCCTCGGGGTGCCGGACACCGTATTAGGCCGCACCGGGCGGAAAGGCCATTTAGGGCGTGTTTGTAACACCCCAAATTTCAAAACAAAGAGAAAAATGAATTTCCTTTTTCCAAAAATAAGAACCAACAAAAACTTTTTTATTTAGAGTGCTATGCATAGTGCTCATACCTAACACTTGTGTTTTGCCATGATGAGTGTTATTATGCTTATGTGATAAACCCTAAAACCCTAAAGTAATCAAGTGAAGATCACAAACCCAATAAAATAAAAGAGAAAGAAATCAAATAAGAAAAACCCTAAACCTTGATCTTCTCAAATACAAATGAATCTATTTTGAGAAATCAAAATAAAGAAAAAAACATATATAGGCCTATAGCCCTAATAGTTAAATCTTGAACCCTACCTTTATTGTTTTTGCTAAATGGTGGTGAACCATTGTGAACCCCACTAAACCCTAGACCTCATCTCTCTTGTCACAAATCTTTGAAAAACCAAAATAAGAAGAGGTGATCTTAAATAAGAAAAAGGGACATATGCAAGCCCATGGCTACTTTGTGTAAAAACTAAAACTTGGTTTGCTTACCTTGTGTAGATGATTGGAAATACCTCAACACACTCAACCAAGTACTTACCAACCAATTTAAGTGAGAATTAAAATAAAATCAAACATATGCATAAAGGTATATGTGGCACTTAGCCAAAATAATAAATCTTGACCTAGTCACTCACATTGTCCTAAAATGGTGTGAACCTTTCACTCAACTTATTCTAACACCAAATAAACCTCACCCTTGTCAAAGTGAGGCCAAGAAAAATAAAAGAATAAATAGTTAGAAATTCACAAAAACCCTCACATATGGTTTATGCCATTTTTCCAAATATTTGACCTAGACCAATTTGGCCTTCACCAAGAGTTGAATAATGATACTAAACACTTATTACAACTTTTGGAATCAAAGAAACACAATTCAAATGAATTTCAAACTCAAAATTGGCTCACATACAATAATGGTCAAATCTGTCTTTTATAATCTGGTCACTACTTTGAGCCCTTGTATCTCAAGATTTTCAAACTAAACTTCCTCAATTCCTTGCACCTCATCCAAGACAACATCAAGGTGAACACTTTTTGTAAAGATCACCATGCCAAATTCTTTTTAGATCAAATGCTATGCTCATCCAAAGTTGGAACATTTTAACATATTCAACAATCTCACACTTAACAATTTTTGCAACACTTTGAATTTGGAATTTCCACCACCACACCTCATCTTCTCTGGTCATTTAGGACTTAACCAAACACACACAATTTAAATTGTGCCACCTTTTGAACTCACTCAAAAATTGGGCAAACTTGCAAATTCCAATTATGGCACTATTTGACACTATGTCAAATAGTGATCTACACTACCCTAACCTGCCCCAAATCCATCCACATGGCCCCCTTGACTTCTCTCACCCTAGCCCATGCATAGTAACCCTAAGAGGAGGAGCCAAAGCTAGCATGGCATGACAAGGCCATGCCGGCCACGTTCCCCATTGACACCTTCCACTCTCTTTCCCTCCACGAAAACCCCGACCACCTTGTCCTCCAAGTCTCCCCGGATCTCCCGAGTACGATGGTACAAGCCGTTGATCGCAAGGACGCCGACACGCCCGGCATTCGCGCGCCCAGATCGCCCAGCCATGCCGATGACGTCGCGCCGTACACGCGCGGACGCCACTGGCCACGCGTTGCATTGCCGTACTCCGCCGTACCCCGACCGCCTCCGCTCGCCAGGGTACTCGCCACGACACGTGGAGCGCGTCGGACACGCTCGCGTCACCTGCCCGTACCCGCCGTCGCCGGAGAGGACGATTCCGCCCGCCACGGCCGCGTCAGTACACGCGCGCGTGCGACCAACGTACATCCTACCCTACCGCACCGTTGACGCTCACTGGACCGCCTAGCCGTCGCCTACCTCCCGCGCTCCTTTCCTTGCTCCTTCGCGCTCTGGAGCGCCGTTGACGTCGACGACCACCACGGGCACCCGCAGCACCTCGCGCCACTATATAAGGAGCACCCCTCCCTTTAAATTGAGCACGCCTCCCGACTCCCCTCTCCTCCCTGAGTAGCTTAGCCACCTCGCCTCGCCGCATTGCCCACCAGAGCCGCCCAATTGCTACCTCACTGCCGCTCTCCGTCGCCGAAGCTCGCCGGAGAAGGAGGCTGCCCCAGGAGACGCCACTGCTACAGGCTTCCTCCTCGTCCTCGACAACGTCGCCTCGCACCATCGCCACCCCTTGCCGGAGTCCCTGCTCGCCGTCGACCCCCGTGCCTCGCCGCGCCAGTAAGCCCTCTCGTCGGAGGAGACGACGATCGTGCGCCACACGATCGCGTTGTAATCCAACGGTTGTCCCTCCCCCGTACCGATTCGGCGCTAGTGAGCCGGCGACGAGCGGGTCCCGCGCTGTCAGGCAGCCCACGCGTCTGTGGACCGTGGTGGGCTGGGCAGGCTGTTAGTTTTTGAATTCGGCCCAGTTTCTTTCCCGCCAGCCCGTTTAGTCAAATTTGATTTAATTCATTTCAAACAAATTCAATACTGACCCCCACTTTGAAAATTCATAAAATCTGTTTGGCTTGGCCAAATTTAACAAATTGCATATTGTTGGAAAGCTAGTTAAAAGTTCTACAACATGCCACTGGTCCCACTTCAAGATCTGTTGTAGAAATAATCTGATAAAAAGATGAAGGCAGGGACTTTTCCCTATTCAAATAATTATTAAAAATCAACCAAAATAGATATTAAGTTAATTCCAACTCCAATAGCTCACTTTTGACTTACACTAATTGTTTCTGCAACAATATGCCATGCTTACTTTGAATGATCATGGCCTAGCTTAATTAAAGAACTATATGGCTATTTCTAGTCAAAGATATTGTCCAAAACTATTAATAAATCACTTGGAAGTTTTTCTCTCATTTAAATCTTGTCATGAACAATTCAAAATGAGGTAGAGACTCTGGTCATATATGTCTCATATGAATTGTTGATGATATTAACTCACCTCAATAGTAGTTGTTAACTTAGTTACAACTATGTGTTAAATCATATGAGAGGTATTCCTCTCATTTAAATCTTGGTCTCAAGTAATTCAACATGAGGTAGTGACCATGGTCTATAAAATCTCATATTGAGTTATTTGGTGACATTAAATCACTACCATGTTAGTATTAAATTGCATGAGGTATGGAACCTCATTTAAATCATATTCTCGGATGATAAGTATGAAGAGGTTGACTTTGGTCAATCTAGGTCATATCTTATTCATAAGAGAAATTAAATCTTAATAAGATAATGAGAGGAAATTATTTCTCTAAGCAATTAAAAGTAACACCTTAATTAGTATAAGAGGAAATTATTTTTCTTAAATAAGAAAAACAACACATCTACCCACTTAATAGTAATGTGTGATGCTAGTTCAATTTGTGTAAAGCATATGAAGTGTTTCACTTCATTTAAATCTTGTCCCATGTACTTTCATATGAAGTTTGGACCCCTGGTCAAATGCTCTCATATGAAATATTTGGAGATTTTAAATCATTTGTAGAAGTGTTAAATAGTATGAGGTATCTCTGCCTCATTTAAATCATTTTTTCAAATGATGATGATGAATGGTTGACTTAGGGCAACCTGAATTCATGGGTAATTGTTTGAGAAATTAAATCTTAAAGAAGATTCAATGAGAGGAAATTATTTTTCCTCAAGCAAGACCACCAAGGCACCAAATTGTATTAATTGTGGGAATAGAATAGTTTGTGTGAATACATGTGATCTTTAGAATAGACAATGAATTGTTTGGTGATTGTACCCCGTATTTCGTATTTTAGACGCTAGTACCGAGGAGTATCAAGAGGAGGAGGAAGTCTACTTTCAAGGAGAAGAAGACCACTTTGATCATCTCAACCACCAAGGCAAGCTATACTCTTGCAAGCTAACACCTATGCAAGCTAATATTCTTGCAAGTTACCCAAGTGCAAAGCTACGATAGAGCAAGGCACCACTACATCATACTTTATGTTTAATGATCCCATCCCAAGCTTTTACTTTACAAGCTTTATTGATTTTGATTTATCAAAGTTACTTTTTGATTCATGATTCACTGGGTCTAGATTTATAGAAGAACAAGAGCATCAAACTTAGCCTATAAAGCTATAAGCTAGTTAGCACCCCTCATGACTAGTTGCTAGTGCTAACAAATGAAATAGACTACTCTAGATGGGAACTTGTGAAATGAAATGACTTTGAAAACCTTGGAATGATGAGTCATTCTATTGAAAGATTTTGAAGGTGATTATGACTTGTGAATGACATGGTGAACTTTACAAAAACTGATGGTTGGGTTCGGATGCGATACCATTCCAATTTTGCAAGTACCCCCACAATACCTGATATGGGTAGGGCTTAACTAGAAGTTTATGTATCTTAGTATGGGTTCCCTCTAAACAAGCGTCATCGGGGTTATGCCAAGGGCTGCCTCCAAAGAAATATGGAATGATGTGATATGACGTGAATATGAGGTGAATGTCAGGCCCAAGCCCTGTGCGGTTCCCGGGTTGATCTGTCTGTCTTCACTTGGGAGGCCAAGCTCATGGGGAGAGGTGCCTATACTAGGGTATGTAGGTGAAAGGTTATGGTTGGTAGTCCGCACACGGAGTATGATAAATCGGGGCCGATTAACCACGACGGATTATTGCAAATGTTGTGGCACAAGTGTACGACCTCTGCGAGTGTAGAACTATTCGAATAGCCGCGTCCACGGTTATGGACGGTTGGAAAGGCCATACTTGTTCCGTCATCAGAACTTTTCAAAAATGTGACATGTGAAGGGTGACTTGTGATTTGAAATTGAATTGGTGACTTTGAAATACAATTGAGTTGTGGGAATGACACTAATGTTCCCACTTGAGTTAGTTAGCACATGAAGAGTTGTTTACTAAAATGTTTATGAACTAAAATGGGCTTTATGCAAAAGAAACTAGAGCTTAGCATCCCCCTTACTAGAAATGTTAGTACTTACATTAGTATTAGTTTGCGAGTACTTTGAAGTACTCACGGCTTTGTCCCTGGCTATTCAAATGGCCAGACTATGAAGAGGAACAGCAGTACGAGGAAGATGGACAGCGGGACGTCTACGACAACTAGGACTACTCCTGACGTCAAGCGTTGGCCTGTGGACTAGAGAGTCCCTTATCTTTACGCTTCCGCTATGTATTTGTGATGTGTGTTGAAACAATAGTTCAACTATTATTGTAATATTGGATCATGTGATCTATCTGTAAGACGACTATGGTATGTAATAAATGATGACTTATGATACTCAAGCTGTTATGTCTCGCAACAACAATATTCCCGGGATTGCGATGTATGGCATAACGAGCATCCGGACTTAAAAATCCGGGTGTTGACAAGTTGGTATCGAGCCATTGTTTGACCTTAGGAGACCCTAGTTAGAATGGACGTATGAAAAACTTAGTTTCAAAAACCAATGAAGTGAATATTTGTAAAAACTTGTTCTTACTCTTATCCTTAAGATATTTTTCAAAAAATGAGAAATCTATACTCCACTTTCTTTGCAAGCCTACCTAAAATTTTGCACACTTGATTACCTCTTTAACTTACTTATCCTAATTACTCACAGATGAAGTACCAATGGGAGTTCTACCAGCTTGGTCCCGGAGGCGACCTAAGGTTCGAAAAGGATTTGAAGCAACTGGTGGAATATCTAGGACACCCGTACCCGAGTTCTTCGGAATACCCCTCAACAACCCCTCCGGAGAACCACCTCGGTGGGACGTTTCTCTTGATCTACGAAGGAAGCTTGGAGCCCCGGTATGGGAAACCATCTGGTTTTCTGTAACGGGAAACACTTGGAAGGAAGGACTAGTCAGAGCTATGCAAGAAGCAATTTTCCGTCTGTGTGGACAAAATGAGAACAAGATCAAGAACACTCGTTTCATCTACTACCCAAGACATGACTCCATGGGAAGACCGATGACCATGCCCCCGCACAAGGAGAGGAACCACTATGTAACACACCAGGACTTCAGGCTGTACAAAACCCGCAGGGATTTGGACAACGCCCTCGCCTCTCGCCAAGCACATCACCCGTGAAGACGAAGAACCCACCCGGAAGAGTATTATCACCCCAGCACTTAAGTAGGTGTGAGTTGTATCAGGATCCCCTTGTATCGTAGAGCGAATGAATGGTTCTTCAAACCAATGGTGTGTTAGATTTGTAATGTGTGATGTTTGGTATGAATGAAAAAGTGTTGTTGGTTTTTACCCCCTCAACACTACTCAATTTTCAAGTTTTGAACTTGTGAACTTTAATTCAAACAAACCGTAGAAATTTCCCTCTTATCTTATCATCTACTCCGATACTCAGATGGCCCCACCAACCCGCGGCGCCACCCAAGACGCCATGATGCGGATGCTAGAGATGATGATGGCCGACCGAGAAGCCGAGAGAGCTGAACGCCGAGGCCAACATTGCTGCACTGCAGCTGATTGCTCAGAACAACAATGGCCATGGAAACCACGACCACCCTGGGTCAAAACTGAAGAACTTTCAAAACACCAACCCACCTATTTTCAGTAAGACCGAAGAGCCCCTCGATGCTGATGACTGGCTCCAGACAATGGAGAATAACTTGGAAGTAGGCTGGAGTGGAAGCCAATGAGAAGGTCTTGTTTGCAACCCACTATCTTGCCGGACCAGCCCGCGCTTGGTGGACAAGCACCCGTGCCATGAACGAAGGTCAGTTCATGACTTGGGAGGATTTCAAGCTCAAGTTTAGCAAGTACCATGTGCCCCAAGAAGCTCGCCAAGATTGCCGGCAACACCGTTGCCCCTGCTCAGAACCAACGCCGCTTTGCCGCAAGAAAGAACCAGAACAACAACGGCCGCTACTACAGCATGACTGCCACTGAAGCCCAAGAAGCACCTCAGGCCATGCCAAGTATGTCTTCCTGTTAAATCATATCACCCAATCTCTCTTAGGAACCTAACTTTTCTTAAAATCTCGGGACGAGATTTGTTTAAGGGGGAAGGGTTTGTAACACCCCAAATTTCAAAACAAAGAGAAAAATGAATTTCCTTTTTCCAAAAATAAGAACCAACAAAAACTTTTTTATTTAGAGTGCTATGCATAGTGCTCATACCTAACACTTGTGTTTTGCCATGATGAGTGTTATTATGCTTATGTGATAAACCCTAAAACCCTAAAGTAATCAAGTGAAGATCACAAACCCAATAAAATAAAAGAGAAAGAAATCAAATAAGAAAAACCCTAAACCTTGATCTTCTCAAATACAAATGAATCTATTTTGAGAAATCAAAATAAAGAAAAAAACATATATAGGCCTATAGCCCTAATAGTTAAATCTTGAACCCTACCTTTATTGTTTTTGCTAAATGGTGGTGAACCATTGTGAACCCCACTAAACCCTAGACCTCATCTCTCTTGTCACAAATCTTTGAAAAACCAAAATAAGAAGAGGTGATCTTAAATAAGAAAAAGGGACATATGCAAGCCCATGGCTACTTTGTGTAAAAACTAAAACTTGGTTTGCTTACCTTGTGTAGATGATTGGAAATACCTCAACACACTCAACCAAGTACTTACCAACCAATTTAAGTGAGAATTAAAATAAAATCAAACATATGCATAAAGGTATATGTGGCACTTAGCCAAAATAATAAATCTTGACCTAGTCACTCACATTGTCCTAAAATGGTGTGAACCTTTCACTCAACTTATTCTAACACCAAATAAACCTCACCCTTGTCAAAGTGAGGCCAAGAAAAATAAAAGAATAAATAGTTAGAAATTCACAAAAACCCTCACATATGGTTTATGCCATTTTTCCAAATATTTGACCTAGACCAATTTGGCCTTCACCAAGAGTTGAATAATGATACTAAACACTTATTACAACTTTTGGAATCAAAGAAACACAATTCAAATGAATTTCAAACTCAAAATTGGCTCACATACAATAATGGTCAAATCTGTCTTTTATAATCTGGTCACTACTTTGAGCCCTTGTATCTCAAGATTTTCAAACTAAACTTCCTCAATTCCTTGCACCTCATCCAAGACAACATCAAGGTGAACACTTTTTGTAAAGATCACCATGCCAAATTCTTTTTAGATCAAATGCTATGCTCATCCAAAGTTGGAACATTTTAACATATTCAACAATCTCACACTTAACAATTTTTGCAACACTTTGAATTTGGAATTTCCACCACCACACCTCATCTTCTCTGGTCATTTAGGACTTAACCAAACACACACAATTTAAATTGTGCCACCTTTTGAACTCACTCAAAAATTGGGCAAACTTGCAAATTCCAATTATGGCACTATTTGACACTATGTCAAATAGTGATCTACACTACCCTAACCTGCCCCAAATCCATCCACATGGCCCCCTTGACTTCTCTCACCCTAGCCCATGCATAGTAACCCTAAGAGGAGGAGCCAAAGCTAGCATGGCATGACAAGGCCATGCCGGCCACGTTCCCCATTGACACCTTCCACTCTCTTTCCCTCCACGAAAACCCCGACCACCTTGTCCTCCAAGTCTCCCTGGATCTCCTGAGTACGATGGTACAAGCCGTTGATCGCAAGGACGCCGACACGCCCCGGCATTCGCGCGCCCAGATCGCCCAGCCATGCCGATGACGTCGCGCCGTACACGCGCGGACGCCACGCGGCCACGCGTTGCATTGCCGTACTCCGCCGTACCCCGACCGCCTCCGCTCGCCAGGGTACTCGCCACGACACGTGGAGCGCGTCGGACACGCTCGCGTCACCTGCCCGTACCCGCCGTCGCCGGAGAGGACGATTCCGCCCGCCACGGCCGCGTCAGTACACGCGCGCGTGCGACCAACGTACATCCTACCCTACCGCACCGTTGACGCTCACTGGACCGCCTAGCCGTCGCCTACCTCCCGCGCTCCTTTCCTTGCTCCTTCGCGCTCTGGAGCGCCGTTGACGTCGACGACCACCACGGGCACCCGCAGCACCTCGCGCCACTATATAAGGAGCACCCCTCCCTTTAAATTGAGCACGCCTCCCGACTCCCCTCTCCTCCCTGAGTAGCTTAGCCACCTCGCCTCGCCGCATTGCCCACCAGAGCCGCCCAATTGCTACCTCACTGCCGCTCTCCGTCGCCGAAGCTCGCCGGAGAAGGAGGCTGCCCCGAGCGACGCCACTGCTACAGGCTTCCTCCTCGTCCTCGACAACGTCGCCTCGCACCATCGCCACCCCTTGCCGGAGTCCCTGCTCGCCGTCGACCCCCGTGCCTCGCCGCGCCAGTAAGCCCTCTCGTCGGAGGAGACGACGATCGTGCGCCGCACGATCGCGTTGTAATCCAACGGTTGTCCCTCCCCCGTACCGATTCGGCGCTAGTGAGCCGCTGACAGGCGGGTCCCGCGCTGTCAGGCAGCCCACGCGTCTGTGGACCGTGGTGGGCTGGGCAGGCTGTTAGTTTTTGAATTCGGCCCAGTTTCTTTCCCGCCAGCCCGTTTAGTCAAATTTGATTTAATTCATTTCAAACAAATTCAATACTGACCCCCACTTTGAAAATTCATAAAATCTGTTTGGCTTGGCCAAATTTAACAAATTGCATATTGTTGGAAAGCTAGTTAAAAGTTCTACAACATGCCACTGGTCCCACTTCAAGATCTGTTGTAGAAATAATCTGATAAAAAGATGAAGGCAGGGACTTTTCCCTATTCAAATAATTATTAAAAATCAACCAAAATAAATATTAAGTTAATTCCAACTCCAATAGCTCACTTTTGACTTACACTAATTGTTTCTGCAACAATATGCCATGCTTACTTTGAATGATCATGGCCTAGCTTAATTAAAGAACTATATGGCTATTTCTAGTCAAAGATATTGTCCAAAACTATTAATAAATCACTTGGAAGTTTTTCTCTCATTTAAATCTTGTCATGAACAATTCAAAATGAGGTAGAGACTCTGGTCATATATGTCTCATATGAATTGTTGATGATATTAACTCACCTCAATAGTAGTTGTTAACTTAGTTACAACTATGTGTTAAATCATATGAGAGGTATTCCTCTCATTTAAATCTTGGTCTCAAGTAATTCAACATGAGGTAGTGACCATGGTCTATAAAATCTCATATTGAGTTATTTGGTGACATTAAATCACTACCATGTTAGTATTAAATTGCATGAGGTATGGAACCTCATTTAAATCATATTCTCAGATGATAAGTATGAAGAGGTTGACTTTGGTCAATCTAGGTCATATCTTATTCATAAGAGAAATTAAATCTTAATAAGATAATGAGAGGAAATTATTTCTCTAAGCAATTAAAAGTAACACCTTAATTAGTATAAGAGGAAATTATTTTTCTTAAATAAGAAAAACAACACATCTACCCACTTAATAGTAATGTGTGATGCTAGTTCAATTTGTGTAAAGCATATGAAGTGTTTCACTTCATTTAAATCTTGTCCCATGTACTTTCATATGAAGTTTGGACCCCTGGTCAAATGCTCTCATATGAAATATTTGGAGATTTTAAATCATTTGTAGAAGTGTTAAATAGTATGAGGTATCTCTGCCTCATTTAAATCATTTTCTCAAATGATGATGATGAATGGTTGACTTAGGGCAACCTGAATTCATGGGTAATTGTTTGAGAAATTAAATCTTAAAGAAGATTCAATGAGAGGAAATTATTTTTCCTCAAGCAAGACCACCAAGGCACCAAATTGTATTAATTGTGGGAATAGAATAGTTTGTGTGAATACATGTGATCTTTAGAATAGACAATGAATTGTTTGGTGATTGTACCCCGTATTTCGTATTTTAGACGCTAGTACCGAGGAGTATCAAGAGGAGGAGGAAGTCTACTTTCAAGGAGAAGAAGACCACTTTGATCATCTCAACCACCAAGGCAAGCTATACTCTTGCAAGCTAACACCTATGCAAGCTAATATTCTTGCAAGTTACCCAAGTGCAAAGCTCTGATAGAGCAAGGCACCACTACATCATACTTTATGTTTAATGATCCCATCCCAAGCTTTTACTTTACAAGCTTTATTGATTTTGATTTATCAAAGTTACTTTTTGATTCATGATTCATTGGGTCTAGATTTATAGAAGAACAAGAGCATCAAACTTAGCCTATAAAGCTATAAGCTAGTTAGCACCCCTCATGACTAGTTGCTAGTGCTAACAAATGAAATAGACTACTCTAGATGGGAACTTGTGAAATGAAATGACTTTGAAAACCTTGGAATGATGAGTCATTCTATTGAAAGATTTTGAAGGTGATTATGACTTGTGAATGACATGGTGAACTTTACAAAAATTGATGGTTGGGTTCGGATGCGATACCATTCCAATTTTGCAAGTACCCCCACAATACCTGATATGGGTAGGGCTTAACTAGAAGTTTATGTATCTTAGTATGGGTTCCCTCTAAACAAGCGTCATCGGGGTTATGCCAAGGGCTGCCTCCAAAGAAATATGGAATGATGTGATATGACGTGAATATGAGGTGAATGTCCGGCCCAAGCCTCGTGCGGTTCCCGGAGTTGACTGTCTGTCTTCACTGGGAGGCCAAGCTCATGGGGAGAGGTGCCTATACTAGGGTATGTAGGTGAAAGGTTATGGTTGGTAGTCCGCACACGGAGTGTGATAAATCAGGGCCAGTTAACCCTGACGGATTATTGCAAATGTTGTGGCACAAGTGTACGACCTCTGCAGAGTGTAGAACTATTCAAATAGCCGCGTCCACGGTTATGGACGGTTGGAAAGGCCATATTGTTCCGTCATCAGAACTTTTCAAAAATGTGACATGTGAAGGGTGACTTGTGATTTGAAATTGAATTGGTGACTTTGAAATACAATTGAGTTGTGGGAATGACACTAATGTTCCCACTTGAGTTAGTTAGCACATGAAGAGTTGTTTACTAAAATGTTTATGAACTAAAATGGGCTTTATGCAAAAGAAACTAGAGCTTAGCATCCCCCTTACTAGAAATGTTAGTACTTACATTAGTATTAGTTTGCGAGTACTTTGAAGTACTCACGGCTTTGTCCCTGGCTATTCAAATGGCCAGACTATGAAGAGGAACGAGCAGTATGAAGAGGATGGACAGCAGGACGTCTACGACAACTAGGACTACTCCGACGTCAAGCGTTGGCCTCGTGGACTAGAGAGTCCCTTATCTTTACGCTTCCGCTATGTATTTGTGATGTGTGTTGAAACAATAGTTCAACTATTATTGTAATATTGGATCATGTGATCTATCTGTAAGACGACTATGGTATGTAATAAATGATGACTTATGATACTCAACTGTTATGTCTCGCAACAACAATATTCCTGGGATTGCGATGTATGGCATAACAGGCATCTGGACTTAAAAATCCGGGTGTTGACAGTGTGACTGGGGCCAGTTATATGCCTGGCGCGCCCCAAAAAGGTTTAGGGGATGCGACTGGAGATGTTCTAACATTTTGTAGAAGAATTAGTTTAAACCTACTAGTTAAAATTTCACGTTAGAGATAATGTAAGTTCAAATATGAAGCAATTTGAAGCTGAGGTCGTACTAGATGAATGGTATTAGGAAAGTCTAGATTAAATTATATTTCCCTGAAGATCCAAAACTAGCATGCCTCACTTATCACAACTATTCAAACACCCACCTTGTGCTCCATGGTGTTGCAACACATGCATGATCTAGATGTATTTTGGTTCACAAAAAATATATTTAGATCACCAAATTGATTTAGTGTAATGAAGAAATCTTTTGTAATTAGAGATCATCTGCGATGGCGTGTTTGATTATATTGTATGACATTTTGTAGCAAGTTAACAAAACATAATGCTATCACCGTTTAATATCATCATTACACAACACAATTTATTAACAAAAGAGTATAGATAAATCCATGGTTTATTTACAATAATGGTACAAGTCCTATGTAGCACACCATAAAACTTCACAATAATTATATAAGAACTCTATACCTCACCATACACATTAATACTTAAACTTGATTAAATTTAATAAATAAAGAAATTCAGGTAGTAAATAATATTCTTGACATGGGCATCTGTTTTGATCATGTTGCTTGCTACACTGAGTTATAATCTATGATTTTCTCCAACCATGATATTTTTTTATTTTTTTGGGGTTATGTGCATATGTGGATGCATAGGACGGTGAATGTTCTCTTATTCATTATCCAAATAATAAAGTAGCTTGAATTACAATTCACAACAACTTTATTTTATTTTGTTCTCGTCGTGTAAACTTAATATAGATTTGACATTTAGTGGTACGGTAGATGTTTATGCTAGTGATGTTATAAGAAAATGTACATAATTTGTGTGAACTTCGGGTGCTTCAGTCTCATGTTTATAGCACGTTATTATACAAAGGGTGGTGGCACTAGATACTTCCTGAGGTTGACATGTCCCCACTCAAAGTCTTAAGTTGCTGTAAAATCCTTTAATCACATGGCTATCGGTGTTGGTTGTGAAAATAAAGCACCTGTTATATTGTGATCCAAATTCATATACTAAAGGGAGGCTAACTTCTGACGAACGGATCGTTGGCACCGCCTATATATACATCTTGTAAGCCGCCAGCTAGGGTTTGTCAGATTATAAGATAACCCACGGCATTTGTAAACACCTCCCGATATAGTGAAGTTTTGCTGGCGCCCGTGGTTTTTTTCCCCTTCTGTGTTGGAAGGGGTTTTCCACGTTAAATCTTGTGTCCCCTGCGTGTGTTCTTGTTTCGTTCTTCGTTATTTGCTTGTCGCTTTTATAACAGCACCTTATGGATTTTTTCCTCGTTCTTGTTCTCCTTATAAATAGTCTACCATCACAATTACATGCAAATCCTTCTACTCCCTCCGCTTAGGTTTATTTGGCTCGAGACTAATTCAGCAAGCCCAGGGAGAGATTTCACCGGCGCTAGATATGCCACCAGAGTTGCTCTTGGCCATTTCCGCTACCCTGCTAATTATTTTGATTTTCTCACCCATTCTTTAGTAATTCCTCGTGCTAGGAAATAAGGGAGGTACCATCCGGAAAAACCGTTTCCGAGCGGCCAGGTTTTCGATCACTTATTATTTACATATATCCTTTTCCATCCAATCCCTCTTTGGTTTATCGCGTGGTACACGTGATAAGTAACCTCAAACCAACAACAAATCCCCCCTTTTCTATCTGCCCAAAACGACTAGCATAAAGAGAAACTATGTAGTACAGGTCCGCCGACTGACATGCATGCCAAGCAAGCAATAGTATTCACACCCATAAGACTATTTTGACTACTACTGTCAGGGAAATTTGATACAACACTTGAGTAGTACGTAGTTAATATATATACACGGTAGGGGTTTGGCTTCGCAGTTACTGATGCCGCGACTGTAATGTACAGACATACTTTTTTAGCAACACTTTACTTCAGTTTGCAGGCTATACTTCAGAAGGTCGCTAGAAAGGTAGATGCATGCATGCTGTCCTTCGCACAAGATGGACGATCCTAACTGTGACTTGCACTTGTACAAAGCTTAACTAAATAGTTCACTAATCACCACACTTCGTATTCTTTGAATTGTCTAGGTACACACATGAGCAGTTGTTGTAGCCAGAATTAGAAAAATGACTGTGTGCATCAGCTGGTAGTTTGATACAGAACTGCCATCCTTGTGGAAAAGAAGCCGGAGTTCGAAAACTGTGTTCTGTGCTTCCAGACACAACTTGGCCAAAAGGGTACAGAAAAGAGAAAGGGGATCCTACCTATATAATAAATTTCAGAGCTACACACACTGATATATGATGGGCATCTCCTCCATTATTAATTTCATCCTACAACAAGAGACACCGGGGCCCTTTTTTGACACTGCCCACACTGCCATCTTCTCCATTAATAGAGATGCAGTAATGATTTGGTCTTATCATCCCCCACACACTCTCCTCCTCCTCCTCCTCCTCCTCCTCCTCCACCTCCTTCTCCTCTCTCTAGACCATTACCCCTCCCAACTTGTATATAAACCATCGGCAGGGACATAAAGGAGCCAAGAACTTCTTGTTGCCTCTAAAGTCTAAACCGCTCTTCCTTGCCAAAACCTCATCTCCAGCACTACAAGCGAGAGGCAGCTAGCTAGATAGTGAGTGTCTGGCAATGGAAGGATTCTCACACCTCCAACAGCAGATGGAGTATGGCCTCGCCAATGCCGGCAGCTTCTTGTTCTCCCATGGCAACCCTGAGGATGCAGCAGCTTCGCTGGAGGCCTCATCTGTGGTTCTTGACACTCATCCTGTGGCCAATGCTTCTCCGGAGAAGAAGAGGAAGCCCGGGGAAGACACTGCCAGCCTCAACTCTGCTCACTCCCCCAGGGTATAGCATACATACAAGATTGGAGCTACTTTTATACCGTTATACATGTTGCTTATGCAATGTATTGCTTCTGGTTGAAAATAATTAGGAACCCAGCAAGGAGAGTACAAGGAAGAGGGGAGGCAGAAAACAGAGCAAGGAGATGGAGGAAGAGGAGGAGCCAAAGGGGTACATCCATGTGAGGGCAAGGAGAGGGCAGGCAACAGATAGCCACAGCCTTTCAGAGAGGGTACTGATGTTCTTTACTGCCTCTCTTATTGTGTGGTTTTCTGAGTCTCCTTTTCCCCTTATCTGATCTGGCTTTCTTATTTCTGCAGGTGAGGAGGGAGAGGATCAGTGAGAGGATGAGGATGCTGCAGGCCCTGGTCCCTGGTTGTGACAAGGTTATAAGTTGCTTGATTACTTACAGTTAAATTACTACTGTGTAAAATAACTTCTTGTGTATAGGCTAATAAGTTTCGAAGGAAATAAATGTACATTGATTTATGTAGGTAACTGGAAAGGCCCTCATTTTGGATGAGATCATCAACTATGTGCAGTCCCTGCAGAACCAAGTTGAGGTAGGAGTACTGAAGTTAGAAAAATATTTCGCTCATATTTATATGGGAAAGTTATAAAGAATGTTGGTTAATAAAAAGTTCTCCTCATTTGTGATGCAGTTCCTGTCCATGCGGATTGCTTCCCTGAGCCCTGTGCTGTATGGGTTTGGCATGGAGAGTGATGCTGCATTCAGTGACCAATCACAAGTACGGGCAATTAATCATCTCAACAATACTATATAATCATTGTATATTCCATATGTTTGCTCTCGCTCTCTAGTTTATCCCTCTTGCGCTAAACTATATTATTTAAATTATTTCAGAAGATCGAAGGCATGTTCCATGGGGCAGCTGCATTGCCTGCTGATCCTCCCATGACCAGATCATGTAGCCCAGCTCCATCTCAAGCCATGATGGACACAGGCACCTCCTCCTCTTCCCCGCCCTACTCACTTCATGGCACCCAGGTTTGGACACATTCTCTCTCTCTCTCTCTAGATCTCTCTCTTTCTGTATCTCTCTACATGATCATTCAGGACCTAATTCCAAAGTACTGTAGAATCTACATGCCGCCGAGCTGATGAGGCTGCCCATGTGTGCATGATTTTACAGGACAATGTCAACAGCAGCAGCTACATGATGCAAACAGTAGGCGAGCCGAGGCAGGAACTGTTCAATCAAGTGGTGTTCAGCAACTACATGTGCTCTTTCCAGCAGTGAAAGGACCCTACATTTGACGACGGCTAGGTAATTAATCATGAACATTAAGGTTCAGTAAAAGTAACACCCTGGATATTTAATTAACACAATAATTGATACGTACTCGATCAGAGTTAAATTTTAGCTAAATGACTTGTACTGATTTCTTCATACTCTTGCTTTTTTGCGTGCGTGGATAGCAGGAGGAAATAATGTTGGCCAGGGTGTGGACGTGTGGTGACTGAACCGAAGCACCAGATGAGTTTGAGATGTTGGATGATCTAGTGATCCATCCCCTTGTCTGGTGGCGTGCATGCAGTAGTAGAGACCAGTGAAGTAGCAGCTAGAGTTGATTAGTGATTAGCAGTAGAACCAGAGAGGCTTGTTGTGATACAGCTTTTTAAAGTGATGCATTGTTGCCATCGCATTGTACTCTACTTAGACAAAAGATGCTGATGAGGAGATCATTTTGTTCATATATAAGAGAGCCGTTTCTGCTGTCTCAACCCTGGTGATTTCACTTCTGAACATTCAGTTCTACATATTTTTACACGCACTTAGCTACGTACCTATTAAAATTTAGTATCATTTTACATCGATAATTGAGGTGGTAGGAGTAAATGTTGCTGTGGCATTAGGTAGTACGTAGAGGTCCCTCCCTGCTGCATGGACATTTAATCGGTAGCTGGAGGCTCTTGTTCTTCTTCAGATTGGAGTTGGTGCAATTTTTTCGGAACCCTAAATGCAACAGCATCATACACACACTACAGTTTCACACCGTCTTTTCGGACCCACCAATATTGTTTGGCTATCGGTGCCTTTAATCACGATCGATCAATAATTTCTGTTGAAAGAGAGGAAACAAAACACATGTCGGCATCTATATCATTATCATGAAGGTCGGGCGATGTGTTGCATACTTGCATCACGGCCATCGCATGCATCACAGCACCTTTCTACGTGAAGAGGCAGTAAAATTTCAGGCAAAGAATTATAACGTACTGTAGCGTGAGAGCTTCACCGAGACACCGAGCCTAAATGGTGACACTTGCCCTTGCAAATGCACAATATGTTCACTAGAAAAGAGTGCAGATAAATGGAGGCCGACTTCAAGGAGCCCTTTACTTGGTCAAAAAAAAGGAGCCATTTATTTATGAGATCAAATCCTAATAAAAGTTTCCGTGCAGTCTTTTTTGCACTTTTATCATTTTTACAGATGCACCTAAAAAAGGAGCCATATTTATGAGATCAAATCCTAATAAAAGTTTCCGTGCAGTCTTTTTTGCACTTTTATCATTTTTACGCAGCCTAGGATACAACTTTTTTTTATTGAGATTTTGCACACTTGAAGTATATATATATATATATCGTCGGCCATTATCTGTTTGTTCAGAAGTTTCTGACATTTCAAAAATAGTTTATTTTACTTTTCTGGAAAACAAAGCTACTCGGAGCTTGGTCTCTATTTGGGATTTGCGCTAGAAATACAGTTAAGTTGCTGCTGCACGTTGATTATTGACTTTAGTACGCAGCTAGGCAGCATAATGTATGGTCTAAAATGACAGTTCTCTCCTGAGGTACATCGTGCACACATACATTTTCAGCACGATAGCATAGGAGAAGGAGGGAGTACCAATCAAATCTCACCATTCGGCATTCATGCACAGTTTATGAATGTTCACATGGATTTTTTTAAGAAAATTGTGCCTCTAAAGATAAAGATCAACATATGGTTCCTACATAATATAAAGTTATTTCTTCCAAAAGATAATTTGCCAAAACGTCAATGAAATGGGTGTAAGAAATGTGCCTTCTGTGACACAGTTGAGACCATCAATCAGTTCTTTTTCGATTGTCCCTTTGCTCATCTTGTTTGGAGAGCAATTCAGTTCACTTTGATATTGCCCCACCAACAATTATTACGAATATGTTCAGAAATTGGTGGGTAGATAAGAAAACCAAAGCACAAATATAAATAGGGACTTGGGCTATTGTGTGGGGTTGATAGAATTGCAGAAATGTTATCACCTTTAACAAAGTAGGAAGGGCTATATTTTCTATGAGTAATTCATATGGCTGCCCACTGGATTTATGCATGTTCCTGTCTGCAGCTGGAGGTTCAAAAAGTGTCTATTAATTTTAGGTGCATCTGTCTGGAGATGGTTACACGGGCTATCTACAACTGGCAACAGGGTGGTTGGCAGCTCGCGACAAATTCAAGATACATAGAATACATAGGCGACATATGCTTCTACTCCTCCGATCCGGTGGCTTATTTTTATGTGCACCTATGTTATCCATGAGAAGTAAACTATAAATATTTTAAATTATATAATAAATAAGGTTATGTGCATAATGTAGAGGTCGGGGCTATGTTTTCCATTGTTTTAAAAAAATGTTAAAAGGTGCTTTCATATCATAGGCACACAATCGATTTAACGAGTACCAAGCAATCACAATACGATGACAAGACTCGGATTTGTTAACAGGTTTTGGCGAACTTGCCTACTTCCCGATGCATGACTACAAAAGCTATTCCCCTTAATACTGCAACACTGGCTACCTTGGGCGTCGACACATGCCGAGGGTTCATCTTGCGAACAACCCACCTAAGACAATACTCTGTTTTACCACTTGATGTCGAACATGCGAACAACCCACTTAAGACAATACTCTATTTTACTACTTGATGTCGGGCACGTTAACAACCCCCTTCCTGAGGAGTATCAACGAGATGTGTCGCATCATCTCGATATTAAGACATGGTGCTGATATGACCATCTACCAGCCTACATAGTATGGTCATGTGTAAAACTTATCAAAAAGATCTTATTTTGGGCCACCATGTTTACGAGAGAGTGGTCAAGTGAACCCCTCAATCCCGGTCTACTTTTTACTATAAGAATACACTTTTACTTTATATTATTGATGTTACAAATTACACTTTAAATTATTACGAAAGTACAAAAACATCTGCTGCACTTTACTTCATTGTTGTTTTACTTTACTTTCGTTGCAAACATCGCAAACATATTTGTAGCACCAATCACCCTCGCCAACACATCTTTCTAACGTTGTTGTACCTGACAACTACTATTGTGGAGTTGGGAATACAAGGCAATTAATTTTACTTTTGTAGGTATTGCTTGAAAAAGAAAGAGTCCCAAAATCCTTGCAATCGATATTAAACCTAGAGTCATCTTTGTGGAGAAAGTGCCACTTTTTACAACTCAAGTGAGCATTCCACCACTTAAAGTGCCAACAAATTGGTATACATTTTCTTTTGTCTTCAGCACCAAACGTTGGAGTGGTTGACATGGGAGTGGATGCCCTTAGCTGCCACCCTACCCACCCAAGGGAAACCCAAAAAATCTTATCCACCTACTTGAGGGTATTGCTGCTGAGGCTTAACATCATGAGCTGGTGAAGATTGTCGTGAGCTCCTATTTGACAAATGCAAGGCGCATCCCGCCTTAGCCACCATGAAAGCCTTCCTAGTGGGTTAGCATTCCACAAGGCGTTCCTCCATGGGCATAATCGCAAGGGCGATACGAAGGCACTTGGCAACCTAGGGTGCCACGTAACATCCCATTAAGCGTCTAATTAAAATTTATAACTACTGTTTAACCAGGTTTATTTAAATGTATACCTAGTGTGTGACACCCCAAGTCCAAACATAAAATATGCATGATCTACCTTTTTTACCCTAATAAATTGTGATGCCATGGAGATGCAAAATTGCCACGTGGCAACGTACTAACGTGGAAGGTGTCATCCGACCATCATTGAAAAATTCAGCGGCTGTTGTTTCGTCGCACGAGGATAATTTTTTTGGAATACGCGCTCGATATAAAATCCCAAATTCTTTTAGTGAAAAGTGCTCCCATGTTCTTCGTTTACGGGAAATGCACATCGGCCTCGTCTCTACAAGCTTAGAGCATTCCTACCCGCGTCTCTCAAACGGTGTCTCAAAGGGCTATTGGTTGCCCGAGACAAAAAGGCGTGGCCAGCCGCGACCCCACAAATGGGAATCTTCTCTTGCGTGGCCCAATATATAGCCTATATGGCGTCCGTAGGTCGTCCCTGACCAAGGCCATGCTGGGAGCACTGGACACGAGCCACGGCCGAAGCAATGTAGGATACCGACATCCGGGTTCCACGCACGTCACTGGCCCAACCCCATTCCAGCGGCCACATCGCATCTCCTCTTGCTCGAGGCCGCTCCCACCCTATAAAATCGCCACCACCACCTTCGTATAATCCAAGGTCAGGCGTCCACCAACCGTCTCTCTATGCCAACCGCGCCTCCCCTGTCGCCTCTCCCCTATTTCAGCGTTCGTCCACTCCACGCAGAAGGTGTGGCAACCTCGCTCACCCGCCTTGCTCGCAAGTTGTTCAGCCATATACATGTGATGGAATTTTGCACTCTCTTGCCGCCGTTCAATTCAATGTTTTTCTTTGTTTTTTGATTTATAGAGTATGGATATCGATGATGAGATGATGATGAATCTATTCATGGAGGAGGAAGATCATGACAACACTGATGAAGAGGAGCACTTCATGATTCTCGCCGCTCTTGAATAATTACAGGTGGAAGAGAACACCAGTCCCATCTGTGACACCTCGACCACCTCGGGTCCAGGCATGTTAGCCATGCAAGCTCTCTAGGATCTCTAGACTATCCCCACAAATTAACTCATGTCTTTCATGCACAATTTGTCTCACTCGTGCGCACCCATCCTCGTCACCCATCCTCAAATTTGCTCTTGGCCAAGCAGCATAACCTAGAGGTTCTTTGGAGATGAGCTTCTGAAAAGCAAGGTATACCTTGTTGGTATGAGTATTTTGTTAATCCTATTAGACAAGAAGACACACCAACCACGGAGGTTCAAAGTGTGGGATAAAGAAAATTGAAGCCAAGTGAGAGAATGGAGGATCATGCCATGATCTAAGCTGGCTATTTTGGATTTTCACCGATGATTTCGAATGAAAAGTATTTGTTCATGACGATGTTGCATGGTGTGTGAGAGTTCAATAATTACTTCTTGATGAAGAAACAGTGCACCGGAATCCCCAGGTTCTCGCAAGTTGAGAAATGCACTACGACAATGAGGATGCTTGCATATGGAGTTTCTGGAGATGCAAAAGATGAGTAACTACAGATGTCTGAGTCCACATCTCAGGAATCCATCGTGAAGTTTTGTCCACACTATTTGAGAGGGCAAAATGAAGACAAGATAAATCATACCATGGAACATAATGAAGGTAGAGGATTTCCTAGGATTCGATTGCATGCACTGGTCATGTAAGAATTGTTAATTTGTCTCGAAAGGTTCGTATAAACGGCATAATGGGTACTACAGTGTGGTACTTGAAGCTGTGGCGGACTATAACATCTGTATTACACACTTCTTTGGCATGAAGATTCTCAAAAAGATATCGACGTTGAACAACAATCAATGGTGTTTGCTAGACTTGCCAAAGGTCATGCTTCACCTTGTAACTATGAGATCAATGGACACCAATATACCACCGATATCATCTATCCAATATGATCAACATGTCTGAAGACAATCAGTGAGCCTCTAGGTCAGAAGAAGTCTCAATTTCTTGGCAGCAGGAGACTTGCAAGAAGGATGTGGAGCAGGAATTTGATGTGCTACAAGCGCAATTTGCTATTGTCAAGTATCTTGCTCTTACTTGATCTCAAAAGGAGACGTGGGAGGTGATTAATGCTTGTGTGATCTTGCACAACATGATAATCAATAGATAGAGCAGGAATCGAGTCAAGGATGATCATTTGTATGATAACCAGGGTCCTCTTGTCCAGCTTTATCATTAATTAGGTGTGTGCTGGTTTTGCTGATTTTGCTGATTTTATCGATATGCATGCAAAAATCCGTGACACCAGCGCCAGCGCCCATGCGTTCTTTCAAAATAATCTTGTCAAGCATCTTTGGATGCTTAAAGGAGAGAGCCAGCCGATTTTATTTGAATATTACTGTAGGGATACGTTGCATAGAAAACAAAAAATTTCCTACCGCGAACACGCAATCCAAGCCAAGATGCAATCTAGAAAACGGTAGCAACGAGGGAATTATCGAGTCTCACCCTTGAAGAGATTCCAAAGCCTACAAGATGAGGCTCTTGTTGCTGCGGTAGACGTTCACTTGCCGCTTGCAAAAGCGCGTAGAAGATCTTGATCACGGCGCCACGAACGGGCAGCACCTCCGTACTCGGTCACACGTTCGGTTGTTGATGAAGACGACGTCCACCTCCCCGTTCCGGCGGGCAGCGGAAGTAGTAGCTCCTCTTGAATCCGACAGCACGACGGCGTGGTATCGGTGGTG
>NC_061512.1:239731315-239744821 GCF_022539505.1 Lolium rigidum | reverse complement strand
ATATACATGTTATAAGTTGAAAGCAACCGCTGAAACTCAATCTTCCTTTGTGTTGCTTCAATACCTTTACTTTGATTTATTGCTTTATGAGTGAACTCTTATGCAAGACTTATTGATGTTTGTCTTGAAGTACTATTCATGAAACGTCTTTGCTTTATGATTCATTTGTTTACTCATGTCATTTACCATTGTTTTGATCGCTGCATTCATTACATATGCTTACAATAGTATGATCAAGGTTATGATGGCATGTCACTCCGAAAGTATCTTTGTTATCGTTTACACGCTTCGGGACGAGCGAGAACTAAACTTGGGGATGCGATACGTCTCGGACGTATCGATAATTTCTTATGTTCCATGCCACATTATTGATGATATCTACATGTTTTATGCACATTATATGTCATTATTAGGCGTTTTCCGGAACTAACCTATTGACGAGATGCCGAAGGGCCGGTTCCTATTTTCTGCTGTTTTTGGTTTCGGAAATCCTAGTAAGGAAATATTCTCGGAATCGGACGAAATCAACACCCGAAGATCTTAGAATCCCCGGGAGCTTCCGAGACAACAGAAGCCGCCGGAGAGGGGCCACGGGGGCCCACACATGGTGGCGGCGCGGCCGGGAGGGGCGCGCCGCCCTAGTGTGCAGTGGCCCCGGACCCTTCGACCTTGCCCTTCCGCCTATTTAAGAGTCTCCGTCGCGAAAACCCTACCACGTTCGACGAAACCAGAGAAAACCTTCCGAGTCGCCGCCATCGCGAAGCCAAGATGCGGGGGACGGGAGTCTCTCGTTCCGGCACGCAGCCGGGACGGGGAAGTGCCCCGGAAGGCTTCTCCATCGACACCACCGCCATCTCCATCAACGCTGCTTTGTCTCCCATGAGGAGGGAGTAGTTCTCCATCGAGCTCGGGGGCTGTACCGGTAGCTATGTGGTTAATCTCTCTCCTATGTGCTTCAATACAATAATCTCATGAGCTGCCTTACATGATTGAGATTCATATGATGATGCTTGTAATCTAGATGTCATTATGCTAGTCAAGTGGGTTTTACTTATGTGATCTCAGGAGACTCCTTGTCCCACGTGTGTAAAGGTGACAGATGTGTGCAGCGTGTGGGTCTCTTAGGCTATATTTCACAGAATACTTATTCACATTGTTATGAATGGCATAGTGAAGTGCTTATTTATATCTCTTTATGATTGCAATGTGTTTTGTATCACAATATATCACGTGTGCTACTCTAGTGATGTTATTAAAGTAGTTTATTCCTCCTGCACGGTGTAACGGTGACAGTGTGTGCATCGTGTAGTACTTGGCGTAGGCTATGATTGTGATCTCTTGTAGATTATGAAGTTAACTATTGCTATGATAGTATTGATGTGATCTATTCCTCCTTTCGTAGTGTGAAGGTGACAGTGTGCATGCTATGTTAGTACTTGGTTTGGTTATGTTGATCTGTTATGCACTCTAAGGTTATTTAAATATGAACATTGAATATTGTGGAGCTTGTTAACTCCGGCATTGAGGGTTCGTGTAATCCTACACGGTTAGTGGTGTTCATCATCCAACAAGAGGGTGTAGAGTCTAGCATCTATCTATTTGATACGTTATGTGATCAATGTTGAGAGTGTCCACTAGTGAAAGTATGATCCCTAGGCCTTGTTCCTAAATACGCTATCATTGCTTGTTTCTTGTTTCTTTGCATCTTTACTTCCTGCAATATTACTACCATCATACTGCACGCCAGCAAGCACTTTTACAGCGCCGTTACTACTTGCTCATATTTATTCATACCACCTGTATTTCACTATCTCTTCGCCGAACTAGTGCACCTATTAGGTGTGTTGGGGACACAAGAGACTTCTTGCTTTGTGGTTGCGGGGTTGCATGAGAGGGATATCTTTGACCTCTTCCTCCCTGAGTTCGATAAACCTTGGGTGATCCACTTAAGGGAAACTTGCTGCTGTTCTACAAACCTCTGCTCTTGGAGGCCCAACACTGTCTACAAGAATAGAAGCACCCGTAGACATCAATTGGTCTCTCTTAAGGTCTAGATATTTTCTGGTAGAAGTGTTTCAGCAACAAGGAAGACAGTGTAGAGTATTATAATGCTTGCAATATGTTCTTATGTAAGTTTTGCTGTACCGGTTCATACTTGTGTTTGCTTCAAATAACCTTGCTAGCCCAAAGCCTTGTACTGAGAGGGATTGCTTCTCGTGCATCCAAAACCTTGAGCCAACCACTATGCCATTTGTGTCCACCATACCTACCTACTACATGGTATTTCTCCGCCATTCCAAAGTAAATTTCTTGAGTGCTACCTTTAAATAATTCAAAATTTATCACCTCTGATTTGTGTCAATGTTTAATAGCTCATGAGGAAGTATGTGGTGTTTATCTTTTAATCTTGTTGGGCAACTTTCACCAATGGACTAGTGGCTTCATCCGCTTATCCAATAATTTTGCAAAAAGAGCTGGCAATGGGATTCCCAGTCCCAAATTAATTAACCAAAATAGACACTCCTCCATGGTATGTGATTGTTGGATGGCACCCGAAGGATTCGGTTAGCCATGGCTTGAGAAAGCAAAGGTGGGGAGGAGTGTCATCATAATAAAACTAAAATAAAAAGGCACTCCTTCGTGGTATGAGATTGTTGGCGGGCACTTAGAGGATTCGGTTAGCCATGGTTTGTGAAAAGAAAGGTTGGAAGGAGTGCCACACAAAAATAAAAATAAAATGGGAGCCGCTCTTTGAAGGTTTGTACGGCAAGGGGGTTAGAGTGCCCACTACCATTCGTTGACAACAACAAACACCTCTCAAAATTTTACTTTTATGCTCTCTTTATGTTTTCAAAACCAAAGCTCTAGCACAAATATAGCAATCAATGCTTCCCTACTGCGAAGGGCCATTCTTTTACTTTATGTTGAGTCGAGTTTACCTACTTCCTTCCATCTTAGAAGCAAACACTTGTGTCAAGCTTGTGCATTGATTCTTACATACTTGCTTATTTGCATTCATCATATTACTTTGTGTTGACAATTATCCATGAGATATGCATGTTGAAAGTTGAAAGCAAGCTTGCTGAAACTTAAATCTTCCTTTGTGTTGCTTCGATGCCTTTACTTTGAATCTATTGCTTTATGAGTTAACTCTTGTGCAAGTCTTTTGATGCTTGTCTTGAAAGTACTCTTCATGAAAAGTTTTGCTATATGTTATCTATTTGTTAGCAACTATAGATTATTGCCTTGAGTCACTTCATTCATCTCATGTGCTTTGTAATAGTATGATCAAGGTTATGTAAGTAGCATGTCACTACAGAAATTATTCTTTTTTATCGTTTACCTACTCGAGGACGAGTAGGAACTAAGCTTGGGGATGCTGATACGTCTCCAACGTATCCATAATTTTTGATGTTCCATGCTTGTTTTATGACAATACTTACATGTTTTGCTTGCACTTTATAATGTTTTTATGCGTTTTCCGGAACTAACCTATTAACAAGATGCCACGGTTGCCGGTTCTGTTTTACTGTTGTTTTGGTTCCGAAAAGGCTGTTCGGGCAATATTCTCGGAATTGGACGAAATCAACGCCAAACATCTTATTTTTCCCGGAAGCATCCAGAACACC
The DNA here is from genome assembly GCF_022539505.1 of Lolium rigidum. NCBI lineage: Eukaryota > Viridiplantae > Streptophyta > Magnoliopsida > Poales > Poaceae > Lolium > Lolium rigidum. The sequence goes on along the minus strand of NC_061512.1, from coordinate 239,741,192 downwards.
GAAGGAGAGTCGGAGAGGGGCCGAGGGGGCCACCACACAACATGGCGGCGCGGCCCCGGACCTGGCCGCGGCCGGCCTGCTGTGAGGGGGCCCGGGCACCCTCCGACTCAGTCTCTTCGCCTATATAAGCCCTTTCGACCTAAAACGCGATACCTTTGACGAAACTCCGAGAAAGACTCCGGGGCGCCGCCACCATCGCGAAACTCCAATTCGGGGGACGAAGTCTGCGTTCCGGCACCCTGCCGGGACGGGGAAGTGCCCCCGGAAGCCATCTCCGTCGACGCCATCGCCTCCATCATGCTTCGTGAGTAGTTCCCCCATGGACTACGGGTTCTAGCAGTAGCTAGTTGGTACTCTCTATCCCATGTACTTCAATACAATGATCTCATGAGCTGCCTTACATGATTGAGATCCATCTGATGTAATCGGTGTTGTGTTTGTTGGGATCCGATGGATGATACATTATGATTAGTCTATCTATAAAGTTTGTGAAGTTATTGTTGCTGCAATCTTGTTATGCTTAATGCTTGTCACTAGGGCCCGAGTGGCATGATCTTAGATTTAAGCTCTATAATTATTGCTTAGATTGTATCTACAAGTTGTATGCACATGTCAGCTGTCCAGGAACCAAAGGCCCCGAAGTGGCGAAATCGGGACAACCGGAGGGATGGCGGTGATGTGAGGATCACATGTTTTCACCGAGTGTTAATGCTTTGCTCCGGTACTCTATTAAAAGGAGTACCTTAATATCCGATAGATTCCCTTGAGGCCCGGCTGCCACCGGTTGGTAGGACAAAAGATGTTGTGCAAGTTTCTCATTGCGAGCACGTACGACTATATATGGAAAACATGCCTACATGATTAATAAGTCTGGATGTTCTAACTTAATGCTTTGAATCCTATCAATTGCCCAACGCTGTAATTTGTTCACCCAACACTTGTCACTTGTTATTGGAGAGTTACCACTAGTGTAGATCGCTGGGAACCCCGGTCCATCTTTCATCATCATATACTTGTTCTACATGTCATTGGAAGTAGTATCAACTATTTTCTGGTGCTATTGCTCTCATATTGCTATTACTGTCTTCTTGTATTACTGTTACTACTGCTCTCATATTACTGCTACTTTCACATCACCCCTGTTGCTAGTGCTTTTCCAGGTGCAGCTGAATTGACAACTTAGTTGTTAAGGCTTATAAGTATTCTTTACCTCCCCTTGTGTCGAATCAATAAATTTGAGTTTTACTTCCCTCGAAGACTGCCGCGATCCCCTATACTTGTGGTTTATCAGGCTGCACACCGCGCACCCCGGCCACCCCCGCGCCGCACGTCGGCGCCCCAGCCAAGCCCGTACCGCACGCCGGCCCGGGGGCCGCGCTCGTCGCCGTTCTGCCGCCCACACGGCCCGAATGCCGCCAGGACGCCGCCACAGCCCGCCTCACCACCAGATCGGGGCGTGCTTGCCCCGGATCCGCCACCACACGGTCCCGGAGCCGCCGCTCCGGCGTCCTAACGCCGGCGAGCCACCATTCCCGCCCCAGCCAGATCCGGCGACCGCCCACGACGCGGCGAAGAAGGAGCCACCCCCGGCACCATTTGGCAGGGGGGCCGCCGCCACCGGGGCGCAGAGGCCGGCAGCAGCGGCGGCGGAGGGTCGCCGGGGAGGAGGACGGGGGCAGCGCGGGATTTTCGCCCCCGGTATCGCCTGGGGTGCGACACGGGGGGTGGTTCGTAGAATCTTTTTTCCTGCCTATTTTACTTATTTAAACTTTCTACGGACAACGATGACTGAGATATTCCATGCACGAAGTTTCCTTACCATCTTTGTCGACGTGGCTTTTATTCCTCCTTGCCTTTCCGGTGAAGAAAGCGCGGGACCGGCGCTGACCATTTTCAGCCCACCGTCCACATCGCACCAGCGCTCCTCCCTCTCCTCCCGAGTTGCGCAGCGCACCTTGCCGACGAGCACAGCTCAGTAATAACGTGCCACCTGACAGAAAATCACCTGACCACGGTATTGTTGGCCAATGCCGCGGCATTCGAGAGCGAGAAAATAGCAAGGGGAAAAAACCCCTGCAAAGTCAGGCGACAAGCTTTCGGGCGGTGGATGAGTCTGGCTTTGCGATGAGTATCAAGGAGTAATCGTTTTCACTTCGCCGCTGCTTGCTTTCAGTTCGAGACTTTAAGTGTTGTCATTACTGCCTTTTGTCTGATGCAAAACCGCTTTCTTGTTCTAAAAAGGCCGAGGAAGTTACTGATACGTCTCAAACGTATCTATAATTTCTTATGTTCCATGCTACTTTTATGATGATACTCACATGTTTTATACACATTATATGTCATTATTATGCATTTTCCGGCACTAACCTATTGACGAGATGCCGATGAGCCAGTTGTTATTTTCTGCTGTTTTTGGTTTCAGAAATCCTACAAAGGAAATATTCTCGGAATTGGACGAAATCAACGCCCATGGTCTTATTTTTCCACGAAGATTCCAGAAGACCGAAAGGGAAACGAAGTGGGGCGACGAGGCGCCGACACACTAGGGCGGCGCGGCCCAGGCTCTGGCCGCGTGGCCCTAGCGTGTGGGGCCCCTGTCAGCCCTCCGACTCCGCCCTTCCGCCTACTTAAAGCCTTCGTCGCGAAACCCCCAGTACCGAGAGCCACGATACGGAAAACCTTCCAAAGACGCCGCCGCCGCCAATCCCATCTCGGGGGTTCGGGAGATCGCCTCCGGCACCCTGCCGGAGAGGGGAATCATCTCCCGGAGGTCTCTTCATCGCCATGATCGCCTCCGGATCGATGTGCGAGTAGTCCACCCCTGGACTATGGGTCCATAGCAGTAGCTAGATGGTTGTCTTCTCCTCATTGTGCTATCATGTTAGATCTTGTGAGCTGCCTATCATGATCAAGATCATCTATTTGTAATGCTACATGTTGTGTTTGTTGGGATCCGATGAATATTGAATACTATGTCAAGTTGATTATCAATCTATCATATATGTTGTTTATGTTCTTGCATACTCTCCGTTGCTAGTAGAGGCTCTAGCCAAGTTGATACTTGTAACTCTAAGAGGGAGTATTTATGCTCGATAGTGGGTTCATGCCTCCATTGAATCTGGGGGAGTGACAGCAACCTCTAAGGTTGTGCACTAGGGATAAAACATCAATGTTTTGTCTAAGGATATTTGTGTTGATTACATTACGCACCATACTTAATGCAATTGTTTGTTGTTTGCAACTTAATACTGGAAGGGATTCGGATGATAACCTGAAGGTGGACTTTTTAGGCATAGATGCATCGTTGGATAGCGGTCTATGTACTTTGTCGTAATGCCCTGATTAAATATCATAGTACTCATCATGATATATGTATGTGCATTGTTATTCCTTCTTTATTTGTCAATTGCCCAAGCGCGTAATTTGTTCACCCAACATGCTATTTATCTTATGGGAGAGACACCACTAGTGAACAGTGGACCCCGGTCCATTCTTTACATCTGAAATACAATCTATCGCAATACTTGTTCTTTCTTGTTCTTCGCAAACAAACATCATCATCCACACTATACATCTAATCCTTTGTTTACAGCAAGCCGGTGAGATTGACAACCTCATTCGTTACGTTGGGGCAAAGTACTTTGATTGTGTTGTGCATGTTCCACGTTGGCGCCGGAATCTCTGGTGTTGCGCCGCACTACATTCCGCCACCAACAACCTTCACGTGTTCCTTGACTCCTACTGGTTCGATAACCTTGGTTTCTTACTGAGGGAAAATTTGCTGCTGTGCGCATCACACCTTTTTCTTGGGGTTCCCAACGGACGTGTGTCTTACACGCAATCAGTTACCAGCTACTACCTCCATTTTAAAGAATAAGACGCCCTCAAGGAATAATACTTGTATACTACGGTCGTAGGTAATACCACGCCCCTAGCACCGACTAAAGAGTGCACGCTTTTCATGCCGTAAAAACAGGATGCAGCTCATCTAACGTGTCCGGGGCTGGATGTAATTGGTATCTCAAAGATATTAACATATTCCTTTTGCAGAAACTCAATTCGGCTCCCGGGTGCGTATGATCCCTCTACCATAAAACATATTTTCAAGTGTTAAAAAATTTTGACAAAAAAATTTACATGTACATCTCCATAATATATGTGTATTCGTCAAGTTTCACGAAAAAATAATATTTTTTGTAGTCTAAGCGAAAAAGAGAAATTTTATCTTGTGATAAGTATTTGTTTCAGCACCGAATTTTGTCTTTTTTTGTAGTGGCACATTAGAATTCAAGATTTTTTAATTTTAGAATTCACGATTTAGTTATACCCAAACTTGATATTCTTATACTCTAGAATCTTTCAAACATAGACTACAAACACAATTTTTTTATTATATTTCAGAAAATAGGACAAGTACACCTATAAGTGCAGTTGAACATACTAATTGGCATAGACTAATGCGTATCAAATAATCATAGCTTTAGTTTTCTTAGTTTTAGAGTTATTTTTACACAATTTTTCCTCAATCATCTTAAATTACATTAAATAATAAAAAACAAAAAAACAAAGTTCCTATTTGTCACGGGAAATTGTATTGCAGTGATTAACACTAGAAATCTATTTTAACATAGATGAGCGTGTTTACTTGAAAATGGTACCTAAGGTAGGATATTCAAAAATGTATTGATGAAAGCAACAAACATTTAGTGGCTAGATTGATTATGGTGAAGTAAAATTGTTCAATATAAATTAAATTAAATTAAATTATGTTTCTAAAGGATAACACCAAAGTCATATGTAGCCAGCCTCAACACCAATTCGCTACATGCCTAAGTGATCAGTCACCGGTTAGTCCTTTGTCGGTGAGCAAAACAGGTAGTCCTTCATGTTATGGAAATGCTCATAGCAGTACTTCTCATTGCATTTTAAATTCTTGATGTTGTTGGAACGCATTATGTTCATTGCAGTGTTGTACCCTTTCTTGGATGAAATTTTTTCATCTCGGTTAGATGGACATAACCTGTAAAACGAAATAATAATTTGCTGGTGAAAATCTACATTCATCACTAGAAATTAACAGTAAATGTCAGTGAAATCTTAGTCAAAAAATTAACAATAATTTGTCAGTGAAATCTACATTCATCACTAGAAATTCTCAACTTCGGCAAAAAAAATTAACAATAATTTTCTAGTGAAAATCTCCTGTTTCGGCAGTAATTTTTCAGCGTTAATTCTTCGAGGGTGCAGAACTTGTTTATGCTACTTAATAGTGTTTCTTCAACAGAGCATGAGCCGTATTTTTCTAAGATGGTAATTAGCCGACATTAATTCCTACACGGTGCGTTAACTTTTCGGTGGTAATTTCCAAATAATATTTCTTTAACGATGCACAAACGATGATTCTCAGACATTAGTTCTTCTGCACCTCTACTTTAAGAATAATTGTTTTATCATTTCTGGATCTTTTATCCAAAAAATAGTAATAAATACTCGAAAATTTACTTTTCCTGGGAACACATATATCGCTTTCTTCTACATTAACTTAGAAAAATTAAATGAGACCCCAAAATTCACCGTCTTTTTTACTCGGAGAAAATATTACAATGTTTGTCTACGTTACCACCGGAAAATTGTACCTATTCCACCGCATGTCATCCCTTTTCCATGGGAAAAATACTACTGCCTTTTTCTACGATGGTTTCAGAAAAATATACTTACACCATCATCCATAGCATCTGCTAGCCGAGGAAAATACTACCATCTTCTTTTGTAGAAACCCTGGAAACAAAAAAATACTTCACCATCGGCCGCCTCTTTTAGCCGTTGAAAAATATTACTACCTTCTCTATGGTATCTTCGAAAAAAACTTGCTCCATCGTCCATCACCTTTTTCAACCATTGCGCATTGTCCTCGTTTCGGGCACTACAGCTACACTATAGTGCTACTGGTATAGTACCCTTTTTTTCATCGCCTTACGTTTATCCGGTGACTTTTATCCTTGTTACCCGTAATTTTCATCGCTCCACGATCACCTACAGGCGCCCGATTTTTTTTTAAATCATATCGCTATAGTAGCACTTTTGCATTACTTGAACAATGCTTCCACACAAGAAGTGTCATAGTATTTTAGCAACCTAAATACTATAATAGTATTATTTATACAATATTTAATCAACGATGCAGTAGCCAATGACGCGCCAACCTTCCTGGGACTGCTTTAATCCTAGTATGGGACAAGGGCTACTGCTACGGCCTTGGTCAAAAGACGGCATATTTTCTATGCACGAAGTTTTGTTGCACCTTTCCCGAGTTTTCTTTATTTATTTGAGTGGTGTTTTAGCTCATAGATGCATATGAATCTAATATGCAAAATGAATTAAAACAAATTTTAAAATGTTAAATTTTGAAATAAAATTTAGTGTGTACATCAAAATATTCTGTGGTTTGTGAAAAGAGAATTTTTTTTTATAAGTAGTTGTGTCAGAGCATCAAATTTTTTTATTTTTAAATGGTACACAAAAAATACCCACCCCCACCCCCGGTATTTGCAAAATTTTATTTTAATATTTTAAAATATATTTTCATTTGCACATGTGAGCCGCATTGAATTTACCTTATTGTAGAGGTGGTGTTTTGGCTCGTAGATAGGAACCTCTTATGAAAAATGCACATAATTTTTTTTGAACATGTCAAAAAAATTATCCCATCCGTTCGCATCGCACCACCTTTTTTTTCCCTGAACACGGGAAGAGGTCCGAGAACCGAGAAGCTGCATTAAACATAAGCGGTGCGATTATAATTTTCATCAAGGATCCCAGCACCAGCTCGGCTGCGCTTTTCCCATCTCACGGTGGTGCAGGCGCAGCGCAGCCTGTCCCGTGCACGGTGCACCGCCACTAAACAGCTCACCTCGGTGGTTAATAGCGTGTCTGTCACCTGCTCGGCTGCTTGCAGCTTGCTAGCTCACCTCACCTCACCGCACCCAAGTCACCTCTGACGACGCTATATTGGCCTACTGCTGTACTGCTGCCTGCTACCTGCTGCAGCATTCCAGAGGGACAAGATTGCAAAGGGGAAGCCCGGAAACCCAAAGTATAGCTTGGTACACGTAAACCTCCTTTTCTTTTTCTGAAGCTTCGGAACTTTTGATTTCAAAGCTTAAAAATTCCGAAAAATTTACCTAGACGTAGACGATGTTGTATTCTATCAAATTGTCATTCTTGCAAAATACAATGTTTCATTCTGAAAATTTCCACACCGGTAAATTACAGTATTGTCTACATCCTATCTTTTTTTCGATTTACAATATTGTCTCCATGTAGCCCAATCTACAAAAGTCCATTCTCAGGGGATGCAAGGTCTGGGGTTCTTTCCACAATTCGCTCACTTGCTTTTGTGCATTGGAGCGACAAGCTTTTGAGCGAAGTTGGCTTTGGGATGAGCTTCCTCAAAGCGTATTTCCCTCTCCTTTTGCTTCACTGCTGCTTGCTTGCTTTGGATTGCGTGCTGATATAACCGTTAGTGCATCGTTTCCCATGTATAAAACCGCTTTCTTCTTCTTCTGAACAAGTGACTAGGAAATTACGAGCAACTTTCATACTAGTATATCACCGACCAAACGATGTGCCATATGCTCAGGGTAGCAGTGTCCCAAGCTCTGAATGTTCTGTCAGCCACACAACCGAAGACTAGGAAGGCAATTTACATTCTGGGCCAGATTAATCAAATCTGCTTATACATTATATCTGTTTCTGATAACATATTTACGGCACCCACTATACATACAAGTAATTGTTGGTATAAACAGCAGTACAAGCTGCATCTACACACTAACGGACACTGGCCAAACAAGGCAACCACACACGAAAAATAGCCCCTGCTATCTGTATCATCAATTGGGCATCTACCACTTGTACACTACGGACCGTAAACACAATTTTAGGTCCAGTGAGCTACCTCCCTCACGTCTCACTCCATTCTTCTTTTATGCTCGGACCTGTAATGCTGCCAACCAAGTTCATACCTGACAGAAAAAATCCAGGACAGCCAAATGGTCTGTGCATTGCAGTAAATCTTCAGCAGAACACCAAGACTAGGCTAAGGAAGACACGGCAGTAGCTCAAATTTTGATAAGATGGAGACTGGGGATGTCCTCTCTTGTCACAACTAGAATCATATGTCAATAACCCGCCCAGAGCTGCCATAAACTACGCATTCCACGGATGCATACGCCTCAAAAATCTTGCGCATTTCCTCGTATCCTCCATCACTTGGGAAAACCTTACGGGACAACCTCACGGTCATTCTTTTCATCAGAGTTGCGCATCTGAACAGAAGTTTCAAGAAATCAACTTCATGGCTAGTGCCCTCAAAACCATCTATTTCTATTTCTTCCAGAAACAGCAGCGGGATACTTTGACTTCTCCAGTATGGCCGGGATGCATCACAAAGGCAATTTGGCAGGCATGCTTGTGTTCTCTGAAAGAAATGTGAAGTGTCGGTGATTATGAATTCCCAAAAAAAACTACTCATGGATGAGTATCAAGTATCAACTTATACGGCCGTCTGAAGAATACATAAAAAACCTGTCTCTAAAATAAAATTTATATCAGGTACCCAGATTGAAGAATTACCTCTAAGTTTCGTATGACAACCTTAAGTCTAAGTATACCAGTGTAAGTCCCAAGTAGATCCAACACTGGTGCTCCAAAAACATGTCCATATGCTGCCAAATATATCTTGAGAACAGAAAATTGAGGAAGCTGTGCTATCTGTTGAATCAAGCCATGGTCCACAGGCATATGCGTCTGTATATGTATAAAAGTTCCATGAAAAGGATATAAAACAAATCAACTCATAGCATTATTAAAGCAATTTAACAAAGTGAAACAGAAGTAAACTGAATGCCTGATTTGTGATGCAAGGCCAACGATCTACAATGGATGCCTTTGGCAGATATGAGTAGTGCCCTTTTGCTATGGATACATGGTTGTGTTTTAATTAGAATGGTGTTTTCAGAACTTAATAGCAAATTATTTGTTGCCAAGTCAGTATATGTGCCCAACTCCAGGGGGGGTGGAAAGATGGTCCAAAATTGGGAGTATTTTTAAAATGCCTCCACGGAAATTGTTTACTCATGCTTAAAGGGGGAATAAAAGAATTCTCGTGCTTTTAGTGATTTTCTGCAAAACAATTTCATCACTTTTCATTGTTTGATTCTTTTGATATACTAGAGTACTAACTGTATGGCGTACATAAATATATAATAACAACTCTTTTTTAGCGTCCATACATAGATAACATGACTTTATACTCATTTTTTCTTAGATACAAAATTGCAATTCTCACCTGGTACTGGATCTTAGCTGGACATTCTATTTGGACTCAACCTTATCCAATTTGCTATCTAGCTGATATGTGGATGATTTTTTTCATCAGTTTATAGCAACCTACTTTGCGGCAATACTATCCCCGATCCAAGATGCAAGTCCCAAGTTAGTAATCTGATAAGACAACCTAGGATGAAGACAATACCGCAAGGTGAATTGAGCAGGATACAAGAAGCACCGAACAGTAGCATTAAAATTTTCATCATTTCTCATTGTTTTTCTTCTAGTTGAATATAGATTAGCTATTTAGCTTAGCCGTAGAGTAAAATAACTAAAATTCTTGTTTTTATCGTTCTTACTTAGATAAAATGTTTTTATAGTTAGAAACAAAGTTGCTATACTCATGTCGTTCCGGATCTTGAGCAATATATTTAGTGTCTGCCTTATCCAAATTTCACATTGATCTTATTTCATCAGTTTATAACAACCTGCTATTTGCGGCACAATATCTCCAATCCAAAATGTAAGTCCTTTGCTATGTCCAACT
>NC_061512.1:239711662-239731215 GCF_022539505.1 Lolium rigidum | reverse complement strand
CACACCTCTACCACGCGCAGGTTCGGGCACCGGGTGTGTCGTTGCCTAATCTACGGTACCCCGGAGGAGGGATCCTCACGAGGGGAAGAAGAAGTAGGGGCCATAGGGCGGAGTGCACACGGGACGGTGGTACGCGAGTTACCCAGCTTCGGAACACCTGCACGATGACAGGGCCTACTGCTGCTTGTCTGGAATTATCTGGGCGCTTTCGCGTTGTTACAATGAGTTGTGGTTGTGCCTCTAGGGCTCCCGGGATCCGGCTTATAAAGGCGCACGGATCTAGGGTTTACATGGAGAGTCCTAGCCGGAATACAAGTTGCCTAACTACGGTACAATGTCTTGCCGTGTACGTCAAGGATCCGCCTTCCTTCAAGTACGTGCTGGATCCGGATACTTCATGGGCCGTCACGGATCCGGCCTCCTTCGTAGGTCGGTAGAGATCCGGCTCCTGTTCCTGGGCTGGACTGCATCCTTCAGGATCTACAGCAACTGGGCCGCCCGATGGGCCACATGCCTCACCACCATCTATGGGCCACCCGGGCTTGCCGGATCTAGGCCATGCCGTTGATATACCCATAAAGTATACCCACAACAGTAGCCCCCGAAGTTCTCCGAGATTCATCATTCCTCCGGCTTCATTCAGCTCGGATCCGAAGAGAATCTTGAAGAGCTTCAAAAACTTCTACTTGTTTCCGGGTTCATTCACTCGGAATTCCTTCGTCTTCAGATTAGGTATCACAACGGAGATTCCGCTTTTCCCGCGCACAACTTCCTTTTTTCCCGCGCTAAATTTTCGCAGATGCAAATCTTTAGCCGGAAATTTCGGGAGTGCATGGTTAAGTTACCTCCACGTTGATTTACCGCACTTGACCTAAGACACGTGTCGTTCATCCAACGGTGCGACCGTTCCGTTTCCGCCGTTGGATCCGAATCCCGAATCTCCGCGCGGGGCCTATAAATATCTCCGCGGCTCGGTAAATCTTCATTCTTTCACCGCACCTCACCACTTCATCTTCTTCCTCTCGCCGCGCCGCCCGACAGATCTTAACTCCGGCGAGCCCGCCGCGCAGGAGCTTCTCGCACCACCGCCTCAAGCCTCTCCTTCAACCAAGATCGCCACGGTTGACCAAGAAATCAACTCCGCCGCCGATTCGTGGTCATCGGAGGCTCAAAACCGCCAGTTTGTCTATCTCCACCTTCGCCGGAACTTCGCCGGACCGTCGCGCCATTGACGGTACGTGCATCGGACTTGTAGAAGAAGAAGTAGCTGTAGTGTAGATTTTCCGGTTACTCAACTTAGCTCGCATGGGTGCAGCCGGAAGCATGCCTCACGGTTCTCCTCACTGCACTGGTAGTTCTCCGAGTACTCCGGATCCCGATGCCGTGGAACCGATTTGCCCGGATCCCATTGCGTATCTGCCACCATATGTTTCCGACGTTAGACTTGCTCAACCATTCTCCGCCTCTTCCAGTACTTTACTAGGCCGGATCCCAACAGCTCAAGAGCTCGAAGAGGAACTGCAAGGCCAAGCTAGAATGGCAGCCAAGGTACAAGAAGCGGAAAACAAAAAATGCTTCCAAGGCCCGGAGCCGTGAAGGGGTGCGGGGCCAATGGTGGCCCTGCGAAACAACAGACGCGGAGCTCCGGGAACTCCAAAATGAGGGCATGATCTCCGGAAATTGGAGTTTCACGCGCGACTCCGACGTCCCCAAGCCCGACGCGGATGAGCGTGTCATGACAAAGGCGTGGGTTGAGCGCGGATTATCGCTCCCCTGCTCGGAATTCTTCCTTTCCGTCCTCGACACGTACGGGCTTCAGCCCCACAACATCTGCCCCAACTCCTACCTTCTGCTCTCAAACTTCGCAACTCTCTGCGAGGGGCATCTCGGAATTCGTCCCGACATCAAATTATGGCAATTCTTTTTCCGCGTGAAGAAAGAGACAAAGGACAAAGCCATGCTCAACTGCGGAAGTATGACGTTCATGCTCCGCTCTGGTCGGATGTATCCTCCTCACGACTCCCACGAATCCGTCCGGTATTGGAACGCCGGATGGTTTTATGTGAAGAACGTGACAGTTCCAAACGTCCACGACGGACTCCCGCCCTTCAGCAACACGCCTCCGGAAGAATTGGCGAGCTGGAGCTTCATCCCCACACTTGCCCAAACGCCCATATTGGAGAAGGCCGCGCGGAGGATTTCCTGGTTAGTTCACGATGGACCGACCGGAGCCCAGCTCACCCTCAGCTGGTTTACGCGGAGGATCCAACCTCTGCGCTACAACGCACGTATGATGTGCGCGTACACTGGGGCCGACGATCTCCTCCGAGTCACCCGCCACGATCTTCCGGCTGACTCCCTCAAGAGGAGGTTCAAAACGTTGGTGAAGATTGGTAGAGGCCAACAGGTCCCAGAACTGGTCAAGGATATCACCACCCACGATAAATGCCCTCCGGTAAGCGCTCATTCCTTCGCATTCCTTTTATCATCTCTCAATTTTCTAAGTGTTTAACTTGTTCTGCTCACTTCTTTCGCAGCTTGACTCTTTGGCGGAGGAAAACTTGCGCGCCATACTCCGAGTTCCCGTTAGCGGTGACTCGGCGGAAGAGGATCCGGTGGACCCTGAAGAGGAAGAGGAACAAGCACCTCGAAAGGCTGCTCCTCGACCTACAAAGCGTTCCCGCGCCAAAGTCTCCGGCTCCGACGCCGGGGGCAGCGGTGAGGCTTCCGCCAAGAAACCCAGAGTGGTTAAACCACCTCCGCTTGACTCCAGGAAGGCGGAACGCCAACGCCTGAAAATGCTCTCAACATCAGGAAAACCTTCACGGCCCTGCATTCCGGGTGCTACGTAAGTTTCCGAGTAATGTGCGTTATCTATATTGGTGAGCTGTGTTATGCTTATTTTCCTTTTTACTTGCTCACAGAAATCCGAATCCAACCACCGCACGGACCAACGTTCAGGAGCCTATCACTAAGTATATGCAAAAGAAGTCTCCCGCCGTTGGTCCTTTGACGCCAACTCCACCGAGCGCTCCACAAGCCCCCTGCAACCTTCTCCTCCTCCCGCGGATCATTCTCCAGCTCCTGCCGCTCCCACTCCTCCGGAAGTAATTCCGGTTAGCGGCGACGGAGGGGCGGAGATGATTCCGGCGGTAAGGGTCCTATCGATGATGAATTTGAAGGACGAAGCCAAGGGGAAGCAGAAGAGATCTCCTCCGGCAAAGCTGAAGCCCCCACGGGCGATATGGTCGTTTTTCCCAAGAACTTTGGAGATCCGGCTAACCTTACCTCCACCCCAAAAGCCTATGCCACAAAGTTTTTTAACAAACTAAAAGAGGCAGAGAAATGGGAGCTGGAGCAAGATCTGCTCAATGCCATGCTGAACAATGCCTGGGGCAAACCGGACGTTGAAACGTCGGAGATCCAGGACGCCAAGAAAAACATTGGCCAGTTCTTCGACAAGCTTGTTTGCAAGCAAAAGGTAACTCCCCAGTAGCCCCCAAGTATTTAGGCGGAAACTTTATTAGTTAGCGTCTGAATACTTTTAGAGAACTTAAACTGAAAAGGAGATTTAAAAGTCGTGGTAGCCCCCAAGCATGAGGGCGGAAAAAAATTTCCAGCCTCCATGCTTTAGAAAGACTTAAACCATGATGGCGGAACTTACTCCGTTTTCTGGCTGCGTTTTCAGGAGCAAAAAGCTTTGCACTACGAGTTGCATAAAAACATCGCGCTGCAACGTCGTGTGACCATCAGCCAGGCGGAGAAGATCCAGCGCTTCCAAGCAGAGAATGCAGAATTGAAGAAACAACTATCAGAAGCCCAAGGTTGGTTTCCGATTACTGATGACTGCGGATCGTTTCGCATTTTTTCCGAACTTGACGCTTTATGTAACTATGAGCAGGTGCCTCCACTTCTCTCGCTGCGGCTTCCTCCGAGTTGGAAACTCTACGTGCTTCACAGTAAAGATCTTGAAGCGAAGCTCGTAGAGGCGAACAGTAAAATTTCCGAGAAGAACTCGGAGCTTGCCCGCAAAACTGGTGAGTTTGAGCTGAAAAGACAGACTGACAGCGACATCATCCAGAAGCAGCAAAAAGAACTTGGAGGTCTTCGCAAATATATGAAGACAGCAGAGAGCTGCTGGGACTTTCTCAACTCCGACGTCATGGGTACGTCCTCGAAACTCATATGACTGCAGACATGTAACTTGCTGTTTTTTAACGAAACTTGTATTTTCCAGATCCGCTTGGATATGATGAGGAACGTCGGAGCCAGTTCCCGCGCGATGACCTGCTACAGCTTGCCGGAGAGGACTGCAAGGATCTCATTTCCGCCTCCAGGAAAATCTGTCACAACCTCAACATCAAGAAGAGCCGAACCTGCGAAGTGCGTAAGCTCATCAAGAGGATGGATTTGCTTCCGGAGCTGGTTGTGGATCTGCAGTCTTCTTCGGCACGGGGCGCAGCCGCCATGTCCTTGGCTATGTGCTTAGCGCATAATCCGAGCTTGGACCTAGACCGGGTGACTTCTGGCGTTCCTCCGGAAGCTGATGTCAATGCACTACTTGACGCAGTCAGCGGTTATGATACACGCATCGCCCGGAGGATCTGCCATGATGAATTTTATGAGAAGGTGGTTCTTCCTACTGACGAGCCTCTCGAAGCTGAGCTTTTGAAGGATCTCGAAGCGGAAACCAGGCCTGCCCAATCCGGAAGCCAATACACTTGGACGAGCTCAAAGAACCAAGGTGGCGCTGCATCTCCGGCTGCAACTGGAGCGGAAGAAGATGAAGATGTCTCTTCGCCTGCCAAAGACGCGGAGAAGGAAACTCCAACTGATGCCGGAGGAGCTGATGCTAATGTGGAAACTTCTCCGGCTAAGGAGAAGTAAAAACTTAGTCCTGCGGAAAAACAATGCATCATTTTGGCCCCAGAGAGGGTTTGTAATAAGACTTTAAATTCTTAAGTAGTTAGGGACGAAACAATTATGCATGGGCGGAAACAACTTATCCTGCTATCCTTTAATATTATTCGCATGTTTCGTTTTATGTTTGAAAAGCAAGTGCTGATGTCGTTGTTTTCCGGCTTAATCGCTTGACCTTCCACGAGCCGGAAAACCTTAGCCGGAAACGCTCGCCAGCGATGACGAAACCCAATGGTAATCCGTCCATAACCGCGGAAACAAGCCCCCAGGCATAGGTGCCGGAAATCGCTACTAGGAATCCACGAGTTCGCAGCAGATAACAATTTAACCAGAAAACTTAAGCTTACGTCCTAAAGGACGATTTTGAGAATCACAACTTTCATACACGCCTAGGCGGAAATATCCAGCTCTGCGGTTTTAGTCGGAAAACATACACGATCTAAAAAATGAACAAGTAAAGGAGGTAAATGACTCATAGAGTGAACCAAAAGCTTTATTTCATTGATCATGTATAACTATTACAGAGTTTGTAACTCGGAGAAAATATGCTAAGTGTAGAAAGGACGTAGCTGTGCAATGTTCCAAGGGCGATCTGTTTCGTCGTAGATATCATCCGGATCCTCACGCTTGCGTTTCCAGCGCCAATTAGCAGGTCTGTCCCTCAGCTCTCGGAAATCAACAAGGTAGTACGATCCGTTGTGAAGCACTTTGCTAACGACGAAGGGTCCTTCCCATGGAGATTGCAGCTTGTGATCTTTCACCTGGCGAAGGCGGAGAACCAGGTCTCCGGCCATGAACGAGCGATTCCGGACTCGACGACTATGATAACGTCGGAGTTTCTGCTGGTAGATGGCGGAGCGCTGGTCAGCTAAATTCCGAGCTTCTTCGATCAGGTCCACAGATAGCTGTCTGGCCTCGTCAGTCTGTTTCTTCATTATAGGCGGAAACTCGCGGTGAATCGTGGATGATGTCGGAGGGAATCACGGCTTCGGATCCGTATACCGGGAAGAATGGGGTAAACCCCGTTGACCTGTTAGGGGTAGTTCGCAAACTCCACAAGACAGCGTCTAGTTCGTCGGCCCAAGCTCCAGCTGCTCGACGCAGCGGTTCTTCAAGGCGTGGCTTGATTCCTGATAATATTAGACCGTTAGCTCTTTCAACTTGGCCATTGGATTGTGGGTGAGCCACAGATGCAAGGTCCAATCGAATCCCCATTGTCTCACAATAATCCTTTAATTCTCCCTGAGCGAAGTTTGTGCCATTATCTGTGATTATGCTGTGTGGGATGCCGAATCTCATCACGAGGCTGCAGACAAATTTTAGTGCCGTAGCACCGTCGGCTTTTCTCACTGGCTTTGCCTCGATCCACTTGCTGAACTTGTCAACAGCGACCAATAGGTATTCACAACCGCCAGGAGATGATCTTTTTAACTTACCAACCATATCGAGCCCCCAGACCGCAAATGGCCAGGTGATAGGTATGGTCTTCAGCTCTTGGGCTGGAGCGTTTGGTTGAGTAGCATAGTACTGACAACCTCGGCAGGTCTTGACTATCTTATCAGCATCTTCTTTAGCTGTGAGCCAATAAAAGCCTAGCCGAAAAGCTTTTGCAACGAGTGACCTGGGAGCGGCATGGTGCCCGCAGTCCCCTGCGTGGATCTCTCTGAGGATTTCAATGCCATCTTGATTGGAGACGCATTTGAGAAATACCCCTGTTGCGCTTCGTTTGTAGAGCTGTCCATCAACAATTGTGTAGGATCGTGCTCGTCTGATGATCTGGCGCGCGAGGACCTCGTCCTCCGGCAACTTTTGATCGATGAGGTAGTCCAGGAAAGGCTGTGTCCAAGCCGGAATGGTAGCCATCACCTCTCTGGCCGGAGACACTGCCACCTCTGGGTTTTCCGGGTTAGCGCCCTTCACCGAGGGTATCCGGAGATGCTCCGAGAAGATTCCGGGCGGAATTGGCTTTCTGCCGGATCCGAGCTTGGATAGCATATCTGCCGCTGTGTTATCGTCTCTCCTGACGTACTTGACTTCGTATCCGAGGAAGCACTTGGCGATCTCATCAACTTCGTCTCTGTAGGCCGCCATGACGGAATTTCTGGCGTTCCAGGTTCCGGCTACTTGCTGTGCCACCAGGTCGGAATCTCCACAGCATATTATGTGCTTGATCCCAATCTCCTTAGCGATGCGCAGACCGTGTAGAAGAGCCTCATATTCCGCCATGTTATTTGTAGCTTCGAAGTGGATCTGCAGAACATACTGCAGTTCTTCTCCGGTAGGGGACTTCAGGGTGACTCCGGCTCCTGAGCCTTGATGCTGCTTGGATCCATCGAAGTGCATAACCCATGTCTCATGTTCCGGCTCCAGACTTGCATCCGGAGCTTCTGTCCAATCTGCAATGAAATCTGCCAAGACTTGGGATTTGACCGCAGTCCTTGGCTTGTAAGCGATGTCGAAGGCGGATAATTCAATGCCCCATTTAGCCGTCCGTCCTGTTGCGTCAGCGTTGTTGAGAATTGTTGACGGCGGAGCCTTGCTCACAACTGTTACTTGGGTGCTCTTGGAAGTAGTGTCTCAGCTTCCGGCTGCCTAGGAAAACTCCATAAGCTAGCCTCTGAAAGTGAGGGTATCTTTGCTTTGACTCCGTCAGCACCTCGCTTATGTAGTAGACAGGTCTTTGTACGTCGTATTCATGACCTTCTTCCTTTCGCTCCACCACGATGACGAGGCTGATGACTTTGTTGGTAGCTGCCAGATAAAGGAGCATTGGCTCTGACTCTGCTGGGGCTGCCAAGATAGGTGGGGAGGTAAGTATTTCCTTCAACCCTCGAAGAGCTGCGTCAGCTGCGTCGTCCCAGACAAATTTGTCCGTTTTCTTCAGTAACTTGTACAGAGGTAGCGCCTTCTCGCCAAGACGGCTAACAAACCTATCGATTGCTCGCGACACAACCGGTTAGTCGTTGCACATCTTTGAGACAAGTTGGCCGTTTGATACACGATATTGCCTTGATCTTTTCCGGGTTAACCTCAATGCCTCCGTGAGAGACTATGAAGCCAAGGAGTTTTCCGGCTGGCACGCCAAAGACGCACTTCAGCGGATTCAACATCATCTTGTACCGACGGAGATTCTCAAAGGTTTCGTGAGGTCGCCGATCAAGTCGGATCCTTTCCGGGTCATGACCGCGATGTCGTCGACGTAGGCGTGCACGTTCCGGCCAATTTGGTCCTTCAGGCACCGCTGCATCGTACGTTGGTAGGTGGCACCTGCGTTTTTCAAACCAAAAGGCATAGTAACATAGCAGTAAGTACCAAACGGAGGGAATATATGTTTTGTTCTGTGCTTGAGTACGAATGCAACATGTTTGTCTACTGGATCTGATTGCTTGAGTGTAATTAAGTTTTGGCAAATTATTTTGACAATTTGGTAGTACTATTATCCTAAGGCGTGCATTTGCGGTGAGTGACCATTATTATTCCCTCCGTCGTATGAAAGTTATATGAGACTTGGCTAAATTCAGATGTATCTACACACTAAATAACATTAGATACATCTAAATTTTGACAAATATTAGACACGTTTTGTTAGTCAGTTGTCTTTTGCACATCTCGCAGACCCACCTCCTATTCCGGGTACCATCAGATCCGCCCGGCCCCGTCGTTGCGTTCCTCCCTCGTTTGCTTCTCCGCCGCTAGCCGAGCAGCCACTAGAGCTCGGTGCGCCACCGCGTCCTCTAGCAGGCACCGCCGTAGCGTCTCGTTCGTGGCATACTCGGTCTTCTTGAGCGTCTCGAATAAATGGACTAACGCCATCTGCTCCGCCGCCTTCTCCTCCGGGGTAGGCGCATCAGGGTCATCAACTGACCATGAGATGTTAGAGGAGTCGTCCTCTGCGGCGGCCGCCTCCCTGCAACTTCCATCTCGACGTCGAACGCCGCGTAGGTCGCCCGCTCCTCCTCTGCTTCCTTCTCCGCATTAGCCAGGAACTTCGCGTCCCTGACCGGGTCCAGGAGGTCGTCGGTGTTGTCGTCGTCCTCCAATTCCTCGTCAGAGCTCTAGTCCGGGGGAGGTAGAGTCGGAGGTTGAGGCGGGGTAGCCTGGCTGCGGCCAGCGCTACTCATGGCAAAGACGAAGGTTGTGCGGCGGTGGCGCTACGGTGAAGGTTGTGCGGCGGCTAGGGACAAGATGAGATGTCGCGCCTTGTTTATATAGGCCGGAGGTAGGCGACGGCCGTGGCACACATGACATCGCTGTTTACTTCGTGCGCAGAGGTAGGCGACGGCCGCGAGGCATCGCCATTAATACCTCGGCGCCAGTACTGGCGCACCTGAAAAGACGGGGTCACTGCCAGGCGGGCCCGACTTCGTTATCCTTTCGGTCTTCTGGAAGCTTCGTGGAAAAATAAGACCCTGGGCGTTGATTTCGTCCAATTCCGAGAATATTTCCTTACTAGGATTTCTGAAACCAAAAACAGCAGAAAACAACAACTAGCTCTTCGGCATCTCGTCAATAGGTTAGTGCCGTAAAATGCATAATAATGACATATAATGTGTATAAAACATGTGAGTATCATCATAAAAGTAGCATGGAACATAAGAAATTATAGATACGTTTGAGACGTATCAACCGCCACCACAACCAGACCAAGGAGCCCGCAAGCTCCGCTACCACCACCCGCGCCACGCGGGGCTGAAGAGCCGAGCCGCACCATCGCTGCTTACCAAGCTCGCCGAGAAGAGTTCCGCGGGCGCCGCCAACCGCCACAGAGAGGGAGCTTCGACGGACGCCAACACAGGGGTCCAAGGCCGAGCCGTCGGCCGCAGCAGCGCGAGCACCCCGGTCTAGCCGCCATGCCGCCCTCGCGGCCACAGCGTCCGCCAAACCAGCCGGAGCACACACCGGGCCGCCACTCCGCAGACCACCTCCGCAGCAACGTCTCGCGCCGCTGCCCATAGGGCTGTGATACGTCTCCAACGTATCCATAATTTCTGATGTTCCATGCTTGTTTTATGACAATACTTACATGTTTTGCTTGCACTTTATAATGTTTTTATGCGTTTTCCGGAACTAACCTATTAACAAGATGCCACAGTGCCAGTTCCTGTTTTCTGCTGTTTTTGGTTCCAGAAAGGCTGTTCGGGCAATATTCTCGGAATTGGACGAAATCAACGCCAAACATCTTATTTTTCCCGGAAGCATCCAGAACACCGAAGGAGAGTCGGAGAGGGGCCAGGGGGCCACCACACAACATGGCGGCGCGGCCCCAGGCCTGGCCGCGCCGGCCTACTGTGAGGGGGGCCCAGGCACCCTCCGACTCCGTCTCTTCGCCTATATAAGCCCTTTCGACCTAAAAACGCGATACCTTTTGACGAAACTCCAGAAAGACTCCAGGGGCGCCGCCACCATCGCGAAACTCCAATTCGGGGGACAGAAGTCTCTGTTCCGGCACCCTGCCGGGACGGGGAAGTGCCCCGGAAGCCATCTCCATCGACGCCATCGCCTCCATCATGCTTCGTGAGTAGTTCCCCCATGGACTACGGGTTCTAGCAGTAGCTAGTTGGTACTCTCTATCCCATGTACTTCAATACAATGATCTCATGAGCTGCCTTACATGATTGAGATCCATCCGATGTAATCGGTGTTGTGTTTGTTGGGATCCGATGGATGATACATTATGATTAGTCTATCTATAAAGTTTGTGAAGTTATTGTTGCTGCAATCTTGTTATGCTTAATGCTTGTCACTAGGGCCCGAGTGGCATGATCTTAGATTTAAGCTCTATAATTATTGCTTAGATTGTATCTACAAGTTGTATGCACATGTCACTCGTCCGGAACCAAAGGCCCCGAAGTGACGTAAATCGGGACAACCGGAGGGGATGGCGGTGATGTGAGGATCACATGTTTTCACCGAGTGTTAATGCTTTGCTCCGGTACTCTATTAAAAGGAGTACCTTAATATCCAAGTAGATTCCCTTGAGGCCCGGCTGCCACCGGCTGGTAGGACAAAAGATGTTGTGCAAGTTTCTCATTGCGAGCACGTACGACTATATATGGAAAACATGCCTACATGATTAATAAGTTGGATGTTCTAACTTAATGCTTTGAATCCTATCAATTGCCCAACTGTAATTTGTTCACCCAACACTTGTCACTTATTATTGGAGAGTTACCACTAGTGTAGATCTCTGGGAACGCCGGTCCATCTTTCATCATCATATACTTGTTCTACATGTCATTGGAAGTAGTATCAACTATTTTCTGGTGCTATTGCTCTCATATTGCTATTACTGCTGCTGTGTTACTATTACTACTGTTCTCATATTACTGCTACTTTCATATCACCCCTGTTGCTAGTGCTTTTCCAGGTGCAGCTGAATTGACAACTCAGTTGTTAAGGCTTATAAGTATTCTTTACCTCCCCTTGTGTCGAATCAATAAATTTGGGTTTTACTTCCTCGAAGACCGCCGCGATCCCCTATACTTGTGGGTTATCAAGACTGTTTTCTCGGCGCCGTTGCCGGGGAGGCATAGCTCTACTCATAAGTTCACCTGGGGAGTACACTCTACCTCTATCTCTGTTCTTATTTTATTTTATTTTGTTTTGCTTAGTTTACTTTTGTCTAGTTTATTTGTGCTTAGTTTATTTATGTCTTGTTTTATTAGTTTACTTTTGTCTTGTTTCTTTTTGTCTTGTTTTACTTTTCTCATATACCCAAAAATCCATAAAAAATTGAAAAACCTAAAAATTAAAAACTGCTGTTATGGGAGAACTCATAACCTACTTGGAGCTTATAGAATATTATAATAATTATAGAGAATCAAGAGCGGGAAAAGTGATGAGTGCTGTGATAGAAAAATTGAATACAATTGCTAAAATCTTGCTTAAACGCCATGATATAAACTGTTGCTCTCAACAGGACACTAAACATCTTAAATTTCAATGTGGCTTTAGTGAGGAATTTTTAATTAAGAACTATAATCGGAATAGCTATATTCATTTTGGGTTTGAAGAGGTAGAACAATTTGTCATATTTATGGGAGCCTCCGAGATAGAA
Source organism: Lolium rigidum (assembly GCF_022539505.1). Lineage (NCBI taxonomy): Eukaryota > Viridiplantae > Streptophyta > Magnoliopsida > Poales > Poaceae > Lolium > Lolium rigidum. The sequence goes on along the minus strand of NC_061512.1, from coordinate 239,719,238 downwards.
TCCTTCATGGTTAAAAATTATGAAACTTGTGTTGTTTGTAAGGACCTTAAAGATTATGTCTCTTCTATCCTTAATTTTTGCAATGAAAGTTACACGGATAATCCTTATATCATTGATTATAAAGAGAGACTCATTAACGCACAAGAATGCACTCACAATTTGCAGAGACCTGTGGAAGAAGAAATTGATGAACCTGAAAGCTCATTGGATGAAAAAGAGGAGGAAATTGATGAACCTGAAAGCTCATTGGATGAAAAAGAAGAGGAGAGTGATGAACAAAAGGAGGAAGAATGGATTAGCTACCCATGCCAACCTTCTAATGAGAGTAACTCTTTATCTCTTACACTATTTGATTGTCCTCCATGCTTACCGAAAGAGGTTGAATGTTATGTTCCCGTGGATTCTCTTGAAATATTCCCTATGAGTAAAACTTGTGAGAATAATTATGCTACTGTTATTTATGATAATCCATGCTACTTTGATAAATCTTATGATAATGCTTTGTTTGTGCCCGATGTCGAAATGCATGGTACTAAAGAATTTTGCGTAGCAAATGTTTATGATAAAGCTCTTGATGATGGTCCTATGTTACTTGATAATATTAATTGTACTACTAATGAAAATGGGATTGGAGAGGTCTTGACATTATCTATGAGTCCCATATCTCTTGAGATTGATCAACCATCTTGTTATATTATTGATAAAAGTGTGTTTGAAAGTTTTAATCGCACTATTTTTGAGCTTGATAAAAATTATGTGTTTGTGAATCATGAAAAGTATGTTGCATGTGATAGTTATATTGTTGAGTTTATCCATGAAGCTACTGAAAATTATTATGAGAGAGGAAAATATGGTTGTAGAAACTTGCATGGTACTAAAACACCTCTCTATATGCTTAAAATTTTGAAGTTACTCTTGTTTTATCTTCTTATGCTTGTCACTTTGTTCTTCATGAATTTATTTGTGTACAAGATTCCTATGCATAGGAAGTGGGTTAGACTTAAATGTGTTTTGATTTTGCTTTTTGATGCTCTCTTTTGCTTCAACTCTTATTTCTTGCGAGTGCATCATCAAAATTGCTGAGCCCATCTTAATGGCTATAAAGAAAGCACTTCTTGGGAGATAACCCATGTGTTTATTTTGCTACTGTTTTGTTGTGTTTTAGAAGTTGTTACTACTGTAGCAACCTCTCCTTATCTTTATTTTATTGCAATGTTGTGCCAAGTAAAGTCTCTAATATAAAGTTGATACTAGATTTGGATTTCTGCGCAGAAACAGATTTCTATCTGCCACGAATCTGGGTATGATTCTCTGTAGGTATCTCAGAAAAATCTGCCAATTTACGTGCGTGTTCCTCAGATATGTACGCAACTTTCATTAGTTTTGAGTTTTCTGATTTGAGCAACGGAAGTACCTTTTTAAAATTCGTCTTTACTGGCTATTCTGTTTTGGCAGATTCTGTCTCTGTTTTTTGCATTGTCTCTTGTGGACTTTAAGTGAGACTTTCTAGACGTGGAGAGCTGTAGCTAATGTTTTATTGAGTTCTTGCAATGTGTCACTACAGGACCAAGGTGGATTCAAGTTTTTTGAGTATTAACCCCTCTAATGAAGTTTATGAGAAGTTTGGTGTGAAGGAAGTTTTCAAAGGTCAAGAGAGGAGGATGATATATGATCAAGAAGAGTGAAAAGTCTAAGCTTGGGGATGCCCCGTGGTTCATCCCTGCATATTTCAAGAAGACTCAAGCGTCTAAGCTTGGGGATGCCCAAGGCATCCCCATCTTCATCAACTTATCAGGTTCTTCTAATGAAACTATATTTTTATTCGGTCACATCATATGTGCTTTACTTGGAGCGTCTGTGTGCTTTTATTTTTGTTTTTGTTTGAATAAGATCGGATCCTAGCAATCCTTGTTTGGGAGAGAGACACGCTCCGCTTTTTCATATGAACACTTGTTCTTCGTTTTACTTTTAATGTTCAATGATAAAAGTTGGAAGCTACATCACTTATGGTTATTTGGTTGGAAACAGAAAATGCCTCATATTGTCTTGAATAATTTGACACTTGGCAATTGTTTTGAGCTCTCAAGTAGATCATGATTAAGTTTTTTTCATGTAGTTTAAACCTATTAGTGGAGAACTACTGTAGAGCTTGTTGAAATTGGTTTGCATGAATGGTGATAAGTCTCCGACGTATCGATAATTTCTTATGTTCCATGCCACATTATTGATGATATCTACATGTTTTATGCACATTATATGTCATTATTATGCGTTTTCCGGAACTAACCTATTGACGAGATGCCGAAGGGCCAGTTCCTGTTTTTTGCTGTTTTTGGTTTCAGAAATCCTAGTAAGGAAATATTCTCGGAATCGGACGAAATCAACACCGAAGATCTTAGAATCCCCGGGAGCTTCCAGAACACCCGAGAACCGCCAGAGAGGGGCCACAGGGGGCCCACACATGGTGGCGGCGCGGCCCAGGAGGGGGGCGCGCCGCCCTAGTGTCTGGTGGCCCCAGACCCCTTCTGACCTTGCCCTTCCGCCTATTTAAAGTCTCCGTCGCGAAAACCCTACCACGTTCGACGAAACCAGAGAAAACCTTCCAGAGCCGCCGCCATCGCGAAGCCAAGATCTGGGGGACAGGAGTCTCTGTTCCGGCACGCCGCAGGGACGGGGAAGTGCCCCGGGAAGGCTTCTCCATCGACATCGCTGCCATCTCCATCAACGCCGATGTCTCCCATGAGGAGGGAGTAGTTCTCCATCGAGGCTCGGGGCTGTACCGGTAGCTATGTGGTTAATCTCTCTCCTATGTGCTTCAATACAATAATCTCATGAGCTGCGTTACATGATTGAGATTCATATGATGATGCTTGTAATCTAGATGTCATTATGCTAGTCAAGTGGGTTTTACTTATGTGATCTCCGGAGACTCCTTGTCCCACGTGTGTAAAGGTGACGAGTGTGTGCACCGTGTGGGTCTCTTAGGCTATATTTCACAGAATACTTATTCACTCGTTATGAATAGCATAGTGAAGTGCTTATTTATATCTCTTTATGATTGCAATGTGTTTTGTATCACAATATATCCGTGTGCTACTCTAGTGATGTTATTAAAGTAGTTTATTCCTCCCGCACGGTGTAATGGTGACGAGTGTGTGCATCGTGTAGTACTTGGCGTAGGCTATGATTGTGATCTCTTGTAGATTATGAAGTTAACTATTGCTATGATAGTATTGATGTGATCTATTCCTCCTTTCGTAGTGTGAAGGTGACAGTGTGCATGCTATGTTAGTACTTGGTTTGGTTATGTTGATCTGTTATGCACTCTAAGGTTATTTAAATATGAACATTGAATATTGTGGAGCTTGTTAACTCCGGCATTGAGGTTCGTGTAATCCTACACGCTTAGTGGTGTTCATCATCCAACAAGAGGGTGTAGAGTCTAGCATCTATCTATTTATTCTGTTATGTGATCAATGTTGAGAGTGTCCACTAGTGAAAGTATGATCCCTAGGCCTTGTTCCTAAATACTGCTATCGCTGCTTGTTTACTGTTTTACTCCATCTTTACTTCCTGCAATATTACTACCATCAACTGCACGCCAGCAAGCACTTTTCTGGCGCCGTTACTACTGCTCATATTTATTCATACCACTTGTATTTCACTATCTCTTCGCCGAACTAGTGCACCTATTAGGTGTGTTGGGGACACAAGAGACTTCTTGCTTTGTGGTTGCAGTGGTTGCATGAGAGGGATATCTTTGACCTCTTCCTCCCCGAGTTCGATAAACCTTGGGTGATCCGGCCACTTAAGGGAAACTTGCTGCTGTTCTACAAACCTCTGCTCTTGGAGGCCCAACACTGTCTACAAGAATAGAAGCACCCGTAGACATCAAGCTATTTTCTAGCGCCGTTGCCGGGGAGGAAAGGTAAAAGGCACTCATACTTCGGTCCCAGGTAAAGTACTTTTCTGGCGCCGTTGTGTGTGTGCTTGAAGCTATTTCCTTTAGATCCTGCAATTGCATCTTTTTGTTTCTTGTTTACACTAGTTAGGCATAATGGACAACAATGAGCTTCTTATTCTATTTTCTGATTTAAGACATGGATGGTTTGATGCGAAAATTAAAAAACCTATGTAACATATTAGTATGAACGCTTTGAACACCATTGTTGCTAATGGTATGGAAAATTCTAAGCTTGGGGAAGCTGGCTTTGATGAGCATGATATTTTTAGTCCCCCAAGCATTGAGGAGAAAATTTACTTTGATGATACTTTGCCTCCTATTTATGATGATTATAATGATAGTGGTCTTTTGGTGCCGCCTACTATGGAGAGTAATATTTATGATGATAATACTATGCCTCCTACACTTGATGAGAATAATAATGATAGCTACTTTGTTGAATTTGCTCCCACTACAACTAATAAAATTGACGATGCTTATGTGAAGAGTAATGATACTTTTATGAATGTGAATAAGAATGCTTTATGTGATACTTATATTGTTGAGTTTGCTCATGATGCCACTGAAAGTTATTATGAGAGAGGAAAATATGGTTGTAGAAGTTTTCATGTTACTAAAACACCTCTCTATGTGCTGAAATTTTTGAAGCTACACTTGTTCTATCTTCCTATGCTTGTTACTTTTTTCTTCATGAACTTGTTTATTTACAAAACTCCTATGCATAGGGAGCATGTTAGACTTAAATTTGTTTTGAATTTGCCTCTTGATGCTCTCTTTTGCTTCAACTACTATTTCTTGCGAGTGCATCATTAAAACTCGTTGAGCCCATCTTAATGGCTATAAAGAAAGAACTTCTTGGGAGATAACCCATGTGTTTATTTTGCTACAGTACTTTTATTTTGTATTTGAGTCTTGGAAGTTTTTACTACTGTAGCAACCTTTCCTTATCTTATTTTATTGCATTGTTGTGCCAATTAAAGTCTTTGATAGAAAGGTTCATACTAGATTTGGATTACTGCGCAGAAACAGATTTCTTGCTGTCACGAATCTGGGCCTAATTCTCTTTAGGTAACTCATAAAATTATGCCAATTTACGTGAGTGATCCTCAGATATGTACGCAACTTTCATTCAATTTGAGCATTTTCATCTGAGCAAGTCTGGTGCCATTTTAAAATTCGTCTTTACGGACTGTTCTGTTTTGATAGATTCTGCCTTTTATTTCGCATTGCCTCTTTTGGTATGTTGGATGAATTTCTTTGTTCCATTAATGTCCAGTAGCTTTGTGCAATGTCCAGAAGTGTTAAGAATGATTGTGTCACCTCTGAACATGTGAATTTTTGATTATGCACTAACCCTCTAATGAGTTTGTTTCGAGTTTGGTGTGGAGGAAGTTTTCAAGGGTCAAGAGAGGAGGATGATATACTATGATCAAGAAGAGTGAAAAGTCTAAGCTTGGGGATGCCTCCGTGGTTCACCCCTGCATATTCTAAGAAGACTCAAGCGTCTAAGCTTGGGGATGCCCAAGACATCCCCTTCTTCATCGACAACATTATCAGGTTCCTCCCCTGAAACTATATTTTTATTCCATCACATCTTATGTGCTTTGCTTGGAGCGTCGGTTTGTTTTTGTTTTGTTTGAATAAAATGGATCCTAGCATTCATTGTGTGGGAGAGAGACACGCTCCGCTGTTGCATATGGACAAATTGTTGACTGCCAAAACCCACCGGCGGGCAGCGGCCTTGTCAACACCGTAGAGCCGGGAAGAGCCTAGAGCTGCGGCTGGCTGAGACCCCTCCGAGCGACGGCCCGCAATGCTCTTCTGGTCACACGCGGCGATGCGAAGTGCAGGGCGTGCCACCCGACCTATACCCGGTCGTAGAAGGTGATGGGGATGCCTCGCTTAGTTTCCTCGCAGGCATACATGTAAACATTAAATACGAGCCTCGATCGGCTCTCGGGTTATCCCGTGAATCGGCTCAAAGAGCCGATCCACCCATGATTCGTACGGGGTGCACGAATACTTGGTGGTCCCGCTTGATCAAGATAAAGCTAATGAGATCTACGACGATTTAGGGTTTTCACCGCATAATCGGATCATCCTACTCCAGTGTTGGGCCTCGCGGCCACGCACGGTGCTCGTAAGCCGATCCTAAACAAGGCCTAAAAACCAACATGAAGTTGATCCTCGGAACATCCTGTTTAGGACTTGCGAACGCCACCCTACGTGCCACCTGGATCCTCCCCTTTGTAAGGCCTAACTATTGCAGATATTAAACTAATCCTTGTAGAACAAGGAGCAATCGTAACGGATCAGATCTACTGAATAATGATCAAGCGGGGTGCCGCCCCCACACCTGAGATAGGTGTGAGGGCGGCTAGATATGCAAGGGTTGCACTACGTAAGCATGCTTAAACGAAGAACAATGCTAACCCTAAACATATCTATGATAACTACGTTGCTCGCCATCAAAAGCGCTTCAGTACGAGCAACGCATGAACAACGTGGGGCTTGTGCTGCCTAGATCGCAAGATGCGATCTAGGCAGCATGTCGCTTACCTGATAGAAACCCTCGAGACGAAGGAGTTGGCGATGCGCCGAGATTGGTTTGTTTGGGGTTGAACGTGAGTTGTTGTTTATTCCATAAACCCTAGGTACATATTTATAGTCCAGGGGACTTTCTAACGCGGGTGTGCACCAAACCGTGCACGAGTAAGATTCTACTTTCTAAACTAAGATGCGATCTAATATTTTACAGATACAAGGGCAATGAAGCCCAACTTAGCATAACAGGCCGATTCACATAATTCTTCATGTATATTTCCTTAAGCCCATCTTGATTGCGGCCCACCTCTGACTCGGTCAAATCCTGGTGATAACACATGCCCCCCTGGTTTTGGAATTGGTAATTCCAAAATCACTCTGTTTTTTCCTCCGAGGGGTCATGTCGTAGTAGAACCGTCGCAGTATCCCTCATGATGATGCCTTGCCTTCTCAACTTCTCCGCGTGACCTGGCAGTTTTTTTTTCTTTTTTAGGCATCACTTCCTCGGAAACTGCTGTGGCATTGAATTTCCACTATATCCTCCTTCGATTTAACCGCTCCGAACAGTTCTCCTCTCGTATCTCCTTCGCATTAGCACTCCAAAAGCCCTCCCAGCCACCATGTCTTCTTCCTCCTCTCGCCCCATCGGATCTTGCCAGCCAATCCTCCACGTCCCGTGAGCCGACGCCGGAGTACAACGCGGCGGCGGTCCACGCGGCCAACACCCGCCGCGCCATTGCGGCCGGGGAGGAGCCAGACCACAACTTCTCCATCTGGTCCGAGGACGACAAGTCCTCGACGGATGGGGAGAGCGACCTCCGCTTCCTCGCCGGCCGGGAATCGGAGGAGGAGAGCGATGACGATCGCTTCTCCTGGGATGACTTCACCTCCTCCGAGGGGGTGAAGGAGGAGGAAGAGGAGGAGGAGGACGGCGATGAGAGCTCCTCCGACGAGCCGCCGGCCAAGCGGTTCTGCCCTTGGCCGGGCAACCTTAGCGATTTCGACAGCGACGAGGACGACGCTGACGAAGAAGACGAAGACAACGAGGGCCCGGTCGGCGGCCATTGG